>NW_009258272.1:2398255-2401650 GCF_000687185.1 Egretta garzetta | reverse complement strand
GGTGTTTTTCCATCCAAGCTACCTGACAGTGCTGTCTCTAAATAAAGCCCCGCTAGTTGTTTTGGGGATGTTACTGCTCAGGCAGTCATTGGACCCTTGACTTGCCATCCTAGGGTCCCACCACTGATTCCTGATGAGACTCAGCTTTCAGAGGAGGACTTTTTTCAGAAAACGGGAAAATGGCTTCTCAATGGCGCAGATCTTGCCTTCCTCAAATGCTGATACACTGGTATAAATACAGAAAAAGAATGACCAGGCTAGGTCAGAGCACAAGTTCATCCATCCAAGTATTCTGTTGTCAGCAGTGACCAACGGTGCGTGCTTTGGGAAATGTATAGGAATAGGTCAATCATGTAGTGCTATTTCTCCAGCAGCCTCCAAGAATCTACAGCCCAGGGAGAACTTTGTGGTTTCTAGCTCTGACTGGAATTTTCTTCCACGAGCTTGACTAGTCATATTTTAAAGTTAGGCAAACTTTGAACATCCACAAAATCTTCACTCAAATAGTCCCATAGTTCTCCTGTATGAAGCTGTATATCTTATTTTGTTTTCAGCATATCACCTACTAATTTAACTCGGTGTTCCCAGTTCTTGCATTAAAAAGACACTGAAAAATCATTCTCTCTTCACCTCCCATCCCTTGGACATGTTTGGCTCACAAAACAGGGAGCGGCATAGGGACGCCTGGGCTAATGGAGACCAGAACTGGTCAGTCTGCAGTGGACAGTTTGATTTCCCAGGGCATGTCAGCTTTCCTGTGCCCATGGATACCTTCTGCCTCTGGTACCTACAGCTGTGAGCTTGGAGGGGAGCTTTACCTGTGTCATGGTCTGTTTGCAAATGTGTAAGGTGATGCTGGTGGCAGTCACCACGTCAGCTGATGCAGCTGTGGTGGGAAGGGGGTGGCACAGAAAGCAAGAGCCTCCGCTGAAGTTACATGAATTACTGACAGAACTTAAAAACCACATTCCCGTCCCCATGACAATTTATATCCATTCCTCTTGCACCTCAGTAAATCCTGTAAGTACACAGGCAAGCAAACTGCCTGACCAAAGGGCTCCTTTTACTGTAGCCTCTTCTGGTGGGCTTTATTGCAAATACAGTGATATCTGGATTTTTTTCTTTGATTAACTTCTAAGTCCTGTTCCTGGGACATTTTAATTACAAGAGAGTCATAAGGTTTCACTAAAGCAAATACAAACTTTTAGCCCTCACAGAAAAACCTGAAAACCGGAGTTTTAAAGGCTTGCAAAGCCCTCCTAAACCTTGGGGAAATGAAGAGGAAGCAAGCATTTTTCACTTATCACCATTTATTATTTTTAAGTCGGTCTCATGATTTGAAGCAGTGACGCTCCTCGGTGGCGTGACCAAACCTACACTATTCATCTGGGCTGGGGGAACGCGCTGGGAAGTTTGGCAGACGCAAGTGGGTGGCTGGCAGCTCGCATGCGGTGCTTTCGTGCTTCCTCCTCTGCCTCTCCTGGCAGGGTGTGGGGAGTGAGGGCTCCAGCAGACATCCGCGGTGGGATCAGTGGGTTGTGGTGGGACGGCAGCATCCAGCAGATTGCGAGGGTCATACAGCATCTTAGTTCAATTTACCAGGAGATACCTGGCAGAGCCCTGAAGCTCTGTCTGCTCTGGTGATTTGTTTTAGCCCTCCTGCAGACATCCTGTGTAAATATGTGAAACAAAAGCTCCCACTTGTACAGGAAGGGCTTAACCTGCTTTTCAAGAGGGGTCAGGGAGAACCTGAAAACCAGCCTGTTCCCACTGTGCCACTGGCTGCAGGATTTTGGGGTATTCAATGGGTAATTAGAAAGCAGCGATCCAGCAGCTCCGAGCTAGGTGGTTGCTGATTGCAGCATAGTAAGTCTGAAGAGGCATCTCTTTCCCATCTATTAAAATAGACACCACCACCAGCAAAAAATTGGGAAGTGTGACTCAAAGTGGGGGAAGGAAAAGGGATAGGGCTGATCAGTAGCTAGACACCCACATCAGGAGAGCATCTAAGCAAAACTGCTTGCATCCTACTGTTGTCAACGTGATTTCAAATTAAACATATGCTTAAATAGAGAAGGGACTGGGAGAATAGTTGGCTGTAGGAAGTTTTTGGCTTGCAGCGATAGAAGGCACATGTTAAGGGTGTTCGTGGGATGGACAGTGTCAGAGCACTTGCAACCACAGTGCTTTTCTATAAAGCCTTAAAAAAAGAGCATGAGGTTAAATCAAACCTACTTTTCTTTCTCCCTTATTACCCAAAATCAGCCCTGGATGCTGGTCTGCGGGTGTCCCTCTGCCCTTGACTCCTTGCCAGGCATGCCTGGCTGGAAGCCTTCCTCCAGATGGAGCAGGCTCAGAAAGGTAAGGGCACACAAAGAGGAAAGAAATGAAAATGTATGAACGCCCCTAATTTTGCTTGTGTTTTTGCTGTCATTTAGACTGCTGTAAAATGAATGTAAAGTATTATGATTCTACTCTAATAACTTTTTTCATCCATTTACACTGGCATAAATTCCTCTGAGTAGAAATTTTTGTCAGAATCTGGTTGGGGCAGATCCTTTATTTTATTATTTGATTGCAAAGAAGCTACTTTCTCCCAAGAATCTTTTTTTTTCATTAAAAGGTAATAAGTGAGCATGGCCAGCCAAAGCCACGTATTGCAGGGAAGGCAGCCCAGCTAGAGAGCTGTAGTGTGAGAGGGAACCAGGAATACATCGGGCACCGAGGTGGGAGCATCGCCAAAGCTAATTATAACACTTTCAGCCTAAATAGTTTGGTTCCTTGTTAGGTGGATTAAAAAGTCAACATTTCTGTGAAAAAACTTTGTCAGAGGAAGGTTTTTGGCTGAGCTTCTCCACGGAAACATGGTCCCCCCCATCCCACCTCACCCCTCTTCTTCTCCACCGGGCGCTGTGGTGGGGCACAGATTCACCCCCTCACCCTCCCCTTTCCAGGGAGCCCCTGGCTGAGGCTGCGGCAGGTAGACAGCCTGAAAAAGGAGCTTCTCAGAATAACAAATCCCCCCGGCCAACCTCCACTATGGGCCAGTTTCATCAGCTGCGGGGATTTTGTCCCCCAACCCAGGGAACATGAAGGGTGGCCCACGGCAGAGGTAGGTGCCACCAGCATGGGGTGAGGATGGCCAGGAGCCAGGGCAGGGCTGGGATTCAAACCACGGTGGTGGCCTTGGATTGTCCCCCCGTGGCCATGGCTCCCTGGGGTCTGCAGTGCCCGATGAGGGCAGGGAAACGGGGATGGGCCTGCGTGGTTCGGGGCTGAACATGGCTGCCGGGTGCACAGGGGCTGGTGGGGCTAAACATGGCCGCTGGGCTGGTGGGGCTGAACATGGCCGCCAGGCTGGTGGGGCTGAACATGGCTGCTGGGCTGGTGGGGCT
>NW_009258272.1:2382636-2397914 GCF_000687185.1 Egretta garzetta | reverse complement strand
GGGGCAGGGAAGGGCAGGGAGGGGCAGGGAGAGGGGGGGAGGGACAGGGAGGAACAGGGCAGAGCTGGCAGCACAGGGGAGGCCTCATCCTGCGGGGCACAGGGCAGGGCTGTCTCTTGCAAGGGTCCCCTCCTGCATGGCTTCCCCGGGCTGGCAGGGCAGGAGGAAAAAGCCCCTGCACGCTACGAGCAGCCCCTGTGCTCCTGCCTGCCCTCACCTAACACCAGGCCTTGTTTTCCTCCTTTTCACCCTGGAAAAGCGCTATTTCAGGCCATGGCTATTTTAGCAGTTGCTTTCACAACCCAGAGCCCTGGTGCAGCTAGCTGGCGGCATGCCCTGCGTTGTGCACCCCAGCTGCCATCACACTGCTACACTTCCCTTCCCTTTGGTGCTTCTAAAAATTTTTTACTTTACTTGGTTTATTTTTATTTTCTTGATGAGTGCAAGAGCCAGAAACAAGGGCTGTGAGCCCGGGAGTGCCCCGTGCTGCCACCGTGCCTGTCCCCTCAGCGGTGCTGTTCATAGCGTCTGCTTTTTGGCCCCGAGCGTGCAGGGCTGGGCTCGGCTGCAGCCCCCGCTTTGCGGGGCACAAGCAGAACAAGCCCTGGAAGCCTTTTCCTCTCATTGCTCTCCGGCCGTTTCCTCCTGGTCTGTCCTCCCAGGGGCTTCGTGCTCGCTGGGCCAGGCTCTGCCCCAGGACGTGGTGTGGGTGGGCAGCTGGGGAGAGCTGGGAGGGCTTTGGGCTCCAGATCCAGAACAGGAGCACTGGAGGGGAAACTGGGGCCTCGTGATGTGCACATCTTCCCCTCTGCTTGCGTCAGGCTGGACCACAAGCTGGGGAGATGGGGGAAAGCACATGCATACCCCAGGGCTGTGAGCGCCATCATCTCTCCCTGAGCCTGACAGTGCATGGGGATCCATCCTCTCCTACCCGGCCTGCAGGGCTTCTGCCCTGAATGGTCGGGGTTTTCTTGCATTCTTGCTTTTTTCCCTTGCAGTCGCCCACTTTTCCCATGCAATAGCTCATTTTTTCCTTGCAGAATAGGTTAGGGCTTGGTTAGGCTCCAGGGCTTGCTTGCTTATCTTGCTGCTTCTCAGGGTGAAGAAAGGCCAGAGCTGCAGAGGGCAGGATGAATCTCCAAAGCTTTGGGCTGGAAAGCTGGCATCAGAGCAATGGGAGAAAACATGAGGACTGAAGGAGGGTTTCATTTGGAGTCGTGCCTTGGAGGGGACTAGGGGAATGGGAAGAGGCAACAGGCTGTGCAGTGGCAGGGAAAACCCTGGGGGGGAGGGCAGGACCCACACAGACCGCAGAGGAGATGCAAACAGGCCTGACTCCTGAGAGACATGGCTGCAGCATCCCAAAGTGCCTTTTCCCACCAGGGAGCCAGAGAGCAGCAAGCAAAGGGAACGCAGTGACACCAGTGGCCCCGAGTGCTGCCAGCCACGTGCCCTGCCCTCTTCACGCTGTGCACGGTGCGGGGCTCCTCTGTCCCCTGCCCTGCTGCTGGACGTCCCCTTCCCAGGTCCCCAGAGGTGGCAGAAGACCACGTTGCTCTTGCCAGTCGCTGCTGCCATCACTGATCGGGGCACTTTGCAGCTGTCACCATAGGTACTGTCAAGGGATTGCAATGCCGTTTGCTGGCGTTGTTAATGAGTGCTCTCTGCCATGGATTTGCTTAACAATGTGGCACAACACTTGTTGATAGGAGCTGAGGACCTGCCATGGCTGGAGCAGGGTTTACTAAGCATCAAGGAATCTCCAGGATGGGGAATTTTCCTGGTGAAATAGAGGGCAAAAATCCCCATTTTCTGCTTCACGACTTCTTTGCTTCTTCGTGGATCTTCTGCTGTTCCCCTCTGAGATCTCCATAGCCTTCAACAGCCGTGTAGGATATGGGGCTGATTTCAGTCAAGATGTCAAGATTGCTGAAACATTTGGTTGCCCAGAGAGCATCACGGCATAGGGCTGCCCTGTGACCACCTCTCAGTGTGCATGTGGCTGTAGCGGTCACAGGCTGGCCGCAGGACTTCCCACTACTGGGTGGTCAGTGCTGGGGGCAGGGACATGTCACCTCCAGGGACACCCAGGGACATTGAGGTTTTGCTCACCAGTTCCTCTGCCTCCTTGGGCCCCTGCAAGTTTTGTCATCCAGGAGTGTCTGCAGTGCGTACCTAAAGCACATGATGGCACTGTAGGAGCACAAAACCGCCTCAGCCTCCTCTGCAACTCAACTGGATTTTTTAACTCCTCCGTGGTGGCAAAACTGTTGCAGGTGCGGTGGCTTTTCAAGGATAAGGTGTGGAGGGAGGTTTGGGGGACAGCGATGCCCAGTGCTCTGCTGTCCCCAACTAGGGCAAAGCCTTGAGTCCTTGCTGCTGGCTGCTGCTGCAGGATTGCCCCATCTCCTTGGGACCAGAGGAGATACAAGTACATACAGTGCTGCAACGTGGGCCTGAGCGTGTGTTTGTGAGCTGGCATCTTCCAAAAAGCACAGAGGGTACTTTGTGCAGTGGTTCCTCACAGCCGTACAGGGGTGGTCCCTGGTCTCGGCATGCCTGAGACCGTTCCCCCCCTCTGCATAGGCCCAAACAAACCTTCCCCAAAGAGGCCAGCTGTGCTTAGCCAGGCACAATACAGGTAGGTCTAGGGCTAATTTGGGCACCTGTAAGCCAACGTGACCCAAATGCATCTGCCTGCCTGCACCGAGGAAAGCTGTCCATGCCCTGGGCTCGCTCAGACCCTGTTGCTGCCACGTCGCTTGGCTTCACCTCCCGAGCTCACACAGGCAGAGAGATGGTCTTCAAATACACACCAGTCGGAATCAAGCCCTGGTGCAGGTCTTGCATGATAATATCCTCCTGGCTGGCAGCTGGAGTTTGGAAGAGAGCGAGCAAATTTGTTAGTTTTCTGGTTCCTGAAGTTACTGATCCTCTCGCCAAAAAACAGGGAGAGCCATAGAGATGAACAGAAAGGCTGCGACAGCACTTCCATATAGCACATGCTTTTTCCTGAAATAATCCCTGCAGGAGAGAAACTCTGTAAAAATATCTGGATGTGACAATCCTGGTATTTATCTGTTCTTATCTACAAAGAATTGAAGATGTATAAACCCAGCAAGTTCCGCCCAAATTATTGCCAGTTCCTGTAGGTATTGCAAACAGTGTGATCCCCCTTCATAGGGCTTGTCTTGAATTATCTGGTGGACACAAGCTGGATGGTTCTGCTTTTCCTCCTCCTGTTATCCCCATAGTAAAAAGTTTTCTCGAGGACTTTTCCATAAGCGACAAGACATATATCCAGGAGAGAAAGCACAGAATCAGGAGGGGCAGGAAGAAAAGTCTTCCAAGAGAGGAGAAAGACAGAGAGGGGTCTGGTTCCTGCAGCTTTCCTCCATCTCTCTGGATGGAGCATTCTTTGCTTGATATCTCCCTCTGGTAAATGCAGCTGATTGATTTTCTTTCTGTTTCTTCCTCTGCACTTGTTTATTTTAATAAAGATAGATTTATTATTTTTTTTTGGTAACCTAAAGCAAAATGTTCCACTGTCTCCACCCACCCTCCTGGCACTAAGTGCTGATGGTTATTTCAGTGGTTATAATTTGATTTCTGCCTCTCCTGCTGGGCTGATGTGAGAGAAACAATATTTAGAGAAGTAGATTTTTAATTTTATTTTTTTTTCCTGGAGGCAGATCCTGGGAGTGGTGTGGGAAGAAGGAAAGAGAATCAGCAAGAATGCACTCTCATTTTCTAGGCCATTTTTTTTTTTTCGAGTTTGCAATCTCTGATGGACAAAAATCACAGTATAGCTCAACTAATCAATTGCTCTCTGAAGAACGGAGAGTGCCTCATCTCTAGGTATATTTGTGTTATTCTTGGTCTGCTGCAGTGACTCATCGCAGCTGCTCTATGGCAATGATTTTAGGTTTGTAGCCTGAACTGTGATAATCACCATTTTGTAAGTGGGGAAACTGAGGCACAGAGTAGTAAATTGGCTCCTTCCCCTTCAGATCGCCCATGCAACCAGTGCTGATTTCCAAAGGGCTGGTTTCCAAACCCAGGATATACTGAGCACACCCAATCCAGGCCACATCTTCAACAGCACTCAGCTCCCAATTAAATTTAAACAAAATGAGGTTTTCACTAATGCTTAGCAGCCAGCCCTTCTTCAGTGGGAATACTGAGCAGCGGATTTTCAAAAGAATTCAGCTACTCCTCAGCTCTTGGAGTTTCTTAGGGAAACTCTCCTGCATTTTGCTAAGAGGAATGACTTTTTCTTTGCCAAAAATCTGACCCTTCATTTCTAGGCACAGAATTAAAAACTTGTTCATCACTTTTCCCCTAGTTTTTAAAGGAGTAGCATCCCTTTTTTCCCTTTTTTCTTTGATTTTTCTGGCTTCTAAGGAAGAGGGCTAGGGATTGCTTCTGTCTGTATCTGAAGATAATAGCTTTGCTAAATAATTTTTCCTCTTTTAAAATGTATATCAAGATTGATTGTCTGCTGCACAGTTTATATTTCCTGCTGTGGAGACAAATACTTTAATTAAAATGGAAGAGAGAAAAAAATAATCACACAGAAAAAGTAAAAGCCTCTGCGAAAAGAATCCTACAGGCTCAAGAGAAGTAGAAATGGGCAAATGAAGCCCTTTGGCAGCCAGGGTGCATTTTGCATGAATGAGTGCATATATGCATGCAGGCTTTTGGGACTATTTTGCTCAATGCAAGGAGGGACATGCCAGTGAAAGCCCTGGCTGCGTGAAGAAATGGAGTTGCATTCTGTCAAGCAACAAGAGACCTTTTCTCAAACTGCTTGTCCTCCACCGCCTGCTCCAGTCTGTGTGTAGCACAGATGCAATGCCTTGGTTTCAGATGATCGTGTCTCGAGAATAAGAAGGAAATGGGATCTTCCACCTACCTTGACCCTGCCTCTTTCCTTCACTTAAGGGCAAAATGTTAAATTAATCCCCTGTGGTTGCTGTATTTGATTATGGGATTTCTTGTACCTGCTCTCCCTCCCTTGGTTTTAGCTTGCCCCTGGGGAAAGCATAGCAGCAGAAAACAGCAAGAAACTCCTGCACGTGCCAGGCTGATATTAACTCCAGGGATGGATGAGAGGGGTGGGAAGTTGCAAGTACAGAATTGCTGCTCAGATCTGAAGCTTTTCTCCCTAAGACTAGTTAGAGACCGAAAGCATTGCATCTAGTTTTGACTGCAAAGTTTGACGGAGCGGGAGAAAGGGAGACCCCATTTATGAGTGAGTGTGCAGGGCGAGTCTGTAAGGCTTGCCTGCAAGAAAAGTGGTAAGAGAACTCTTTACTTCCTTGTATTTTTAAGCAAAGGAAGCAGCCTGTGAAGGGCGCCCACTCAACCCACTCCTGTGCCCACAGTATGTCTAAAGCCAGAAGAGATAAGCTAGCTCTTTCTACACCCCTCTATTTAGATCTTTCGGGGAAGCACCCCCCATACCCCTCCCCTAAAGGTATCCATCTATCCAGAAAAACCCTGCCTTCCCAAAGCACACTGGGCTACCGGGACTTCCCTGCCTTGGAACTGCCAGGGGAAGCAGCAGCTGCCAGCCCTGGGTTTCAGAGGGCAGTAGTGCTCCAGCTGGGTGGCAATGAGCAGAAGGATCTGCTTGGATGGGTTAATCAGCCTTGCAAAGGTCTTTTTCCAGGTCAGGCTATAGAAGGACGAGCGTGAATTGAGAGCACCACAAACACTTAGAATCATAGAATTGTTTAGGTTGGAAAAGACCTTTAAGATCATCAAGCCCAACCGTTACCCTAATCCTGCCATCCCACCACTAAACCATGTCCCTAAGCACCTCATCTTTTAAATACTCTTTTAAATAAGCACTGGCTTTTAAATACTCCCAGGGATGGGGACTCGATCCCTTCCCTGGGCAGCCCATTCCAATGCTTGACGACCCTTTTGGGGAAGAAATTCCCCCTGCTGAGCTAGGATCTGAATCTAGCTCACTGAGGATAATTGGATGATCAACATCAGATGGGTAAGCTGGGCTCTCACTTTCTGCACCATCCCACCAAGACAGGAGCATATTATATTATATATTCCTGTTTCTCACCAGCCCGAACCAGCAATCGTCTCTTTGAGCTGTGATGCTGTCCCTGTATAATTAAGGCTGTCAGTCAAACTCAGACACCTAAACACTACAAACTCCATGGCTTATGACGATTGATCACAGGACTTTATTGCCTGGCAGTCAAAGCAGCACTTTGTGGGCTCTCTTTTCCCTTGTTGGAGGAACAAATTGTGGGGCTGCGAGAAGGAAACATCCCTGGGAAAGCGGTTAGGTGCCTCCGGTGCTGCATATCCTAGCTGTGACCATGGGTCCTGTGCAGGTGGTGGGATGACCTGATTCTGATCACTGTTTCTGGTTCAGAGCCTGCTTCTGGGGCTCAGGGTATGGGTGGGACCTGCCTATGCTGGCAGGGTGTTTGAGTGCTTATCTACTGCCTCAATCAGCCAGAGCACCCAGCAAAACAGTGAGAGAAGGGCTTGACCCAGCGCAGCCGCTCTTCTCCATGCACGGGGATCTTATGGGTCAGCAGACGGGGCGGGGAGCCCAACACTGTAGGGATGGATGCATGGCATCAGGAAGTCTAGGCTTGTGGGACAGGCACCCTGCCTGTCTGTCTCTGCAAAAAAGCCAGGCAAAAGCTTATCAGCCTGGTTTTTGACTGATGTCATCTCCACTGTTTTGCAGGATGTGCATGGAGACAGCACGAATGCCAGATCCGGAGTGGGGAGGCTCTTCTTTGCCTTCTTCCAGTGGAAAAAAGCTGATGAACTGGCTCTGTGTAGGTAAGAAAAGCTTGATGCATGCAGAGCCCTGCTCTCTCCCAGCCAGTGCTCACCATGGTATCCCCCTGCCCTAGGGCCCTGCTGGGCTGGGCTCTATGGAAGGAGGGGACCCTCCTGGCCACTGATGTCTTCACTAGAGAGATCCAAAAAATGGGAAGTGAGAGAAGAGGTGAGGGAGAAGATGGGTTTTTGTAAATCAGACACACATAGCCTTGGGTGTCCCCACAGACTGAGATGGGGGTGACTTCCATGTGCTCCCAACACATGGGCATCAGCAACAGGAGCACAGGCCCTAGTCATGGTGATTGCTCCAGCAGTTGTATTTCCCAAATGCTGAGCCCCCTCCTGAAAATGGCCCTGCCACATGCAGCTCTTCTGTGCACAGACTTTGCACTCGTGTTTGTCACTAGCAAAGCTGGGCTTCTCCAGAGAGGCTTTAACTGTGCCTGTTTTGAGTGTATTTTTAGAAAATCGAGTCATCTTGGATGTCTTTGGGGGGTGGAGAGTAGAAAAGAATCTAAAAGGTGACTTTTTTCCCAAAGTGTAAAAATCTTTTTGTTGTTTTGCACAATTGTAAAGTGAATTCTCCCCCACGCCCACCCAATATGCTGCTTCTGCAGCAAGGGCAAAGGAGGAATAACTTCTTTCAAAAGTGTTAATATTTGCAAACACCCGTGCAAGGCCTGCCGCCTGTGTGATATGTGTGCACAGGGAGGGTAGAGCGGGGTTAATGTGCTTCTGTGATACACAAATTAAATTCCTCTGTGCGGGGGGGAGGTCTAGCAGTCACCCTCTGATAAACACTGCTGTGCTCTTTGCAGGATTAAGGTCCAGAGGTGGGTGTTTACCTGTGTTGTGTGTATGTGTGTAGCAGCCCAGAAGTAATCAGCTGATGAAAGCCTCTGTGTGGTGTGTTTAAGAGGTCCAGGAGAGACCCAATGATACAGTGGCTGTACAAATGTATGTAACTGCTTGTGATCTCCCTCCAAGAGAAAGAAACCCAATTCTGATTTCCTACCAGCCTTGAAAGGCTCGTTGGTTGTCACAAAAAAAATCACTGCTGCTGAATGACCAAGATGTGACCGCTGTCATTTTTGTTAGATGGGTGCAAATGATGGAGGACTTTTTCCCTTTTGCATCCACAGTCCCAAATTCACCCATGTGGAGCAAGGTACTCGGGGTGACCTGAGCTCACGCTCTTAATCGCACAGTTCCTTGCTCAAGGTGAATAGCTGCTCAGACAAGCTATCGTCCATGTTACTGAAGTGGTTTTAGCTAATCTTTTCTCTGAACCTCTTGATTTCAGCCTGGGAAGCAGCCCTGGTCAGGACTGGAGGATTTCTCCTGCATGTAGACTTCTTACTTCTGCAAGCCTTTGCTGTCCTCAGCAAAGGCTTTTGTCCTCTGGGCATGTACCCAAGCACCATGGTGTGGGTTGCAGCTGCATCCTACTGCCTGTCTGTGGGATAACAGATCACTTTGTGCTGCAGGGGCTGTTGGAAGGCCCTCAACTGTCCCCTGTTCCCTGTGACATTCTGAGGAGCAGCCAGCCGACAGCTATGGAGAGAAAGGAGCAAGGGAGCCCACGTTGCCGATGTGGGACTCCCCAGCTCACCCCAGCAGTGGGTGCAGCCAGGAGGGCTGTGGGTGCAGGGAAGGGGAGACAGGCTTTGGGGGCAGGCCAGCCCCATGGGGAGCACGCCAAGGGGCTGTGGGCTTGACTGGCTCACAGGGTGCCATGGTCAGTCCCTTCCCCTCTCTGCACTGTTGCCCTGTCATCTTACATATTGATGTGAGCAATTTCTGGAGCGCTGTGAGGCTTGAGCTTGCAAGCAAGTGTCCTCAGCTGCTGGGGGAAAGGATCTGCATTTACTTGAGTTCATCACCAGAAGGGCCCGTTTAATTTTGTCTAGCAAGGGGCTAACTCAAATACAGCCACTTGGAGGCTCCAAACTCTGAAATAGGGTCTGTTCTTCTGCAGGTCTGATGGCTGCAAGGGCTCGGGAGATGCCGTCTGGGGGGAGGGGTCCCGTGGGCTGTGCAGTGGGGTGGTCCTGGCTGTGCAGCTGCTCCGCCTGTGTTAGCCTCTCCATTGCCTTCTGCAGGTCTGTGTGTGCAGAACCGAAAACTAAAACTGAAGCTATTCAAGGTCCTGAACAGCTTTAACTTTGGCATTAGCTCTCCAGAGGTCTGTTTCCACCTAAATTCCTTTGTGTAAAGAAGCCCTTTATGTGCTCTTGGGGGTTGGGGGATGCTGTTCATGGGACAGAAGTGGTCAGGAGCTGGCAGACAGGACAACATAGTCAGGAGCTCAAACCCCTGCATTTGTATACCTCTTTAAGAGACCTCCTGAACTATCACTGATTCTGAGCCTTTAGGAAGGGCTAGTAGGAAATGAACCTTATTTCTTTCACAGGAAGCATCTTGGTGCTTGCCAGAGATGCTTTGTGTGGAGAAAGCCTTTTCTTGGGAGGTTTGTTAGCCACGGCTTGTTTGTTTGGGGAACTTTGCTGAGAGTTGAATCACTGTCTCAGTGGTTGCTGATGGGTGGAGACCGGCAGCCTGGGGCTGATGTGCAGATACGCAGGAAAGGAAATAAGAGATAAGTTCAGCTAACTATTGCACAATGGCATCTTGACATAGTTACAAGGGAGTCAGCAGGCCAGCAGAATGATGCAATACAGATGCGTCCGTAAAATGTCCTCTGAAGGACAGTCAGAGAGGAAAAGGTGCACTGTTGCACTGATCAGTGTGCAGCAAGGCTTTATCATGGGTGTCATGAACTTCGTCATGAAATGAATGAATAAATGAAATTGGAAATGTAACTGGAGTTCTGTGCCTTTCTCCTCTTGTGGATAAACAATTAAAGGCTGAATAAGCATTTCCCAAACGTGTACAGAAAGACAAATGATGGAAAAGAAAGAGGAACTGGGGGGCCAGAACTGGAGGGAACTAAGATTTTGCAGTCACTGCTGCTCAGAGGGTAGACTAGAAACAGCACTGAGGACCGTATTTAAAAGATGTGGGTCATTTCTGGGAAGTACTTCAGGATAGCTCAGTAGCTTTCCAAAGCTCTTCGTTATGCAGCCTGCTTCAGCTGCCATAGTCCTTGTGTCTGATACTGCTGTGGCTGCTCCCATCTTCCCTAAACTGCCTCCCCTCTGAACCTCTCTTGGTAGGTTTGAATCTCACTGGAAGCCTTTCTGTTCTGGTTTCAGCTGGGATAGAGTTAATTTTCTTCATAGTAGCTAGCATAGTGCTGTGTTGTGGATTTAGTACTACAAGAATGTTGATAACACAGTGATGTTTTTAGTTGTTGCCAAGCAGTGCTCAGACTACTCAAGGACTTTTTGAGCTTCTCCTGCTCAGCCAGGTGCATAACAAGCTGGGAGAGAGCACAGCTAGGACAGCTAACCCAAACTGACCAAAGAACTATTCCATACCATATAATGTCATGCTCGGGGGGGGTTAGTCGGTCGGTCAGTTGCAGGGAGAGTGATTGCAGCTCGGGGACTGATCGCAGCTTGGGGAGTGATCGCTGCTCAGGATGGGCTGGACATCAGTCGGCGGGTGGTGAGCAATTGCGTTGTGCATCATTCATTTTGTATATTCTGTGTATTCTGTTACCATTCTCATTATTATAATTATTATTTTCTCTTATTAAACTGTCTTTATCTCAGCCCACGGCTCTAACCTTTCTTCTCCTTCCCGATTCTCTCCCCCATCCCACTGACGGAGGTGGGGGAGTGAGCAAGCAGCTGCGTGGTGCTTAGTTGCCAGCTGGGTTAAACCACGACACTTTCCTGCCCAGGAAATGCTTATACACACTCAGGGACAGAGCTTTTAGAAGAGAGCTTGAAAAAGTTCTGTGTTACCATAAAAACTGCCTTTCAGGCTGCAGAGCTCAGGTACTGCAATGCTCGTCCCTCAGCATTGTCCTGCCTTGAATGGGCATTGTGCAGCTGGGGAGCCTCCCCCTCATGGGGCAGCCTTGGGTGCTGCAGGGGAGGTGGAAACACAGCTGGGCACCAGGGTGCACCAGGGGCAATCTGGACAACTGACTGGATGGCACGCTTTTGAGAAAAGTTCATAGTTCATGATGGTGGTGATGGAGGAAGGGGGAAGTGCTTTAACTCCAGGCTCTAGCTATGCCAGGAGGGATGGAAAGGGGAAGGCTGACAGCAATGCTCCTGTGGACAAAGCAGGAGCCATTGTGGGAGTTACCAAATGCCAAAGGAGAGAAGGTCAGTTGCCTTTTTCAGTGTGAGGTACTACAGAGCAGCTTCGGTTGCTGGTAGTGCTGGTCATAAAGCGCATGCCTTTTATGTGGAAAAATGCCTCAGTTTGGGCAGGGTTGGGCAGATGGATGTGACAAGAGTGGTGTCTGAGCAGGCTCTCCCAGGTAAAGTGTCCTGGCAGTTTATGAAAGGATGAAAACTCTCTTTTTGGAGCAGAAGAAAAAGGAGAGTTGACCTGTTGGCAGTGGTGGGGATATGTTTCTTCCCTGAAAGTGACTCTTCAACTTCTTGTCTTCCAGTTCTCTCTGCTTTTACCACATTGCAGCTTCTTCCACATCAGGAGCTGTCTGGATCCTTTGCCCGGTACGAAGGCTGGGCTGGAGGTGGGTGTTGGGGGAGGAGGCGTGTCAGGGAAGTGATATTTGGGTTGAGAGCCCTGGTTTCTGCAGCCACTCAAGGTTTTCTCTCTTAGTGCTCAACTTCACAGCCCTCTCTGCGTCTCACTCTTGTCACTGTTCCTCTCCTCTCTCAGTAGGTTTCTCTTTCTCTCCCTTTTAAATGTGCTCTTTCAAGCAGCGCTCATAGTGATGAACTTAAGCTGCTGGGTTCCAGCTCCCTCCCTTTAACTTCTGTCATACCCTGATCTCTGTTCTCAGTATTGCCCCCTCCCATCTATTTTCTCTTACTTTAACTCCATCCCAAGTGTGACAGCCCAGGGCTTGGAAAGTTGCGTACCTCTCTCAGTTCTGCCTGCCCACATTCAGGGAGAGCAGAAAGTGAAGTAGACTGTGGCAGCTGTTGGCAAATACTTTCATTTGGGCCCTTCTTCTTTCCTCTAATTCATTAAAGGAATTACTCTGTGGCCTCTCATTCTTCCTGTCTATAATACACTGCATGCCTCAAGCAGAGATTCACTCTCCTAGTTACTGGTCTGCTAGGTATCCACACTTGACTTTCTCTTCATTTTAGTGTCTTGCGTCCTCTGGCTAACTAGAGATCCCTCACAATTTTCCTGGTATGTTGATAGCACTGCATTGCCTTATGGTCACTAAGACAGGATACAGCCAGAGTCCTATTAGTCAGAGCTTCACCCCTCTGATGCCACCCCAGGAGTTACCTGGGAACATCAAAAAGGCCCTCAGGGTATGCTGATCTGACCTGGTGGAGACACATGTTAGAGAAGGACTTCATCTCTTGCAATCTGTTATTTTCCCAGCTTATGGTGCCAAAGGTGCGTTGTGGCCGGTAATGGCTGCTCCATCCACAGCCAACGCTTTGGGAAAATGATTGACTCTCACCATGTTATCATAAGGTACTGAATCTTTACTAAAGCCTTAACAATTAAGCAGAGGCTGAGGAGTGATAATGTGCATGTGACTTTCTTGCCTGGCAAACATAACCTCTAGGATCCATCAGCTCAGGTAATTAAATAACCTTCTTGCAATTCATGGCCAAGCCCAGGCGCTGCACAAGCCAAAATTTGTACCACTCATTCAGAGATGTTGTGCCTGGGAGCTGGATAGCCATCTCCAGCTCGGTGGAGCAGCAGGCAATCCCAGTGTTACAGGCCTACATGCATTTTTACTCTGACTTGAGAAAGTAATTTAATTTCTCTGTGCCTCACTTCCCTATCTGAAAAATAGTGGTTGTCTGCCACTGCTGTCTGCCTTTTTATTACAAGGAACTACTGGTGTGTCTGTGTGAGGTGCCCCATACCGTGGAACCAGGCTGCTGGCTTGGGCCATAAGGTGTGTCGGTGCCCTCAAGTGAGCTCACGCAGGCAGTCGTGTATCTGACAGCACACAGCTGCTTCCATGGTTGGGAACAAGTGATACTGAAACTGGACACGTTCTGGCTTTGATTCTCAGATTCAATGATGCTCCAGTAAAAGAGCACAAGAAAGTTGTGGGTGAGAGAACCAGTATCTGTCTCCTCCTCCCTGAATCAGCTCTGCCCAACCCTCCGGAAAACAGCAACGATACACTGATGGTGTGTGTCCCATTCAAGCCCCTGGATTTCCTCTGGCTTAGGGAAGTGTTGCTGAAAATAAGGAATAAGGTGAGATGTCTTTAATGAGGGAAGGTTGAAACCAGGTTATTTGCAGTGACATATTCAAGAGCTCTAATAATCATGTATCTTTCAAATATTTAATGAGCTGCATAATGCACCTGAGACCTTATTTTTCACTAATTAGAAAGACCCCAATCTCAGCCACATTGGAGACGGGTGTATGGGAATGAGTGTAGAAGACCAGGAGATCCTTTGTTCCTCCAGACTCTCCTGAGTCCTTCTGAGCACCCACCCAGAGCAGTGGACTACAGCTGATTCAGGGATCTTTACTGTCTGGTGTGCACAGACATGCCTTAAGTACCTTTCTGCCTTTCTCCTATAGACAAAGGTGGGGGTTTGGAATGGAATGTCCCTCAGCTATGTATTCTCAACCTGTATGTCACCTGTGAAGCCACGTAAAAACTGCTGCACCTGCACACATCAAGTAGGGCATGATATGCACTGGAGAGCAGACAGATGAGCATTGGTGTTCCCCACCTTCCCTTATACCTTACTGCTTCAGTGCTGTGCAAGGGGAAGGAAAACCTTTTTGTTAGATTAGCTAGTCCCTGCCCCTGGTAAATGCAGTCTTTTCCTATAGCATGGTGGTTCAGGTTTGGAGCCCTGCTCCTACCCAGAAAAGGAAGACTTTTCTCCACCTGTCACAGCACTGCAGTGTTATTCTCATTCCAGCCTGCCCCATCACTCCTTGTCATTTTACATTCAAATCCCTTTTGTATTTCTGACCATGGTTCTAGACCTCAGAAAACCTGGTTCTCTAGTGATGGGCAGCAGTGCCGTGTAAGCCCTTTCATACATGTTCCTGTGCTTTCCCTGTCTGAAGACCATTACTGATAATTAGCAGGCGTAAAATGGGAGGAATTTTGGTTGGCATTCCTTGAAACACTCTATTCTGGCAGATCTCTGGCCTGAGGCTGGCTGTTAGGCCCACTGCTTCTGGAGCGCAGATTTCCCCTTCACTGCACAATGGATTATTATTTCATTAATGAATCTAAAGATACTTTGTCTTTGGTCCTGACGATCTTTGTGATGGTGCTGTGCAATCTTTAATTAACTTTAAGCCTGCCAGGCACTACTAGGATGTTTATAATCTGAAACAAATGCAGGAGAAGCTTGAAGGCTGGTGTGGTAAAATAACCTTGTCCAAGGTCATGCACTGACTCTTGGCTGGGGCTGGGATTAGGTGCCGAGTCCCTGACTGCTGAAGCAATGCTGTAAAAAAAGTACATTTCCCTGCTAAAATGTTTGGAAAGTGCAAAGCGGGACAATCCAGGCGAGGAGTGTGAAGTGCTCGGTTAGGCGTGGGGGACCAGAGAGCATGTTCGCCTGCTTGTGAGCATGGTGGCTACGCTGCCGAGTCACAAGGCTTTTAAGGCAGTGTTTGATCTTGTACATGGCCATGTTAGCTTTACGTGAGCAGAAGGCAGTTTTGTAGCATGCAGGCCAGGGACAAGAATTTAATGCGTGGATTAAAAGTATCGCATGAGGGCCACCAGCAGGCTGCCAGCACACAAAGAAGCACATGGGAAAGACAGAGATGCAGAGACCTCGTATATGCTCTGTCATGAATGTGGGTTTGTTAAAAAGTGTGCTGATTTCTTCCATTCAAAATGTTTTTATTTCCTTGGAGCTCTATGTTTTATCAACCCAGAGCTGGTATGCTCATGAGCCCTCATCTTCTGCAGCACCTTTTCATAAGATGCGCCTTCTTTGAGTTTCGGGAGTGCTGTCCATGTACCCATCCTGCTTTATTTACATATTTTTTGCTATATTGAGTCTGGAAAAAGCTACTGATCCCAGCTGCAAAGGTGTTGCTGGTGTTGTAAATGTATGAGTTTGAAATCCTAAGCAGATGTTTGCTCTTTTCCCTTCCCAGAGATATGCCACCACGGGAATCATTGCTTTGAACTTAGCCCTCCATAGGTGCCAAGGGGTCAATACTGCAGGCTTTGGTTACTCTGGCAACCATGACAATACTACGCCAATATATTATTACAGTATGGGTCGCTCAGAAAATAGATGTAGAAAATGCTTTCCCTTCAAACTAATGTGTTCTCCACAGGGGAACCTATGGGACAAAGCTGGGGGTCAGGCAGCTGAGAGGCCTGGTAGCTATTGCTGGTGTTACCCATGGGAATTCCTGCT
>NW_009258272.1:2364032-2382558 GCF_000687185.1 Egretta garzetta | reverse complement strand
CACGCCAGGGAATGTGTTGGGACATGCTTTGTTCTCAGAGAGCAGCTTGGGTACAGATGCTGGCACCTTTCATCTGTCCTAGTTCGGTGATGAGGGTCTTGTGCAGTGGAAGCCCTGCAAGGGGCTGCAGGCAAAGTTGGACTGGGCAGGACCCAGTGCATTTTGAAAAAGACGAGAGGCACTGTAAGGAATAACCTATAACTTTGCCGCTCTTGTCCCTGCAGCTCTTTCAACGCAATATCACAGCTGAGAGGAACTGGCTGCTGAAAATGATTGAGTGGGGGGTGATTGCTGACATGGCCAGCCCTTCCTTCCAGGCCTAGAACTGCTGAGAGAAGGCTGTGCTGCTTGCCATCCCCTCCAGACACCACGGATGATCCCAGGTGGGCTTTGCCCTTGTTCCGTGTTCTTTTGAGCAGGTCACAGTATGTCTGTCGCACGTGGGGTAGGAGTTGAATCCTGAGATTCAGAGCACTTGCCCTTTCCTGCCTTGGCCTCTGGTTTCCACTGCTGACTGCTGTGGTGGAGGGTGGAGTGTTGCACAACCCTTCTGCCTTGCAATCCCCTCCTGTTTTGTAAACGGCCATCCTGTCCTCATCAGTTATTTGTGAAAAGGACTAAACTGAGATGCTAAGCTGGTCCTCAGCCATTGAGAAAGGGAGGGTGTGAGGGTGCAATACCTGCCATGGGATTTCAAACTCCTTCCTAAACAGATTGGAGTGAGAGAGCCTCATACACACCACTTTGGAAAAGGGCCAGGTTGAACACTCAGAGATTTCAGTGTCTTGCTAATTGTTGGGAAACATTAATGTCTGCAGGAAACAAGAAATGTTTCTTTTATTGTTTTGTTTGAGAATAAATGCACTTCTGGTTTCAAGGAGTTGGCACTGTTTTGTAGGAGGGGGATTTCTGGGCAGGACAGGTGAGAGTTACCTTAGTATCTCCTCTGAGATCTTCTCACAGCTTTATGACCCCACGTGATCCCCTCTTTCCCCCCCCTCCCCCCACTCAGCAAGTTGTCCAGAGGTTTCCATGCTCTTCCAGCTTGTTCTAAGCATGGAGCCACCCTACCAAGTCTCCTTTGTGTGCTGAAGATCTTCCACATTTAAGAGCCCCCACTTAAGAACCCTTAACCCCCCATGTATCTGTGGCTGGCTCGTGTCCACATTCCACCTCTGGGACCACATCTTCTCATCCTCCACTGCTTCCTTCCAGGATGCAGCTATGTCTTATTTCCCCTTCTTTACTTCTTTCCTTGCTACTTTCTTCCTGGCCTGTTCTCATCATGGGTTCACCTCAGCTGCTGCCCCACCAAAATGCTGCCTCTACCAGCAGAAAGAACCTACAGTGATGAACCTAGAAGCCGATGGCTACACTGGTGTGACCACTCTGCTGCCGCCTCTTTGGCCAGGTGCTCGTGGGGATGAAGGCTCCTCCTGCATAGCTATTGGAGGGCAAACTCTGAGAGTGGGGTTGGCTTAACTTACATCACGCTGCATGTGTCTTGCAGCAGCAGCATTTGGGGTGTGGGAGCATTAGTACAGTACCCATATAATTGCTAACTATTTCCACAGGAGGTTCAACTTCTGCTTTCTGCTTCCTCTCTCCCCTTCACTGTGGTCAGGCTTTCAGGCGCTTCCTGTGCTATTCATGTCACTTCTTTTCCTGGGTAACTTCTCTTCTGCTATCTCAGCCCTGTCTCCTGGAAGCTTTCCATAATGCCCTGTTTTTCATCATCTGCAAAGCGTTAATGTCCTTCCATGTTGCTCCCACTGCTATTCCCTTTTGGCCAGCCTGGTTCCTCCTTCATTAGAGCTGAAATGGTTTTGTCCTGGTTGGTGCATGCAATTCATGGCCAAAGAAATGCTGACAAAACTCCCCCAATGCTGCCTTGCCCTGGGAGCCTGGTGGAAGAACTGGCCGTTGTCCAGCTTAGTTTGAGAAAGGTTGCTTGAAGGCTGAAAGGGGATGAGCTAATCTTGCACGTGCAAACAGAACTGAACTGAGCTTGGGAGAAAAAGGGTGTTTTAAAAATTCCTCTTTATCATCTAAACACTGGCTTTGGGTTTTACTCTGTACACAAGTAAGTCTTTACTCTCTAAATAACACATAGTAGCCACACAGGTTCTGCAGATTCCAAACATACGGTGTTCCAAATGCATGCAAATACGCATTTGGATCTGGCTCAGCCACTCTTCTGGAATTTATTACCTTGTAAGTAATGGAAGGGGGCTCTCAACTATGTGGACAATTAATATTCTATGTTCCTCTCCTGGTAGAGTAAAATGGCATAAAAATCTTAATGTCTAAAAGCTGATGTATAAAGCATGCTATGAACTAACCCCAGGAGATAGTTTACATTTTCCCTCTAGGTAATGCATATACAAGAACTCTGCCACAGCTTGCAGGAGCTGTGTCTGCGCTTTCTGCTGTAGTTGTTGCAACATTTTCCTGTCATGTAGTGTCAAGTGAAACCATAAACATGAGGCTCAAGAGTCTTAGCATTGGTCACTGCCTGTGGCAGTGCTCTCAGTACTTGCAGCAAGCAGGTCTGCTACACAGCGTTTTGCTCTTATGTTTAAAAGCTGGCTGGTTTTCCCTCAAAACAGGGTTCTATAATCTCTCCAGGTAACCACGATTCACTAGAGCTGCCTCGCTTCAAACTTTCCCAGAGTGTTGGAGTGATGTGGTAGAGGCTTAATATTTAACCATGCTTTCATGGTGGCACTGAATTCCCAACTCAACCTTTCTTGTGTCCAGTTTAAAAAGTCCGAGATCTGCAGCCCTCCGTGCCCCCCCCACCTTTCGTGTTTGATAGTCTGAACAAATCGTTGCCCTACAGCAGACTCATTATTATCAAGAGAACTAGGGGAAAGGAGGTAGAATAAGTAAAATAAGGCAAAGCCGAAGTAATACAAAACATATGTAAATTAGGCTACCAGATGCCATAATAAGGATGTAATGGAGGGGGAAAGAAAGAGAAAATTAACCTTATTGTTGCTTCAGTAGCAAAAGCTAGCACCAGCCTGAGGGGATAAATCCACCCTTCTCAGGGCTGTGGAAAGGCAGTTACACTCCTCCCAAGCACAGTGCATTTCACACCGAGACACTGTGAACATCCTTCCATCAACGGCGACTGAATCCCCGGCTCCGTGGCCAGCCGAGGGGCAACCGTGGTTCATCTGAGGCAGAAGGGCAGGGAGCTGCTGGGCTGTTTGGTGCCAGCCTGCCTCTCTCCAGGGGTCAAGGGAGCTCCACCATCACTCACTACCTGTCCACAAATGCTTGGCAAGCGAGTCTGGATGCCTCTACCATCTGTGTGAAATCCTTCCAACCATTTAGATTAAACATTGACTTCAGTAGAATGTAGGGCTTCTAACTGACCTGACATAGTCCATATGGAGTAGCTGCCACAGATAGTGACTGTCTTGACACTGATTAATCACTTCTTCTAGCTGTGTATTTGTCCCTGGTTACTTGACACAGTTCTTCCCTAATAGCTTTTGAATAGTTCTGGGGTATTCATATGACCTTGGCTTTGGGGAATAGCCCATCTGATGACACACATTATCTACTTCAAAGTAGGCTTGGCTGCTTTTCGTCAAACTAACTTGGACACTAGCTTTTTGGGGGGGTGTTTCTTTCCCCTGTGCAAACCAGTATCTGTCCTCTTCTGCAGTGGGAAACACTTCAGCTGTGCTGGATTCCATTTGGTTTAGGTGGCACCATTCGCAATGGGCTGGGGCTTGGTCTGTGCTAAATAGCATGTAGAGACTGTCTCAGATTCCACTTCCATGTCCTTACCTGTCACTTACAGTCACAGGTGTGACAAGCAATCTGCATTACTGATGCTCCTTGCTTTGAAACTAGCAGTTAAATGATCTATAACTAGAGTCAGTCATTGCTCAGGCAGACAGCAGCGAAGCTGTCTAACACCCCAAACTAAATGCAGAGTTTCTCTCTCTAATCTGAACGTGGTTCTCTTCCTCAAAGCTATGAGAGCCAGAAGCAAAGGCAATAAGTCTTCCAGGCTGATCTTCCATCAAGTGTGAGATTATTACACCCACTTCATATGGGGAAGCATCACAGGTGAGAGTTATAGGCATCAAGGCACGCTAGTAGAGGGCTGTTCTGATGATACCAGTTTCTCAGCTCCTTCACCAGCCTTGGTGTGGGTCAGCGCTCGCTACCCAGGGCCTGCCAGGTCAGCCAGGGGTTCCTGCGTGAGGCGGTGACTCACCACTTCCAGTAAGCAATGTATTTGAGGAATTTGCAGCAAAAAGATCTTAAAGCCATTTCCAGATTTTTTTTCCCTCCGTTTTTTCTTGTGATTTATATAAATTGTTTTTCCCAGCAGAATGGCAGAATTCAACATACTGTTGAATTTTTGAGTCATTTCCTTTTGCTTTTCCTATCCACTCAGACAACCTTTCAAACTTGGACAGATGACTGACTTGCTGATTATAAGGACTGGCAATGTGTCAGCAGAACCTCGAGGACTCGGTAACTGTCTACGCGCCCTGAGCCTAGATCCCAGCTGCAATGTGATGTGATTTAAGCTTAATTCACCACAGGTGACTGCTGAGCTGAGTTGTATTAGCTGATACTGTGCTAGTTAGGAAGGCACATGTGGCCAGTGCTGCAACCCATCTGAGAGCAGTACTGGGTCAGCTGGTATAGCCTGACCACGTCTGGGCTTCTCAAGTACTTTTTGGATGTTCTCAGGGCGCTCCCCATCTCTAGCTCCACAAATACTGCGTTGTGTAAGTGCCAGCATCTCAGGAATGCTCTCTCCCATCTGATCTATGACTCACAAACCAAATAGTTGTTACAGATGGTCCTTTCGCATAAAATAAGACCTGGTTTGTTTAATCTTGAAATAGTTCTTGCCATGTTCCTCAGCCTCCATTTTCAGATAGACTTGGGGAACTGTTCAGGATGACTACTGAGGCAAATATATCCTCTCTTCTGAGTAATAGCTGTTGATCTACATGTGATACTCGGTTAGCTGTGACCTTGAAATCACCATAGATACAGACAGCCCTATCTGTTTTCATGACTATCACCAGTTGTTTTGTTCAAGAGTGTAGCTAACTTTTCTTTTTGGCTGGAGTTCGCAGATTGTTTTCTTTTAACATAAGCAAATACAAGATGCTTTGCCAGTCCAACGACATTGTGGCTGTCTTATGCTGTGTAATGCCTTGCTGGAGATCACAGAGGTTGAGCGCACGCTGTCTGCTGTTGTGTTACTTATATTATAATAATGTTCAGGAGAACAAATATTACTTGGGCATGTGTTTTTAGAAACACAGGTTTTCTGTAACACCTCTTTTCTAAGAGATCTTTGATGATCCCACCAGTAAATTGCCAGCACAGTGAATCATGTTTCATTTTAGATGTTATTCTTGTCACTTTAAAGAATTCCAAATAATACTTTTGTTTCTTGTGAGCCGAAGAAGGCAATTACATAGACATTATGGCTTTCTACAGTCATTTCACATTGTTGTATGCAAGCTGAAGAATATGAAGTTAGCCAGCATTGACTTTCTAAACTGGTGGCTGGGTTTGATTTGCTAGCTTGTGTGTTTTCTGCTGGCGCCCCATGCCTTGCAGTTTCTATATGATTTGTCATTGAACCAATGGCAATGTGTATTGTGAAACTGTCCCTTGTGATAGAAGCAGCGCATTCTTTGAACGTCCTTTAAGCTGTACTTTCCACTTGACCCCTAAGCATGGCTCTTGGATGGATTTTGTGATGCTCCCAAACTCTCCAGCATCTTCAGTGAGTCTCCATTGAAATGGTAATTTCCAGAGCATACTTCAGGCTCATCTCAGCTTTAGATAAAAATTAAATGTGGATTGCTTCATTCTGCATATTGAATACTAAAAGATGCACTCATTTGTCCTCTCTGCAGACACATGATGCTCTGCCAATTTCCTTAATCCAGGCACAGGAGCAGTCAGCAATTGTTTCCATTCACTTTTGATTCCATCTGTAAAAGGAAATACCTGCAATCACGAGAGGCTTTTCAGAACAGGGATTTTGTAGAACTTGCCCAATTTCAACAAACTTTTTGTCTGCTGGCTTAATGGGCATTATCTGGCTGCACATCAGGGTGTTGGTTTTAGCTCCCATTGTGCTGCCATGTGTTTTTCATCGCAGAGATCATCTGTTATTTTAGGATTTCCCCATCTCTCGGTGCTACTGATCTGCCAGAGAAGTTCAGTCTCCCCCACTGTATTTTAAACTTTTCTTTCTAAGTTGATTGTTCACTGGCCTGATATTGCAGCTTACATTTAATGCCAGTTTTCGCAGATTTTCATGAGTAGTCATTCCCTATTCCATCTACTTCTAGACTAGTAGCCCATGCTCATCTTGCATTTTTGCAACTTCTCTCTCTATGTGGTGTTAATAATACCCAGCAACCCTATGGCTGGATCCCCAGTAACACTTCTTAGTTATCTACAGAAAGACAGGAGTAGATACATGAATGCACTACCATTTATCAGAGTAAATGAAGGCAGGGAGCTTTATTAGAAGGCCCACAGCTGATTTAAATTAATATTGCCAACTGTGAGGTTTTACAAAGCCTCCTCCAGAAACAATAGCCGTGTCTGCACTGTAAATTAAGGACGGTATTGAGATGTACTCACTTTTGTAGCGAGGCATCAAACACAGATTCAGGCATGACCAGGGCAGATAGCAGCTCTAAGCCCAGCCGGGGTGTTTGTGCCTCTCCCAGATTTCTGGCCCCAGCAACCCACCCACCCAAGGGAAGGGTGCGGAGGGGTGTAAGGTCCTGGGCTCTGACCGCTCCATGAATCTCCAGTATTTACTCCTTGTGCCTGAATGTCTGCACCTTGTTCCTGCAATAACTGTGATACTGTGGTCCCACCAGATGGATAAAGCCTTGCTGCATGTTCATAAGAGCTTGGCCATAGATAATTCTGTTGCTACCTTGCTCAGAAAAACATCTGCAACAGCTGGGCGCTTCTCCAGTACTTGCCAGTGTGATGTAGCTGGGAGGATGGCAAAGGTACAAAGGCAGAGAACCATTCACTCTATCCAGTGCATTTGAATTAAGGGACGTGAAGCATGACCTTCCAGAAATTCAACTCGGAATTTCACAGAAGTTTCCCTTTTTCTCCACATTTTGACCTGAGCTAATCTGAGGCAATCAAGTCAAGTGACACACTGACAAAACCCACAGTCCTTTTTAATCTCTAGTCCAAACTATACCTTTCATTACTTCCTTTTTTCTTGTTTTTTTTTTAAATCTTTTAAAAACAATTGCAAGAAGAGCAATTCACTCAGAGCATGTCTAGAAACCAGTTAGCTACCAGTTTCACTTCCCTCTGTGCTCTGCAATGCTCAGTGATGTGCAGTGAGAAGCAGGAGTGGTGTAACACCGTGCTTGGCACTTCAGGAGGTTTCTCACTCCGCGCCCTTGCATGATACCCATGCTGCTCTCTCCTGCATGCCTGGCCTCCTGAAGATGTCCAGGAGAGGACCTCTTCCTCTGGGGACGCTCATGGTGCTGCTGCAGCTGGTGCTTGTCCCATCACAGCTGGCAGGCTGCCTCCTCAACCCCTGTTTGGAGGTACGTGATCTCTAAACAAGCGTGAAATCCTTCTGTTTCTCTGGTGCAACTTTTCCCTCTGCTTGATAGATTGGTGCATCGAGTCTGTTGTGTGTTAGTTGTTTTATGAAAGCCCATCTTTTTTCCAAGGCTGTTACCAAGGCAATTGAAGTGTTTGAAGTAGACACTGGTCTCAAAAACATCTGAGAACCAGAACCAGCAGCATGAACCATTCCTTCTTGTTGGTGTTCTGTACCTCTGAGGTTACTGCAGTACAGTTAATCTAACAGATTATGTTTCCCTTCAGGAAAAGATCCAAGCCAAGTCCATCATTTCTGCAAAATACAGTATTTTCACCTGATTTGTACTGTAGAGTGATTTCACCAGTACCCCAAGTTTCTGGCACTCATCAACTGCCTTTTGCAGACTTTTTCTGACAATTATTTCTTACAGAATTACTGTTGTTAGAACTGCCTTTTTATCTGCAGTGTAACAAAGCTGAGTGCTGATCCTGGACACACGATGCATCCCTGCCTTTGCTGGCTCTCTCAGAGGTTGCTGTCGGTTCATCCATAGCCTCAGGGAACACTGTCCTGTAGTTTTGCACCTGCTTCAATCAGCAAGAAATGCAGCTCTTCCTGGGGAGTAGGACTGGTTCTATTAGAAGTGGGAAAGATGCTTAGGATATATAAGATTATTTCCTAAAACTCAGGGCAGCTCATTTAGAAATTAACTGCCAGGTCAGTCATTCTGCTCCTGCTCTCTTGACAATGTAGTTTTCTGGCACTTGATGAAGAGCAGATGTTGACCATGATTGCATTTGCCGCCATTACAGGTCGTCCCTAACACCACTTTCAGATGCATGGGACTGAATGTCTCTGGAGTTAAACCACCCTGAACTTGGATCTTAGTTTCAGCAACCTGATATCACTGGGGTCAAATTATTTTTCATCAGTCCCTGAATTGCAGCTTCTGGATCTTACAAGGTAATGAGCTCTTTTATGTGGATACTGGTTAAACTTGCTTCACCAGTTGGGCCAATGTGGTTGCTTATTTTGGGTTCTGTTGGTCTTGGCTGTTCATTTTTTTTTCTCTTGTGACTTTATCCCTGTCTCTGTCTCTCTGCGCATCCCCATGGTCAAGTGATGTGCAGCTTTTAGTCCAGTTACTGAGTGCACACCCTCTGCGCAGAGCTGGCTCTGTCAGTCTGATCTCGTAGGTTGGGATGTGAGAAGGAGGAGGAAGATGTTTTACTTCTTTCTGAACAAGAAAAATGTCAGACTTTTCACTGTTACAAAAACTCTGAAGTGGAACATCTTGGGTGAGCTGTTTTTCTAATCACGGTTTAAAAAAAATAAAGTGAAGGTACATTCATTTTCTAAAAGGCTGTTTTAAAATATCAACATATTCTCTTTTCCCTTCTCCTCACATATCTGGGGGAGGAGATGGGGGAGGCTTATTAGCAAATTTGAATTGATGTATAATTTCCATCGACTTGAGACAACAGTTTCTCTGGGTAAATTGTTTCACTGAAAAATGTCACTCAGTCCCATCACAGTTACAGCTCCAAAGTGGCTGAGCGGCAGAGCAGGTTTGCTGTAAGGCACTGGCTGGATCATAAGCTAATTTTGCATTAATTCTTTGTGGAATGGATTTGGGTCTCAAATTTTGGATCTTCCTGTGTGAAACCATCATTAGGTGGCCACCCTCTTTTTCCCAATTTTCTCCTTTAGAGCCATCAGGGGCTGGGGTTTGTTCCCTCTCAGATATCATCAGCAAAACTGCTGCCAGTGTTGTGAGCTTTGTCCCTGCTGCATCAGTCTGAAGGCTGTGAGGGTGCAAGGTATAAGGGAGTGCTGTGTCTGGTTGGCTCTGCCATCAATGATGGTCATTTATGATGTTACTTTGGCCTAAACAGAAACCTAAAATGCTGCTTTCCTGCTGCCTGCATGAATTTTTGACCCTCAGGAGTTCTGGCTCTGCCCAGGACAAGTAAAGCCAAACCCATGACCAGCGTGAGGCTGAGCCTGGGAATGTTGCACCAAGGCTTAGTGTAGCAGCGTTAGTGGACAAGTAATGAAAGGGACAGTGTTTCATGCACATTTATTCTCTTTTCCTGCCCAACAGGTGCCAACTCCATACAATAGAAGATAACTCTTTTAAGGATCTTCCTAAACTTTCCACGTTAATTTTAACTGCCAATTCCCTTCAGTACCTGGGGACAGCAGCCTTCTATGGTTTAACATCTCTGAAAAAACTAGTACTGGTGGAAACCAGCATAACCTCTGTGACTGAACTACCCATTGGACACTTGCATACCCTGCAGGAGCTGAATTTGGGCCACAACAGCATTGCTTCGTTGAAGCTTCCCAAGTATTTCACCAACCTGACCTCTCTCAGGCACCTGAGCTTTCTCTCCAATAAAATCACATACATCGCCAAAGGAGACCTTGATGCCCTGAGGGAAGCAGACAGGCTCAACCTCACACTGGTGCTTTCCTTGAATTATATAAAATACATAGAGCCAGGGTCCTTTGCAAAGATACACCTTGGTGAGCTGGTTCTAAGGTCCTCTTTTGAGAACTTCAGTGTGATGCAGTCTTCTCTTCAAGGCCTGACTGGTTTACAGGTCAGCAGACTAATAGTTGGAGAATTCAGTGACAATCAGAGACTGGTAGACTTTCAGAGCGGACTCCTAAGTGGACTGTGTCAGGTAAAAATGCAAGAGTTTGTCTTAATCTGTTTCAGGGAATTTGAGAATAACACAGACACTCTTTTTAACTGCATAGGCAACGTCTCCAGTATTCGGTTGGTGGACCTCCAACTTGAAGAGGTGTCAGAGGTTCCTCTGTTCTCTCAAGTGAAACAGCTGGAATGCAAGAAATGCAAGTTTAAGGAAGTGCCTGCTGCAAAGCTGTCTCTTTTCAAGGAGCTGAGAGTGCTTCGTATAACCAAGAGCAAACACCTCAATAGCTTCCGGCAGAAATTTGAGAGTCTAAGTAAACTGGAGGTGATAGATTTGAGTGAGAATCGCCTCTCCTTCAGTGGCTGCTGTTCCCCTTGGTTTCACAATTGTCCAAACTTGAAACTCCTGAACCTAAGCTTCAATTCTGACATCAGTTTGACAGGAGATTTCACTAATGTGAAGAATTTGTTATATTTGGACCTTCAGCACACAAAGTTATCTGGTCCTGGCTCCTACCCTGTCTTTCTAACCCTTCATAAACTCATTTACCTCGATATTTCCCATACCAGCATTCATGTTAAATCCCAGTGCACATTTTGTGGCTTGAACTCTTTGCAAGTGCTCAAGATGGCAGGCAACTCCTTTGAGAACAATAAATTGGCCAACAACTTAAAAAACCTAAGTCACCTCCACACCTTGGATATTTCAAGTTGCAGATTAGTACATGTGGATCAAAGTACATTCGATGCCCTCTCTGAACTAAAGGAGCTAAACATCAGCAACAATAAGCTACTGACCTTTGATCCTGTAGTCTACAAGCCTCTCCAAGCCCTCACAGCCCTGGATTTCAGCAACAACCAGCTGAGTGTTCTGTTGGACTCAGCCCTGGAAATTCTGCCTGACAGTCTGGTCCTGTTAGACATCTCTCAAAACCT
This sequence comes from Egretta garzetta, assembly GCF_000687185.1. Taxonomy (NCBI): domain Eukaryota; kingdom Metazoa; phylum Chordata; class Aves; order Pelecaniformes; family Ardeidae; genus Egretta; species Egretta garzetta. Next base: position 2,371,357 of record NW_009258272.1, on the reverse strand, counting down.
GTTTGAATGCTCCTGTGGCTACCTGAACTTTCTGAAATGGGTCAAGGAAAAGCAGGAGCTACTGCAGAACAAGGAGCTGATGATATGCCACACGCCTGCATACATGAAGAACGTGAGTCTGACAAGTTTTGATCTGTCCTCCTGCCAAGTCAGTGCAAGCACAGTGGCATGCTCAGTGATCATGTTGCTTGCTGCAGTGGTGTTCTTCTTCCTGATTTACAGGTACTACTTCCAGCTATACTACTTCTTGGTGCTGCTCAGTGGGTGTAAACACTCTGCTGAAAGGGGTGACACCTATGATGCATTTGTTATCCACTCCAGCAAAGACCAAGAATGGGTGATCAAAGAGCTGGTGGAACCCTTAGAAGGAGGAACGCCTCCCTTCCAGCTTTGTCTTTACTACAGGGATTTCCTTCCAGGGGTACCCATTGTCACCAATATCATCCAAGAAGGTTTTCTGAGTAGCAGAAATGTCATTGCAGTTATCTCTACTGACTTTCTGGAGAGCAAGTGGTGTAGCTTTGAGTTTGACATTGCCCAATCCTGGCAGCTTGTTGAAGGAAAGGCTGGAATCATCATGATTGTACTAGAAGAAGTGAATAAGGCCTTGCTGAGGCAGAGGCTGGGACTGTCCCGCTATGTGAGGAGGAACACCTATCTGGAGTGGAAAAACAAGGAAATAAGCAGGCACATCTTCTGGAGGCAGCTGACAGGAGTCCTGCTAGAAGGCAAAAGATGGAATCACGAGGAGGTAAAGCTCATGTGAAAGAAAGAGAGACCACCTGTCCTGTCTCTCATGCTGGCCTTGGCTGATGGCTGGTGCTCAGAAGTTGGTTCTTCTGTGGCTGTTCAGTGTTGGAGGAAGTGGATGGAGGCACTGTAAAAGCACTACAGAAATACCTGCCTTGCTGGTCACCCTTTCTCAAGGAAACCTGCAAGCTAAGGAGTGACAACAGCTAGAAGAGCTGCACATGCCTGAGCTCCATGTTTGTAGCTGTCAATCAAAGCTGGTCCAGCAATCCACGCAGGTCTGGTGGGTTGGTGAATGGATGGACTGCTCTTACCATCATTTGTCTGCCTCTGAAACTGGATTTTGGTCCTGGGGCCATTTACCCAGTTGAACTTTAGGGTCTGTTGCTTTGACTGGACCCCAGGATCTCCAGGGGAGAGCAAAGGTACAGGATTCTTGGCTGTAAAAATCGTGGGAAACAAAATCAAGATTGGGATTCTGGAAGTCTTGGGTCCACCTCCTTAGGCACCGTGACTCAGGGGAAAAACCCTTCAGAGGGAAATGGGGTGCCCTACGCTGTGGACCATCTGGCAGCTACTCGGTGAAGCGGAGCAGCTACGTCATCAGTGGGGGGGAGGTTGCCGTTGGCGGGAAATTTCCCCGACATGTTTATTTCAGGTTTTTTTAGACCAAGCACTGAAACTCCCAAATATTTCCGTCACCTGGAACTCTTATTTGTATTCAGATTAGATAGCATTTGAGAGAGTGGTTTGAGGTTTTCCTGTGGTATCCAAAGATTGGTGGGACCAAAAGAAGCTGCAGAAATGCTTGATTAAAATCAAAGTATTTCTTTGCTCCAACTGCTTCTGGATATACTGTGTGGGGCTGCCCTATATGAGCAAGCCTGAGCCTGAGCAAAGTGTTTTGATGTTTACAGCCAGACAGTTCTAGAATAAGCTTTTCCACTCTCTGGACCAGCCTTAATTCACTGTTGGAAGGCACTGTAGGAGCCGTCAGCCCATGGCTTGAAATGGGCTTTAGATATGTGGGCACCAAACAACGAGGCTGAGAGTCCCCCTTCCTTCCCCCCGTCATGCTGTGGCAGCCTCTGTTCCTGGTGGGCATCTCGGCATGTGCGGTCCAGCCTTTCCAAGGGTTTGGCTGTGACACTGAACAGGGCAGTCGCTGGACGGGAGAGTTTTGCCTTTGTTTCACTGAGAATGTGCCTGACATTTTGCAAGGAGAAGAGATAGAGGAGAAAAGTCTGGGTTAGCTAAACTAAATGTATCCCAGCACTGCCCTGAGTAAAGGGAAGTAAAGTCTAAATGCCACTGAATCATATTACAGAGCACTCCATTGATGTGACGAATATTGAACACTGCTGGAGTATTGCTCTCTATTTACAGAAGGCTTTGCTTGGGATTAATCACTGAATTAGTCTAGTTTTAAACTTGCAAATCCTTCTATAATCAATGACGTTCGACGGAGATAAAACAGAAGCAATTGAGTGGTGAATCAGATCTGATATTTATTCAGAAGAAAGGGCCTGATCCTTCTCACTTTTCTAAGCACCAGTCAGTGACATCTCCGTGGAAGCCAGCGATAAGCGAGCTCAGCATCAGACACTATTTGCCAAAGAGGGAGAGCTTGTTCCAGGGCTTGTGCTGGCAAAAGCTGAATCACGGTTCCTTCTCTCTGTGCTGTGGCAGTGGTATATTGGGATAACACTACCAAAAAACCCTACAGCCCTCTCCCTAAGGTTTTTTGTGACCCATGAGATGAAGCTTTAATAAAAGTAAGCTCGATGCTGTGCTCACTTGCCCAACAAGTTCGTTTTGCATCTGCTAAGCACCATTGCAGCCATTTCCAAAGCGTGGTTGGTCCTCAGCTCTGCCCTGATGGATGGGCCCAAAGCGCTGCCCCTTGCCAGCAGACCCGTCTGCACACCCCGGGGCAGAGGCTGCTGGGGCTGGGGGGGTGCAGGAAACCAGGCACAGCCCGAGGTTCCCTGGATTGAGGCTAAAAAAGAACACATAGAACAAAACAAATATTAGCCCAGATTTCAGCAGCCATGAGTTAAATTGGAAAACAAAAGAGGAAAAATTAAATGGGGTGGGAGTTCCTGCTCCTGAATTGAGCAGCACTGAAGCGGCATTTCTCCCTCGCTCTTTCTCTCTCTCTCTCTGTAGTTCTGGCACAAAGCAGAGCGTCCTATGATTCTTGATTGTAATTATAATAATGAGTTTCAGAAAGCCTGCAAGTGGTTCTGGGCATTATAATAAGGGTTTAGTCCAGCATTGTTTAAAAAGCAAGTGTTTGTTGAATATCAAAGCAACTTTAGGAGGAGAGCTGGGGTGATGCTGAGAGGAGGCTCCCACCCATACAATTTAAGAAGAAACCAGTCACTTGTTCTTCTCTTCCTATTCAGAGTCTCCACTGCAGAGATGGATATGTGAGTTGCCCCGGGCTTTCTTACTGCCCAAGAGAAAGCACAAAACCCATCGTAGCTTCTGGAATGGGTGAGGGGAGCAAGGCGGTGCAGTGAGACGGAGACCGGAGGCTGGGGAGTTTCGAAGAGGTTCATCCTCTGCAAGCCCCACTATCGCTCCCGCTTCCCTCCATGCATTAGAGATGTCACTTGGCCTCAGCATCAGTTGGTGCTTTGAAGACACACGCTGATTTCTTTTATTGTTGAAACCTTCAGCAACAAAACCGGGATTTTATTTTTTTTTTTGCTGCGTGGCACAATGAGGCTCAGGAGGACAGGCTGGCTGGTGACACAAACACCCCTTTATGGGACCTGGGTGTCAGATGCAGCCATGTGCTGTAAATGTCCATCCATGCAGCCACAGGCTCTGCTGGGTGAGCAGCTCCCAGCCCTCCCCGAGGGTCATTAACCTGCCCTGGCTGTGCCCATCTTCCATACTTTGTGGTTTATGAGTCTAGGAGGGAAAAGCCTGTGTGAAAAAATTATATTTTCACCATTAACCCAGTAGAGAAAAAGTAGATTTGTTTTTGGAAGACTCAGAACAACTTTCCCCAATACTTTAAATGGGCAAAATATTGTGGTTCGAACAGAAACACACACAACTATTTGCCTGCATTATAGGAAGCGAATTTCCAAAGGAGAACGCTGAATGTTCTCATGTCTCCAAGCACGTTGGCATGCGTTATTGTTTGAAAGCGTTCGCTGTGCAGCAGGTAGCTTTGATATTATTTATTCGTTTGGGTGAATAAATGAGCAGCCAACCAAACATCCGTGCAAGTCTGCATTCATCTCTCATGTAAATAGCTGAACATGTTCCGGATATTAAAGCATCTGGTTTACCCAGGTCATAGAAGCAGATGGAGATGAAGCTCCAAAGGGCTGTTGCATCCAAGCTATTTCTTTTCATTTGTAGTGGGGATGTGCCCTGATTTCACTATGTGCTTAATTTGACCCATGCAAAATGCCAGTACAGATGAAGCTCTGGTCTTACGTGCACTGCAGAGAGTGATGTCTCAGAGGCAGCCCATTGTGATGTGCTGGCATCGTTGCCAAGATGTGGTTTGCAGGGAGGGCTCTGAACGGAGCAAGCCCTCATTAGCATGATTGCGTTCGTGGTCTCCACACTGTAGCAGAGACATTATGGAAAAGCTGAAAACCAGAGCCATTTGCATTGCTGCCCGCCTAGGTCAGGCTGGCTGCAGGAACAGCACTGCCTGAATGCTCCCTTGGCCTCCCCGAGTATTAGCACAGACTTCCAGTGCCAGTTAAAAAATCAACCAAACAAGAAAAATCAGCTGGTTTCTCTGGACCGATCCATACTTGACAAGAACACATTGAAACTTTTCTGGAAGAGTGTTTGTCCATGGGGAAATGCTATTTTGTAGGTGGTTTGTGTAATTTAATGAGGTAGCATAGTCTGTCTATGGAACAGAAATTGTCATAGCAGGGTTTCTGGTTTGGTATTGGATGGGGTTGTAATCTTGGAATAGACACTTTGCATGGAAACAGTGATTTTTGCAATGTTTTGGAGGGGTTCAAAAAAGGGATTTCAAATAAAAGTTAAATTGCTCCACAACATCATTTTGAAACAAAGTCGGTTTAGGTTTATGCTGTTGCTTCTCAGAGTACCTTTTCATTTTGCAATTTCTTTCTATTTATATAAGCCAACTAGCCTCCCAAAAGAAAACCAAAATGTAAAAATGTTTCCACCCACCCAAATTAAAAAACATAAATTTTGTTTTGTGGGAAAACTTGTAATTTTTCATTTTTGTACTGTACCGAAAAGCAGAACTTTTGACAAAATGGAAATCCCACTTCCATGACAGCTCTTACCCTGAACCCCTGACAGTTAAACCTTCACCTGGCTGTATCACACCTGTAGTTCGGGCAGTAGAAACCACTGAAGAATCTCCAGAATGAATTTCACTAAGAAGTGCCTTCTGCAAAACCTCTTGAGTAGGTGTGAACTGCCTGAGAGCAGTTGGACATGCTAAAACAGAAGCGATTCCTTAAAAAGTTCTTCTTTGCCATCACGGCTCAGGCTGAGAATTGGGGCAAATGACAGCAAGGCATGGTTTGCAGAAGAGGAGCCCATCTGCCAGCAGCGCTAACCTTCCTCAGTGTCAAGGTCACGTAGAGGGCAAAGTCAATGATCCTCCAGCCTGGACCTCCCTCCGCTGCTACGAGCACAGAGATAGAAACATTGCATAATCGAGGACAGCTCTGTTAAAAGCCTTGGAAATAAAGAAAAAGGAATAAAAAGAATAGGAAAGAGATTGGTGCAGGATCTCAGGGAAGGTGGCCACAGTTTAGCAGCTGCGTTGAATCTCAGCTGGAGATGGCTTGGTCCCAGGGTTTCCTGCGCTGACAGCCTAAAGCACCTAGAAGGAAGGAGTTTTGTGATAAGTCTGTGTTACCTGTTTGCATAATGGTGATAAGAAAATGTTGAAATTGGTAACCTCTGAGAAGATGCTTTTAAATCAGGTTTTTGCATACCAGTGCCTCTTCAGAGAGCAGCGAAGGCAGCAGTGGTGTGGTTTCCATCACTCCTGAGAAGAGGGAGGTAATTCTGCTCTGTTCAGCAAATCCCACTGGGAAGAGCCCAGACTTGGGACCTGTGAGGTTTTTACCCTGGTGCTTCCTTGCTGGGAGAGCCTGGCTCACCCTCTCGAAACATCATCCTGAGGCATCCTGAATGAAAACGGTGCTTTGCAGGTTCCTCTCCATGTCTTCCCAGCATGGGCAGTTCCCAGAGGCTAGCTCAGGCTGGGCTAGCATTCGCTGCCTGCATTAGTCCTGTTCCTACCCACACGGAGGAGAGGGACTCAATCACCATTTAAATACATTTAAATAGAGATGAAATTCTGGCCTTGAAGTCTGTTATGTATGTGCCTTTATGTGTTCATTAGGGGAGCCTTCACTCCATTCTGCAATGCTCTCCGTGACCTCAGTCTGCAAAAAGTCACTGGATGCCCTATCAGAGAAGCATGAGGCACTTCCCTTAACATTCCCTTGCATTGCTTGCCCCCAGCCTCCCCTTCTAGCCAGTGAAATGTCTGCACCTGAAAGCATGCCTGTATTTACCAGCTGCCCAAATTACATCCTTGGGCCACTTCAGCTTTAGCAATGGTATTAATAGGTCTTCCGTCCTTGCAGTACCCCCCTGGCCCACGCTCCAGAGCGGGTATTGGTGTAAGACCTGGGTTGGTGTGGGAGGGATGGAAATGAGCATCACACAGGTATCAGCCTTGTTCTGCAGGTGACAGTAAAGTCTCAACCACCTCTACAAATCTGATGTGTGGCAGGGAGAGGGTATACATCCCCCACGCTTCCAAAATCCTCCCGCCAGAGCTGCTCAAAACCCATTCATTACTGGTGGTGGGGCTGAAGCAAGGATCACCCTCTCGGCCAGGGCTCGGGCCCACATCCCCCAGCCAGAGGATCCCCAACCCTGCTGGCAATGCAGCGATAAGAGAGCAGCTGCAGCCTCCCCTGCCTGCAGCTCCTTCCTCCCTTATCCCACATCTTGAGTACTGTGCAAATAACAGCGGGGTATTGTTAGGCAAAAGAGATTTAATTGCAGCCTACACTCCCAGAGAGGGTAAGATAGGCTTTTCTCCAGATCTAATCTCCAGTCTTTATCTTTTCTTCTTCCCCTCTCTCCTCCTTTCCCTCTCCTCAGAGTTTCTCTTTTCTCTCTTTCAGCTCCCAGCCAGCAGCCAGTGACCAAACCAAAATGTATGAAAGAAGGGAGGGATGTCCTTTTTTTTTTCCACGTTTTTTAAACAGTCTTTAAATCCTTTGGAGTATTTTGGTCTGCAAGAAGGATTAGCAGTAATTCCCCTGCCATCGCTTGCTTCCGATGCTCTGACAATTCATTCTCCTGAGATCCCCTAAACTCACTGCTGCATACATTAGCCAGAGGACATGGAGCGGGCTTGAGGACACTGTTACCCAGTGTCCTCACTCCCTGAAGCCTGGTGGTCCGGTTTAACGCACCTACCAGAGGCCCCTGGGCAAGGACTTCTCTTGGTAACCCCAAACCAACCCAAACTTGCCCGATGCGGCAGCGCTGGGCTGCTCTTTATCCGGTTATTTTCCCGTTCG
>NW_009258272.1:2360653-2363683 GCF_000687185.1 Egretta garzetta | reverse complement strand
TGAGGGATTCGCAAGGCGATTCCCCAAAGTGACTTTGCTTTCCTCTCTCACAGGCTCTGTCTCAGGGATGGATCAGGTGGGAGCTTGTGCCCCCTCCCCTGCTCCCGGGTGCAATCCCTCCGTTTTCTTTTCCGAGTGGTGCAGGCTGTGGGAAGGCCTCGCTGCGATCCCTGCCTGGCTTCGGATGCTGCTGAGCCCCCTTAGATGAGCAATGCTGCCCGCTGTCTTCACCCTGCCTCATTTTCTCTGTCGGTAAAATGGGGATCACAACCTGCATGCTGTCATTTACTGGAGTGAAGCACTAAGGGGCAGGTGGAGTCTAGATCAGAGTAAAAACTGCACTTTCTGTTTCTCAACTCCATTTCCCCCATCTTGGGGCTTTGAAATCCTTCTCTACAGCTCTTCCCCATGGCAGCAAATGTGTGTCTGAAGTCAGGTCCTTCCAACCCCTTTCCTATCACTGGTTCTGCTCATGGTCACTTAAGTTTTGCTTACTTTAAGTGCCCTGACAGTGGCACAAGGAAAAGCAGTATTTGGTCCCCAGGACCCTCTTTGCAATTCTGCCTTAGCAGTGAGGCCCTCCCTGCCAGGGTATTTCTTTCTGCCATCCCTTTGCTGGCACCCTAAGTATTAAAATAAGCTGTTAATAAGAAAACCCACAAGTATTCCCCCTCTCTGCTCCTTCTGAGACTGTGGCCCACATCTTTCTGACCTGCACGGAGTCAGCAAGTTTCGGTTCCCCACCGCTTGTCCCCTCCAGCAGCCCGTGTCTTGCCCGGCGCTGAGCTGGGCCAGCCCCGCTCTCTGCTCTGCTGGTTTTCCCCCACCTTTCGCTGCCGCGCTGAGGGCAGCTCATGACGGAATTCAACCCCCAGCCTCAGACAGAAACGGCCTGAGCTGTGTTATTCAGAGCTCTGGTGGAAACAAAATGATGCCTGCTTGCTTACAAAGTGCCATGGCTGGAAAGCAGCCCTCTGCTCTGGCCGGGGAGGTGCCCGCAGAGGTCCCCTGGGTGCTGGGGATGCGCCCTGTTCTGGGGAGTCCCTGGGGACAGAAGGATGGCCAGATGCTGGGACTGGAGCCTCAGCCAAATCTGGGGGGTTGCTTGCCCTCCTTGATAGCTGTTCTCGGAAAAAAGGGGACTTTTTATAAAGAGCCTCATGAAAGCAAAGTATATCATGATTTCAGTGTGAGCAGACAGCAAGTGAGATAGGAGCATCCCCTTAGATTTGCCTGCCAGAGGTTATTTACCTCAGGAAGCTGCTGAATAAAAGATACAAAAATACAGGAGAAAGTAGTATTATTTGCTCCTTTCAAAGCATGATGGGAGGCAGAAAAACATTATAAGGGGTATCTGTGAGTCTCGCCAGCCTGGATTTGTCAGGGCAGAGTTTTCATGGAGCGCTCTCCGGGTGACCCAGTTTCCAAGACACAGGCACAGACACACACACGTTCACGCACACACACTCCGAGCTGCAATCCACAACTTTAATAACTGTGTGACATACAAAGGAGATTTTGATGCAAAGTGGAGCTGACAGAGAAGTGGAAGGAAGTATCTGGTTTTTGCCTTTTTTTTTTTTTTTATCCCATCCAGTGCCACACCAGGATTACAGTCAAGGTGGTTTCAACCTTCAGCAAGGACTGATGTTATTGTGGGTTCTGCTTTTAATGACATTTAACAAGAAGCAGTAGCTCAGGGGGAGGGGAAACAAGGCTTTGCTTTTCTTTTCTTTTCAGGAAGAATTTACTAGAGCTGTCAGGATTAAATGCATGAAGTGAATGCATATGGGGCTGCAAAGGGGGCTTAATAGCTTTGCTGCTGGTAACCACAGAACGGCTCTGAGACAGGCTTTGCCAGCCCTGTCATGCAGCTGATGAAACATCTGCCTACGTGGAAGTGTGCATTGGAGGGCACGCCACAGCGACGTGGTCACGCTGGGGTGACTTTGCTGTCACGTATGGTTTGCTTGGCTGTGGGTACAGTGTGGGTGACATGACGGTGTAGTTATGTACCGGTAACCTCTGTTTGTTTCTGAAAACTTCCCCTCAAGGATGAGGTGGTGGCTGCTCCAGTCCAGGTGATGAATGTCACATTTCCCCCCATGATTTCATCAGACTTTTCCAGAGGATCCTGCAGCAAGCAAGGCAATCCTGGATGGATTTGCCAGGACCCCAGGGCAGGTGCTGGCTGGAGAGATGCTCCAGGTCATATACCCAGCTAGCCAGCTCAGGGTTGACCTGGAATGGGTCCAGGCACCCCAAAAAGCTCACCTCCTTCCCTAAGTCATGCCAGGCTGTTGGATTGAGAGCACCCAGGTTGATTCCAGCAGGTTCCATGTCCTTAAAGCAAAATGTAAAGACTAGTTGCTTTAATATTGCAGCAGAAGGCTGAAAATTAAACATCCTCATAAAATCTGGAGCTTAGGAAAGAACTATACATTGGAGAGGAAGGAACAACAGGCAAAACAACCAAAGGAGATGAATGCTGGGCCAAAATGCATCCCTTCTCCAGGTTTCCCAGGATTTGTTCATGGCAGTGAGAGTCCTTGGAGCGATGTTTTGGCTTGGATCTCCATTTAGAAAACATTCCTTAACCACAAATAAGCTGGTGATGCCTTGTGCCCCTCCAGGACATTGTAAGTGGCCAGACTCAAACTTCTGAAAACACAGCAATGGAGAAATGGGGAAGACAGCGCTATCGCAAAGCTACTGCAGCCCTAATCTCATGAGCTGGCAGAAGGCAGCGGACATGGCTCAGTAGAGGTGGTGTCAAATAAAGATTAAAATAAAAGGAGAAGGTGCTGTTGGCTGTGCTATGTGGTGGGGATGCAATTCCCACATGCATTTCAGCCATGTGAACTCTAGCAGATGGTAGACACCTTCGCTGGACTAGGCTGGGAGACCTCGTCAGAAATCCCCCCACGTCTTGAGGCTTCCAGTCTGCTCCATCGAAGAGCTCCAGATGCTGAGGCTCTGGCAGGTCCCTTCTTCTCCTGGGGGCAGCTCTTCTGTGTAGGGACCTGGCAG
>NW_009258272.1:2338341-2360500 GCF_000687185.1 Egretta garzetta | reverse complement strand
CAGGAGCATCTGCTGGCACCCTGGTGCGATAGCCAGCTAGGGAAAGCGAGCACTTGCATGTCCAGCAGGTCATACTCTTTGAGCAGGGTGGTGGCAACTTGCTGTAAGAGAAATTTGGTGGTTTTGATTAACTTGGGGGAAACCCATTTGTCTTATGGCATGGGGAATTTTTCATGAGCCAGCGTGGGCTGTTGTGGGGAAGAGGCAGTCCTCAACAGTGGGCACAGAGCCACACCAGTGAGCGTAATACACGTGGTGGGATGTGTGCGTGTTGGGGAAATGCAGCCCTGAGCTCCTATTGCTCTGCTCAGCCCCTGTTTGGATGGGGAGCCCCCTCTCCCCACCCCTCGGGGAGCATCCACCAGGCCAGGGACCCCTCTCCCCCATGGGACGAGCTGGCTGAGAGCTCCTCGGTCGCCGCCAGAGCTGAGCTCAGAGCAGATGCACCTGGCCACCAAAGGGGCTGCTCTCCTCTGGCTTAGCGTGATGGAGCAGTGATAGCTGCGTGCTTCGTTGCTGCTCTTTGCATCTGATATCCAAACACAGCGCGGGGAAATGACAGCAATATGTGTCCCCCTGACACCCAGAGAATATAGCGATATTGCTGTGAAAATGAGGCTGCTGCCGCACAGCTAAACTCTGAACCCTTCCCTCTGCGAAGCAGCTATGATTAGAATCTCATCTCGCTCTGTATTCCACAGCACCTGCAGAAGAAAATCCCACCCAGCAGCACGTAACTATTTTTAAAGGCCTTTTTCTAACGGGCTGGGAGATGGGGCTGGTGAGAAACCTGCTGGTGCCATGGATTTCTTTCAAACCCCTTGCAGAAAAGGATGGAGCTAGACTTGGGGAACGTGGCTCAGAAAAAAAGGAAGTGGCAGAATTATTTTGCCAAGTCTGAAGCTTGTGCCAGCTCTTCACAGTGGAAAGCTGAATTTCAGCATCTTCTGCGTCTGTTAATTTTTTTTAGGTTTGCTGTACCTAAGTCGGTGAGATGTCTCCAGCTGTCGGAAACTTGCTGTGTGGGATTTATGTGCTTTGAATACATGTCCAGAGGGGTGCAGAGGTCCATTTCATGGGAATGTGGGGAGCAGCGTGTCCCAGTGATGTTCTGCTCTCCCATTCAGGGCTGCATGTTAGCACCGCAGAGTAAGAGGTGGGGAAAGCTGCTGCAAAGGGGCAGAGAAGACCAAGGGGCTGGAGGAGTCACGCCCTTGGGATGTGGGATGCGATGAGCTGTGAATGACAAAATGGCACTAGACATTTTGTAGGTCAATAAATCTACCAGCAAGCCCCAGTAGCATCTGGCAATGGAGAGGGAGCGTACGTGCGGATGGTTTGGAGCAAAGCCCCACTTTCCTCTTGATATGCTGCTCATGGAAGGAGTTTTACACTGTTCAAACATCATTCGCTCTCCCTCTCTGGATGGAACCAGAGAAGTGCATTACATTTATCTTAATAAAACAAGTCGTTCTGCAAGCAGTGGAACATGGGAAGCCTGGTTTCCTGCAGTTGTCTCCCATGTGGGTTCTCTGGTGTCTGATAGAGTGGCTGAGCTCATATCACAGCCGGGGAGAGGGATGGAAAGTGGAAGGGCGATGGGAGGAAATGCTCATTGGGTATACCCTCCCTTATAAAGCTTGTTAGAACTCAGTTCCTCTGAGATGTCTCTTCTTCCATCAAATCTGATTGCAGGCCAGCAGGTTTAGAAAGCTGTGATGTGGTGCCTGTGGGCCAGCTAGCCAGATCAGATAAGCCTTGCTTCCTTGGGAAACTGTGTTAAAAAAGTAAACAGACCTGACCTGAAATCTCTACAAATTATTTGTCATTATATCCCACAGAGCTTGACCCACGTACCTGTGCTTTTCATGGTGGCTGTTTATCACCAGGGCTCTGCAGCTATGATGGAGATTAACGTTAATCTGAGAAAAAGGCCCCATTTAGTGTATACCATTGACCGTACAGTTTGCAGATTGAGCATGCGGCATTAAATAGATGTACCCAGCCAAAAAACCAGTTCACATTTTGTATAACACAGGCCAACAGAGATTTGAAAAATGTTCCATTTCTGTATAGAAAGACTATTTTTAAAATTGAACAGTAAGTTAGTCCTCTATTGACTTTCAATTTCCATCCTCTTACATTTCCATAGCAACTCTGGCCATTTATGCATTTATCTTTGTATTTAACTTCCCTCTTTCATATCATTTCAAGTGGACTCAAGTGCTGCGAAAGGGTTAAACCAGTCTTTCAAATATCTCCCCGTTTTTAAGCAATTACTTGAAAATACATATATGTATTTTAGGCTAAATTGACAAGTTTGTGGTTTAATGAAAACTGTCTCTAGAATATTTGCCCTGAAAAACCCTTCAGGGCGATAACAAGAACGAGTCACAACTTCTTTCCTCTCACCTTGCCTTCTATTATTACTGTGTTCAAAATTCTCATACAGAATCTAAACTTTGCAGCTGCGATAGCGGTGACAGTCAAATGGCCAGGTATTGGTAAGCTTACACTTCGGCAATTCTGGATTTTTTTCTTTTTTTTTCTTACTGTCTTTTTTTTTTTTTAAATATTTGCATGTGTATTTGGGAACAGTGAGAAAGCAAGCACACTTCACAAATTTTTGTGCTTCTGGGCTTGGGGCAGAGGTGTGAGTTCATGCTGACCATCTACAAGGCAGGGTTAGAGTTCCCACCACCAAGCTGGAGGGGGTTTGGTGGGAATGCAGTAACCTCCTCTGAGACCTTGCTGTCCAAGGGAGCTCAGGTGGGTGCAGTAAGCCAAGCAGATAGCCTTGGGCACAATGGTGAATCTCCATGCATGACGCTGGAGAGCCCCACCAAGCAGGCATTGTTGGCCGAGTTCCTTGGAGGGTGGATTGGCATTGAAGTCTTGGGCAATGTCTGTGCGGAGCACTGGGAAAACAGCTTTCAGGTCAGTAACCCTCTTCTAAGTCCACAGTTGCCATTTCCTCCTTGTAGTTTCGTAGTACTTTCATCCTGTCAACCACTTGACTTTCAGTTTACACTGTCAGTGCTGCTTCTCTGTTGGTGTCTTCCCACCCCTCCTCCATCCAGTTGATTATTCCTACCATTTATTGGGGGAGGGCGTCCCCTGTCCCCAGGAAAACAACGGGTACTTAATTGCAGCACAGGGAAATGTGGGCCATGTTTCCCTGGAGACCTGGTGACACACTCAAGTGAAGCACACGGGACAACATGCAGCTTTGGGTAGGCTTTTTCGCTGTGCCTGTGTTCACCTTGGACACTGATAACTCACAGTCGCTCTGCAGCAAAGACCTCCCTAACTGACCAAGGTGTTTAAGTGCCAAAGGCATTTTTAAATTTTTATTTTAATGGACCTGGGAATCTAAATCTCATTTACTTTCAAATCGACTGTGCAGATCAATGCACAATGCCCTGACAAGGCACGATGGTTTCCTACAAAAATGTCCTCACGCACATCAGCCAGTCCGCTTTTACACTGCTCCAGCAGCTTGGGCTTCAGTTCTAATCTTCTCCAACTGGATGATTTCTGATGAGTCCTAGAGTCAGACCTTCGGGTCGGTTTGTGCAAAGATAAGTAAGCAACTGATGGAACCGATGAAAGTATTTAAAGTGCCTAATTCCCATTGCAATATTGAAATCTGTTGCCTAACCTGCTTAGATGTATCTGAAAATCCTATTAAAACACTTCCCTGCACCTTTAAGCACCTGAACACCTCGGAAAATGCATTCTTAGATCACTTAGGGATGGAAGGCCAGAATGCTTCCAGGGGATTTATGCTCCTAACTCACTTGCTGCTCCCTAAAGACATCTCTTTTTTCGTCCATATTGAGCTGATGTCCCATGTCACCTTCCCCTTTCATTCCATCACTTGTGTTGTTCCTCCGTGAAGGACTCTAAATAATTCCTCCCCCTTCCTTACTGTTGACACCTTCCTGAGAATTTGCAGGCCGTTATTAAATCACCTCTTTACTCATCCTTTATCTGAGCTGTACATAATTAGTTCCTTTAATCTTTCCTCATAGGTCAATCCTTCTAAACCCTTAATCATCTTTATCTCCTTTTCCTGGAGCCCCTCCAATTTGCTGACATTTTTTTTTTCATTCTATTTTGCATCAAGAAACATAACAAAACCCACAAGTCCTGAGTGCTTTTCAGACCGACTGAAGGCAGTGCGGGGCCATGGGTTTCACTGTGGGATTGCCCCTGTTTGCTTCTGGCACAACCTGGTGAACAAAACTGGTGTTAGAAGGGAGCAAACCACCTCCTGATGATACCAAGTTAGCTCAGCTAGCAAGGACTGGGTCTCCATAGCCTGTTTTTTGCAGTCACAAAATTTGCATCCCTTTCCAGCTGAGTGCTTCGTGTGACAGAAAGTAAGATTTCCAAGTGTCTCAAGTTCACTGTCCCAGATCAGAAGTTGAGATGCTTCATAACACAACAGGTCTTGGATGTGTCCAGCTCCTCCCACTAAGGATGCTCGGGGGCTGGCAGGTAGGTGCTCTGCAAGAGGGGCACAGAACGGTGTGGGCTGGAGGTGCTGGGCTGTGGGGATGGGGGAAGGCAGGGACCAGCAGTGGCAGCTGGCAGCAGAGAAAGACGCTTTTATTGCTTGCACCAGTGCCAGACACAGAGGAGAGGTGATGCGTCATGCATTTCACCAAAAAGAGCTCTTTTTTTGCCATGTTTCGTGTCCCTGCTAGACGAGGTTATCAGCACTGCTATCCTGACAGCCCTTTGCAATGCAGATGAGCTGTAGGAGTCTGGCGCTTCTGTCCTCCTGGACCACAACACCAGGCTGTTTCCCTTGGCTGTTAGTCCCGTACCGCGCTGACTTTCCACCTGCGGGAACTCCGATCTACCTGCTCTTGCCAGGGAAGGATGCTGCTGGGTTCCCACCCCTGGTGCTGCATCCCAAACACAGGCACACTCCTCCAGCTCCTGCCCAGTGCCAGATTCCTGCCCAGAATAGCATGGCCTCTTTTGCTTTGCTCATAAGAATACTATTTCTGCGCTTTACATTTTTTTTTTTTTTTGGCATTATATTTGTCCTCAGACCTTCCCTCCAATGATTTGAGAACCCTCCTCAGCTGATATTGTGTTCGCCTTCACAACACCCTTGGCTGGTAACAACAGGGTGGGGAAACCGAAGCACCGCAGAAAGGGTGAAAGGCAGAGCCCTGGCCCTCCAGCCTGCGTCGGTGGTCCTGGCTCCACTGCTGTCTGAAAGCCCATGGCCAGGGCCCAGAAAGAGCCGGCGTTCGGGGGGAACATAATGGAGCAGCGGCCACTTGGAGGCTGTTTAGGCAGTGCCTTGCTCGGTTGTCTGATCCTAAATGAACACTTGCAGTTTTCTCTCTGGGAAGCGCGGCTTCTTCTTTCTCATAAGCAGGCACACCAGGGTGCTCCCTGTCACATACTTTGCCTAAAAGCAAAGGCCATCTTCATCTCCTTTCCTTTTATTAATCATAATTTGCCTCCGGATTGGACTGATTGCAAAACAAACTAAAGCCATGAGAGGGTGGTAGAATTTTTCAGCTCAAATCCGTCTTGTGGTACTCTTGAAACATTGAAAGCCCAAGCCTGTTCCACAGAACTGGGAGCTGCGAGTGACCACGACCAGCCCTAGGGAACAGTCCCACTTTACAAGTTGTTGTGGTTTTTTGCGCAAGAGAGCCCTGACAAAGCAACCACAGTCACAACTCTAATGGTTCTCTGCACAGCGGTGAGGACTGGACACTTGTCGACAGAGAGGATAAACCCTGCGTCTTGAGCTGTCTGTCAATCTGCAACAAGTTTGCTTTCCCTTTTTCCACCCATCCTAGCAAAACCTTGCAAATGGTGCATGACAGTCACCCTGGCTCCCCAGAGGATAACTGGAAGGCTGGCCTGGTCTGGCGTGTCACCAACCTGATGAGATCTGGATGGTTGTGTGGAAAGAAACAATTTTGTGCTGGGCTACACACATGTGGTTTCCAGTGACTCTTATGTGCTCCAGATCCGGTGTGATGGGATGAGCAAAGGAGCGGGCTGTGGAGTTAAACAGTTGAGACTATCCCTTAAATGTGCCTGGAGGTACCCCCTCGTGCAGAACGAGGATGGAAAGCTGCGTGTGTATGCAAGTACTCCTGGAGATCGGGGGGGAGGCTGCTGACAGAGAAGTTTTTGCTTGACAGGGATGTGGAATACTCAATCAATGCAGCAAGAGTCACCCTGAGCCCAAGCAATGGCTGGGAGCAATGTGACCTTAGAGGGGAGCTTGCTGAAGTGGTCAGGGCATTGCCACCCCATTCCTGTGCCCCTCCCAAGGGCTGATAGCACCATCCAAAGCCCTTCATGGAGCCCCAAGCAGCAGCTGGGCACTCGCCTTTGGCCTTCGCCTGGCACCAGCAGCAGGCAGGCAAGCCCTGCGATGCCTCTGGCATGTGCCTTCCCTAGAGACCTCTGAGCCCATTCCCTAACGCTGAACATGCCTGCTAAAAAGACCTCCAGGCCATTTCCAGCCTAGGAGCCTTGGAGGGACTTGGGATCAGCTGCAGCTGCTCTGCCTGGGGCATTCTGCACACACGCACGTACGTGTACACATGTGTGCAGGGGAGGTACACGCTAACTGTGCCCCCCCAGCACATGGCAGGCCCTCCATGCTCGCGTGCTCCCTCAGGAGCCACGCTACATCCTCTCCCTGTTTCTGATCCAAGGGGAGATGAGGACTGTCTGTGTCATATCCTTGCAATGGCTTTTATGAAGCCCCATACATCCATCTCCTGCTGCTTGGAATTGCCACAACCACTTCTAGCCCCCTCTGAGCTCTGATGTTTCCAGATGGGACTATTAGACTCCCTAGGAGTGCAACTGTAAATATCTGCAGAAATGCCACCCGAGCACTGCAGTGCAGGAGCATCACTAACACCAGAGCTGCCTGGCTTCTGCGCAGTTGTCTTTAATCATGAAAGGGGCTGTGACTCCCCAAGGGCTCAAAAACAGTCATGGTTTGCAGCAGCTCTGTCATCAATGCTTGCACTGACAGCGAGAAAGGAGTGGATGCAATCAATGCATGGCTGGAGTGGGACAGAGCCATCCTTCTCTGCCACTGATCTCTCAAGTGGCCATGGTCACCTTACTGGACCCAGTCGTTTTAGAGTTGTGTGCAGATGAGGCCTTGGGAATTGGGAATGTATTCTGTAATGTGAACAGCATCCACCACTGAGACTAGCCTAACTTTTAGTTGAACCTTTGCCATAATGGTAATAATAAGTTTATCCGTGCATCTTTTCTGACAGTGGAAGCAGCACCCTTGTACCCTTCCTGAGGTGCTTTTTCTGCATGTTTCCCTTTGGAGGACAAGCATAGTTGTGTTGCTTCTTCCACCCAAAATGGGTTCTGGTGGCACTGCCAGTGCTGTATTTCTGGAGGCAGCTTGCTGAAAGAGAACCTGCTTTTTAACCAGCAAACCCAGCCGTAACCAATTTCCTGCGCCACCGAGCAAGCGCGCTCCGCGGTTCCCCTCCTCCCTCGTGCTCTCCTCACCGCTGCAATGGCTGGCTATTGCAAATAATTTCTCAGAAAGGGTGAAATCCCAGACTGTGCTCAACTTGGTTGCAAAACTCCCAGTGACTTCAAATCTGAATACTGTGTCACCAGCATTTTAAGGAACTCAGCAGGGAGAGCCAGAAGCAGATGCCTCACTCTGGGAGCCATTTATTTGGAAGCATTCAAACTATCTTGTTATGTTTCTCTTGCGGTGCTGTTTCGCAGAGCTCCTCCAGCACAGCATGCAGACCCCGACACCCTCCCCTTTCCTCCGTGCATCATGGCACAAAGTGGGGTGACTGCGACCTTCCCTTGACACACAGACGAGGACTTCTCCCAGCCTGGTAATGCAGCATCCTTGCAGCAAACGTTACTTTCCAGCAGAACCCAAGCTGGTGGCCAAATCGCTGCCACCTAAAGTCACTTTAAATGCCTGTGACCAGCCCCGTGGGAGAGGGACCCTGGCCATAGCTGCTGCTGAGATGTGAGCCCACACGTGACTTGGGAAGGACTCTCTTGCCTACCAGGACCTCCATGAGACCAAGGTACTTGTTACAGGATCCTCTGTGTTGAGTGGAGTTTTTAATCAAAGTGAACAGAGGAAAATACTCAGAATCAGAACTCTTACTTTTCTTTTTGCAACCTGGGAAACAAATACATTTTAATGCAAACCTTGCCACACTTCACAGAGAGCAGATTTTGCCAGTAGACAGAAGACTTCTCTTATTTTCTTTTCTTTTTTCTTTTTTCTTTTTTTTTCTTTTTTCTTTTTTCTTCTCTTTTCTTTTTTCTTCTCTTTTCTTTCTTTTCTTTCTTTTCTTTCTCTTCTTTTCTCTTCTTTTCTCTTCTTTTCTCTTCTTTTCTCTTCTTTTCTCTTCTTTTCTCTTCTTTTCTCTTCTTTCCTTTCCTTTCCTTTCCTTTCCTTTCCTTTCCTTTCCTTTCCTTTCCTTTCCTCTCTTCTCTTCTCTTCTCTTATCTTCTCTTCTCTTCTCTCTCTTTTCTGTTCTTTTCTTCCATCCTCATTATTTTTATTTTTTCTCTTTCTTTCCTTTTCTTTCTTTATCTCTTCTCTTCTCTTCTCTTCTCTTCTCTTCTCTTCTCTTCTCTTCTCTTCTCTTCTCTTCTCTTCTCTTCTCTTCTCTTCTCCTCTCTTCTCTTCTCTTTTTTCTTTCTTTTTTCTTCCTCTCCTCTCCTCTCCTCTCCTCGCCTCGCCTCGCCTCGCCTCGCCTCGCCTCTGGCATTTTCTAGCAGTCTACCCTGGCTGCTGATTCATGCCTTGGTTTTGTTGCTGGCTTTCAGGGTTTTTTTCCTTCATTTCCTCTGGGTTTACCAGGTACCAGTCTGGAAACAAACGGACCCCCTACTGCAGTAAGGGACGAGGTTACAAAAATCTCTGTGGAGAAGCCATAACTGGCCCCACCTTGGGGCAGGGGGATAGCAAAGTACAAAGTAAAGGTCAGCTTTTTCTACATGCAGTGATTCACCTACCCACAAGAAATTTAGACACCCAAATGAGAACTCCTGATACGACTTTGTTTACAGGCAACGCTTCTCAAAATAGCCTCTTTCCAAATAAGCTTCCATACAATGGCAGCTTCTGGAGAGCTCCCGGTTCTGTCAGTGTGGTCTTGACAGCAAAGCTGTAAATAAAATTATCAGCAGCAGCTCCAGCTTCATAAAAGCCGAAGTCACCATTTAGTTCCTCAAATCCCTGATCCCTTCGGCGAGGGACAGCAGTGATGACCCTGGGCTCTACCCACCTCCCTGGAACAACTCCCTCTCCTAAAGAGTTTCAAATAAATAGCTAAGTAGCAAGAAACTCAAAGCCTGGGAGATTCGATAAGCGAGCATTTGTCCCCTCCTTCTGGGTACTGGTGCACAAATAATGTCTGAGATTTCCAGCCAGCGCAGGGCTGTGCTGTTTCCCCTCCACTCGCACACAATCCCAATCAGAAGAGCTGAAGGGATCTCCGCAGGGAGCGCGGCGTTTGCAGGAGCCCATGGGAACTGCCCCGTATTAGCAACCTGCAGTGGAGATGGGCTTTAAAGCCACCCGGCCCTTTCAAAACGCGGCTTTGAAATCTCAGACTCCCTTGACTCTGTGGGCTGCAGTGAGAGACTTTCACGCCTTTGACAAAATGGTTTATAATATATCTATGAGAGAAAAATAAAGGATAAAGACTATTCTCTCGTCTTTTTTTTTTTTTCTTTCTTTCTTTTCCCCTATTCTTTATTTACCACAAGTACCTCCAAGGCTAATGGCATTTTCTTTGGCCACTGGGAGCAGAGAGAGATTGAAGTCTGAAATGTGAAAGCTTTGCTCTTGTTTTTTAACAACTTTGGATCACTCTAGTTAACTCCATCTCAGTTCAAAGCAGAACTAGAAACTGAAAGGCTGGTTCTGTTTTTCTATTAGAAATGAGCAATAAATAAATGATTTCTCATCCCATAATGAAACAGAGAGGCTTAAAATTCCTTGTCCTGGATGAAAAGTCAAAATCACTGAGACTTTTGTGAGCTGACAAAATATAAAAAAATTGCCTGCAATACCTCATTTTGATGATATCAAAGTGTTTCATGTGTGACCTCTTTTTCATTTAAAAAAAAAATGTTTTTGTTATAATCAGCTTAAATTTCAAAACAAAGTGACTTTGAATAAGAAGTTAAAACAGGTTGTCTTAGTCTCAATTTTTTTCCCCGACAGAAGAAATTCATCAAACTGGCTTGCTTTCCGTGAAGCATTTCAACTGAAATGAATCAGCCTTCTTCAGACCCTAATAGATGCCTTAACAAGGTATTTCTGCCCAGCTCCTGCTGTTCCAGAAACAGGGAGTTTCTTGGGACAGGCGTGCACGGTGATGGGCAGCACAAAGTGGAGAAGTTGTGGGGCGACGGGGGGCTGGGGTTCAAAAAGGAAAATACATCAAAGGGTGACAAGGATTTAGCCTTTCCCAAACTTTGAGGACTTAGTGGTCCTAAGTCTTAAAACCGAGAGACCGGTGTGTTTAGCGCTGCTGATCACAGAAAAGCTCTGGGATTCCCAGCCTCCCTGCACTGGTGCAAGCAGGAAATTTGTTGTGAGTGGCCTTTGACATTTTATTTTGGTGTTCCCTCTCAGGATATAAAAGTCCAGAAACAGCAATGTTAGGCAAACTAATCAAATTCCTTTTAGCCTCTGAAAAACTTTGGTATTTCTAGCTGAGCTGTCTGGATTTTGCCCTTCATTTCTCAAAGCTGGGTTGCTCGGCTCGGGCAACAACTGAAGGAAAATGCCAATATTTGAAAGAGAGAAGGAGCAGGTTGCTAAACCTTGGTGCTTCTGCGAGGAGTCATTCTGCTCCCATGCCTTACCCACCTTCTCAACAACAGAGGGTAATAAAGCTGTATAGGCAAAATCATATTTCGGTGTTAGAAGGATCCTAGAGTTTTCTTGCCCACCAGCCGGTTGTATCACCACTTTATTTTTAAAACTCTTAAGCACAGAGCGGCTTGGCTAGGAGCTGCTCCAAGGGTTCAGTGCTAGACAGAGATGACTTGGTGCTCTAATCTTTGCTCTTCTTCTGACCTTAATTTGCTCCGTGATCATGAGCTGTTCATGTAATCTCCTTTGGGCATAAGTTCTCCAGGAGAGGAATGAGTATTCAGTTGTGGAGGAGAGCTGGAAGAAATATCCCTGAATTTAACCTGTCCAGCCAAATTGTGGCCAAAGATGAATGAAATTTATCACTCCTAAACCAAGTGTCCTCTGGATGTAGAGCTTGAACTGCTGGAAGGAACGGACTCATTTCTTTATTATCATCCTCTTCCAAGTTTCAGATGTCCCAGGATTTCCTAGACCTGGTGGATCAGCTTTAGCTTTTCATGAGCTTGACCCCTGGCAAAGTAGACAAGTAGGGTGAAGGACTTTCCCCAGAGGGCATTTCATCCAGGTGTTCCATCCTGACGGTGGCAGGGCACTCTTCTTCACAGCACCTGCAAGGTGGAGCTGTATCCGGAGCCAAGACATTCATTTTTAGCTCTGGTTGAATTTGTGGATGATCTAGGCAAAGTGGTTTTAAAAAAAAAAAAGGGATGAAAGAACCCCAAAAGATTTGATGGGGAATTAGTTTCCACTTAAGAGAAGAGCTGTGCTAGGAATAGTATGGAGGGTGGTCTCTGGGGAGGTAAGAAAATAAAAAGGAGAGGGGAAAAGAGGATCCTTAAGGAGATGAAGTCTTAGCCTACGCTATGGAAAAGGCTGATTTCCCAGTACAGACAGATAATAGGGATGAGGATCCAGGGAGCATGGCAGCTGGGTCTGGTGAGATTCAACCTGGCAAGCCGACACCAGCGAAGAGATCACAAATGCTTCCCCTCTCCTCCTCGCCTCCTCCTTTCCCAAAGTTTAAAGTTTACCTGTTAATTCCCTTATCAGAAGTTTGTGCTGAGAACTCTTATCTGGATTTTACAGACAGCTCCTGGCACCAGACCAAAATCGGAGGAAAGCATTTCATTCTTTCCCAGTTGTTAAATGAAAGCAACATTACAAGCCAACAATATTATTCTCATTAATGGGAAGGGACTGTTAATGATGGGAACATATGTGTTTGGCTTTCAAATGAGACTTGCCATCCATCCCTGCTTCTGACCTGGTGCAGCTTAACAGGGCTAAATCGCTTTTTAAAGCTGAGCAGAACGAACCTTAATTGAGGCATTAAAACCGGGGCCACTTGATCTTGCTGGGACCCGCAGCCCTGCCGGAGCCGGCGCTGGCTGGGGCTCGCCCGGGCAGGCGAGAGGGGCGTCCTGCAGGACAAGTGCAATGCTCGACAGCGGCTAGGCTTGTCCATGGTTTTTCTGTCACTCCCCCCAGCTCTCCCCATTTTTCTCTTTCAAATGTAATTGAAAGTCATTCTTTTAACTTTATTTATTTATCGGCTGATACATTTGAAATTGCAGGCACCTTCATCTCAGCATTCATTTCCTTGCCCTTTAATGTGGACCTGACTCAATTCCCCATCTCCTTCAAAGCTGTTTATTAGTTCTGCGGCGTTTTCCTCTCACCCTCCCTTCCCCTAATTTCTCCTTGGTCTTCTCCGCAGTGGAGACAAGCAGCCCAGCAGCTCAGGGCTGGGCTTGGCCAGAGATGCCGTGGAGACCTCCGCCGTGCTTGTAAACCTGGTGGCATTACCCTGAGCCTGCTGTGACATAGCTGAGGGCAAATGCAGCCTGAAACCAACTCTCCCCATGTTGCTGATCAAATCACCACCACGCTGCATAGTGGAGGAGCCCACCCTCACCATGTTCTCACCATGAGAACAGTCAAACATCAGAATAATCTCCCCAGGGGAGGGGTTGACCCTGCCACATTGGACACTTCTAAGATGCAGCTGGACAGGGTGCTGGGCCAGATGATCCCTGAGGTCCCTTCCAACCTGGGATTTTGTGATTCTGTGATTCTGTGACCTTCCTCCTCCCTTCACAAGGTTTGGGAGACTCTTCCCCCAGGTTAGGGAGGCAGCTGGGTCCCCCTTCCCCTCCTACCAGTCGTAGTGTGCCTTCCTCCATAACGAGTTATTTCTGTGCCCTTTTCTTCTCTTTGTTAGCAGCCCTTCAGTGCCTGAACCCACAAGGTTTCTGCCACGAAGGGCAGGCGATTCAGCTGGGAGGCCAGCAGAGGAGCAGGCTGCAGAGAATAATTTGACCCCAAAGGTCCTTTCTCATCAGCTTCCTTTACGTGGAAGGACAACATTAGGTGTCTTCTCTCCCAGCTGGGGAAACTGAGGCTTGGAGCAAGGCGGTGATCTGCTCCATGTAGCTGGGATTATAACCCAGGCATATTTTCTATTAAACACCTCTGCCTCCCACAGCAGGACCTGAGGTGCAGCTACAGAGCACCAAGGGGTTATTTCTGCAAACCTCCATGCTCTGGCCCAGCTTGGCTCTTCCCAGGCACAGAGTCAAAGCTGCCTGCAGAGAAAATAAACAACCTGCTTTGGATTTGTCTTGCTGGGAGTTGTTGCTTTTTTTTGCCTTGTCACCGAGATGTGGTGATTAAAGCAATCGGCTGTGGGGCTTGGGGCACAGTCAGGGGACCCAGACACTTTGTGAGCTGCCACCTCCCACTGCCGGGGTGAGGCTGGTGCAGAGGACAGCTGTGATAAGGCAGCTCCATGATGGGACACCGTGCCTAAGGCACTGGGAAAGAGCCCACGAACCGCTTCTTCCTGATGAAAATGGCTGCTTTATTTTGTTTCATTTTTGTTTTATTTTATTTTCCTTATTTTATTTTGTTTTATTTTATTTTATTTATTTTTCCCTCCCTCCCCTCAAGCCTCTTTTCATCCCCTTATCTTCACCGGTAGTTAATAGATTAATGCATGTCTCGGGAAGATAAATGCACTTTCAGATCTTCAAAAGGCAAGGCAGCCTCTGAAACCAGTGTTTGCAACCTCTTTGGCTGGTGACAAGGCAGGGAGCGTGGCATGACCTTCGGCTCAGACTCTGAGGTCAAGCCGAGATGCAAATCCTGGTCCCCAGGAGCAGAGTGGGTACCAGAGCTCCCAGTAGCGTGGCTGGTGTTTGGGATTACCTCTATTCTCTGCCAGAACAGACTCCCTCACCTCTGCCTCCTCTCCTTCTTCAGGCACTGAACAAGAGTTTGGGGATGGAGAAGGAAAGAGAGAGGGAAGATGAAATCAGGGGGAGAGCAAACCAAAACTCTCCAGGATTCAGGACTATACAGCTATTGAGACTTCTGCTCAGCCCTAAATCCTGGATCTGAACACACCAGGTAGGAGATGTCCAGCTCCCAATGTGCGGTGCCACTGCTGTTCTCCACCAAAAGCCAGATCACACCAGTTCTTGCACTCCTTGAAGATCTGATGTCTGAGATAGGTCTGGCCATCCCTGAGCATCCCATTATGCATTAGGATAGTCACCCAAGGGTCCGTGATTCTGACTCTAGCTGGCATTTTCCAGGCATGCTTTAGCTATATGGCTAAGCCACATTCAAAATACTGAATTTGACAGATTACCTGGGTCCCAAGGTGGCTTCAAAATACCCATCCCTGTGTTTGCACTTCACTCCAGCTCCTCCCCTAGCCATCCGGAGTCTCAGTTTGGCGTCCCTGGCTGCTGGCTGGTGGCAGCAGGTTATGCAGGGTCGGGAGGAGCAGGGCTTATGTTTACAGAGCTTAAGTGGTGGCTCCAGGGTGGGAGAAAATGTAATTCTGTTTGAGCAGTTCGCAGGCATTTCGAAGCTCGTCCCTGTGAATTAGGGGCCGAGTGAAGTCATTAAACCCTAATCAAAAGCAGCTAATCAGGAATCAGTGGGAGATCTTCCAATTAATCGCAGCTGGAGCTAGCAGAGCCGCAGCTCTGGCGGCTGGGGAAGGAGGATGGCAGTAAGGAATTAATAGGAGTGCAACGTCTTCTGCTGCTGAGACACCCCGAGGGGTCTGCGCCAGCTCAGAGGAGCACATGATAGGGCTGGGGGCCTCGAAAGTATTTAAGGGACTCAGAAAATACCTTGCTACCTAGAAGTTCCCTATAATTTCAGAAATGTACTTTGAACCAGCTGTGGCTTTGTGGATATTCTGCTGCCCCACCGCAATGGAGGTCTTACGAGGCTTCTCTGCCTCTTGGAGAGGGAGAGCAGGCTCTCACGTACGGTTGTTAGCAGAGATCCATTACCCCACATATCTTTACATCTGAGAGTCTCCAAATGCTTTACGGATTTCATAGGTAAATACCAGCGTCTTGACTTTAGAGGAAACTGAGTGACATGCAAGAAGCGCCATGACATCCCAGACTTTGCACAGGCTTTGCCTGCAGCGAAGATTTAACTGCAGTTAAACTAATGGTTTACGCGCTGGATGGAAGAATCATTCCTGGCTGAGCTGTGATGCCCTGCGAGACAGGGCACGCTCAGCTGACATTTTCCTCTTCTGCTAATTCGTGTTGATAGCTAAGATGACAAGCGGTCTCTGTGGGCAGTCGCTGATAGACAGTTAATCGCCTCCCACAGCCCCTAAGCACCAGTCTTCTGATGGGACCATTAACAGGAGCAGTAAGGTTTGTGTTGTGCGCTGTCCTAAATTCAGCCATGGACATGGGTTCCCACTATACCCTTCTAGACCCAAAGTCTTTCTGCTCATCATTCCCGAAGTTAGCAGGCGGTAGTATCCCATGAAAGCAGACAGCGTGTGTTGTTGGAGAATTAGGGCCATATGAAGGTATCTGGACCCCCGTACACCTCCTGCACCACTGAGTCACTGGAACGCTGTGCCACTTTGTGCTCCTTTCTATTTTATGTTAAAAAACCTCACGGATATGGTAGGCTCCTCTCACTGTTATAAGCACCTGGGGGCAAGTTTCTGCTGCTTTTGGAAATTCCCTCGCTTCCCGCTCCAGAGAAACGTCTCATAAATCTTATTGTAACTATAAAATCCCTTCCTGTTCTTTAGCTTCTGCTTGACTCCCTCTAACGTGCCTGTTACACTATTGCATTCAGGCTGCACTGTGAAAAAGAATAAAGTGCATTGTGTTGCATCGAGCACAGCTGTAAATCCTTGCCAGGTTGGAGTCGACACAAATTGAATTCTAGCATGGTTTTTCTTCCGAGGGTTTGCTGACTCCCTTTTAAGTTTGCCAGGGATGAGATGCAATTTAGTACAAGTAACCAAAGTGAAAAGGCGTACGACATTGTTGTAGGGCATTAGCTGCTGAGGTTCAGGTCTGTAGGAAAAGGGGTACTTTTCTGTCTGAAAAACTTTGCTCAGAAATGCAGGTGAATGCTATCAGCAAGCCTGAGTTCACACTTACCGATATGATCTTAATATTGAACCCCCAAGAGACAGATTTTCTGGAAAGCCCACCTCCTCACTAGACAGCAGTGACAGCAGAGTCTGATACCATTCCCTGGTGTCTCAATATTGCTGCTCACCCCTTTTGTGCGTGTGTTGTAGGGGGAAGTGCTGTTCGTGAAGGTTTTGCATCCAGGTTGAGGTAAAGATTTTTAATCGAGGTCATAATCCAATAAACCAATTTGTGTTTCATTGCATAGCCCCACAAATAAACACATTGGCGTAAACGAGGAGGTGGAAAATTGGGGATGCAGAGTGTCTGGGGGTCTCTTGTGTTGCCTTTGTGACCAGTGGGCTTTGCTGGGGAGCTGCTGGGTGAGAAAACTCCTGAGCCTGGACCTGGGCTGACGTTGTCCTGGCAGTCTGTGATGCTGGGATGTTTGGGACTCACAAATGTCCCCACAGACCTGGCCTGTCCTCCTCTCAGCCCGGGGGGCAGCAAATCCTCATCCCTGCTGGCGGAGCTGAGGGATTCCCAGAGGTCTGAGAACTTCTTAAATGGCATCACTTACCCTGTGCCCTCCAGGGCCAAGACTGAGGCAGGGCTCTTAAGACCGGCATACCAAGCAGCACGAGCAAGGAGGTTAAGCATTACCAGGGCATTTAAGTTCTCCCAGGGCTTTTCTTTCTCACTCATACATTTCTTCCCCTCCCCATGTCTTGGTTTCCAGCAGCCAAGAGGATGATTTGCCACCCCCTGCAACGTGCATAGAAATCTTCTGGTTTAAAATTGTGTGGGTGTTGTCAGAAGGACGGTATCCCTTGCGACATTTGGTGTCACTCTCTTCCCTCCCCTGGAAGCTTGTTTCCCCAAAAGGTTTTGTCCCCTGATCTACCATCCTGTCCGTCTCCTGCTTTCCTCCTCGGTTCTGTGACTGTGCTGAGCTATTGACTTCTGGCTTGCTTGTTTTGTAGATTTGGGAAAGGAGGAGGGATGCTCCAAGGGAAGGTCAGGATAAATTGGCAATTTGTCTCTGCCTTGGCTTCTGGATCCCTAAGTCGAGGTCTCCATTGCATCCTTGTCCTTGTTGCAATTTTTCTGCCACATGCCGTTTTCACCCTCCTCACAAGTCCCAGGAGAGCTGTTATTTATGGCTGGTGGAACAAAACCAAACGACGCAAGCTGGTTCCCAGACTGCAGGAGGACATCCATCACGGGGACTTTAGTGAAAGCCTTTTCTTTAATTATGGGATCACTCATGTTCTCTCCACTCTCTCGCCCCTCCCCTTGCATCATATCAGGGAGAAGTCCAGGAGGTACTTCACTCTCTGCTGGTGACTGATGGTTTACTCAAACCATTTCTAGATGTTCTCCGTTCGTATTCCCAAACCCTTCTTCATTGCTCAGAATACTTGATACCTGGGAGGAGAGGGCAAAGGGTCATCCACTTCACAGTCAGTTTGGGAACGATAAATATTATTCGATGAATATTTTTGCAAAAGGACACGCAGTGTCCCTGATTTCTATCTCCTTCCCCTCCTATGTAATCAGGATTTTCTTTTACTAAAAAGCAAAACAAAGACTCCAAGGGTTTCACTGAATGAGCATGAGAATAATTTTTAGCAAATCCTTCCCTGTTTACTCTGCTTCTGCTATGGCAGATGCCTCAGGTTTTTTTTTCCAGAACCCAGACAGCACTGTCTGGAATTACATCTTGAAGTAGACTGAAGTTTGTCCTCTGTGGCTCTGACCCTGGGTAAGTCACCTACCAGTGGCAACACACAGGTAGAAACAACCTTTGGGTGAATCCCTGCACAGGACTGAATCTGAGACCTCTCCCCCCCTCCCCCCTGCCCCCGCACCGCCCTTGTTTATTAGGGTCTGGTGGTCAGGAGAAGGATGAGCAGGTATTTCTTGTCTGGATCTCTCAGAGCCAGAAAAATGGACCGTGCTGGGTGGAGCAAGGACATTTGGTTTCTCTGAGGTGCTGACATCTCCTAGGTGGTGATAGGAGGTATCAGGAATGGCAATGTGCTTCTTCAGGAGAGGGAAAAGCCTGTGAGCTCAGACTCTACGATAATTCACCTGGCTATGTGTCTGGCCCTGAGCCCCAGGAACCCTTCCCAGCTCTGCTTTGCATTTTGCGAATTGTTTCCAGAGATGACCGGTTTTCATGGGCATGTCACAGCATGATGAATGACTGAGGACGATCAGCGAGGATATCTGTCTCCACCGAGGCTCTGTGAGTCAGCTACCCCATGTCTAGCTGCTACTTTTCTGCCTTAAAAGCCTCAATATTCTCCACTCAGCTCACCTTCCTGCTCTTTCCTGGTCTCCAGATCCATTAGACTGTCTGGGCTGGTACCCATTAAACTGCTGAACATGGGCTACTCCAAGCAATCTAATCAGTGCTGGAGCTATTAAAGGCAGAAATAGTAAGAAACCGAGTCACCAGCGCAGGCGGTCTGGCACTTGAATTAAGAGGGAAGTTTTGTGAGGGCTTGTCAGTGTTTGTGGAGAACCGCAGAAGCTGCTGTGGACGATATTTGATTGCTGTGACAGTGGTTATTAATAAATGGTTTGCTAATGTGAAACAGCAGTATTCCTGGATCCAATAGTCTTGAGTTTCACAAGGTTTCCAGTGCCAGTGGTTTCTGTGCCACCTCCCAAAGACAGAGAGGTTTGTGCAATAAGGGAATATTGCCCCCTTCCACCTGCAAGTGAGGAAACTGAGGCATGGGGCTCCAAAACATTCGGCGTGGGGTCACTCAGAAAGTCTGTGACATGGGCATTGCCTAAGGCAAGTGGATCTGCAGGTGTGCCAGGGAGATTGTCCCTTGGCCAAGATGAGTTTTATATTGGCACATGTATTTTTTTTCTCTTATACAATTTACAACAAGGATTTCCAGACTGTTATTCCTGTTGCTGCTAATGGTCCTAAAAAAACCCAAACCCCAAAGCCCCAAAACCTTGGGATTCCTTATTTGTTAGTGCCCTGGGTGGGAGTGCTGCACTGGGGAGGAAGTTTGGGGCAGTTCGTGGTGTAGCTGCCCACAGCCAGGGTGCCTGGGTCGGGTGTGCTGGCTCTCCCGCTTCCACCGGCCGGCAGCACAACTCCCTTCTAAAGTGGAAATGGGACTTCAGGCAGGGACCAGATGGAGAGGACTTGATCCCGTGTGCCTTCAAAAAATCATGCTGGGCCCACCACGATGGGAAGAATGCTTGTACAGCTCAGCACAGGCAGAGCCCAGCGAAGTTTCCCGAGCTGAGGGCATTAATTTTCTAATTACTAGATCTGATGGGAAGGCAGGGTGGAATCTGCCTTTTACGCTGAATTTTCACCCATGTTCAGAAGTTTACAGCTAAGACCCAGCTGGGCAGTTTTAGCCCAGAACCTCCTGGTTGTTCCTTGACCCCCTTATTCCTGTTTGGGCACAGATTTATCTTAGATTAGATCCCACCTTTTCTTAACTCTATTTCTGTGCTTGTTTGTTTGGATCATCTGTTAAATTCCTTGGAATGAGACTTTTCGGAAGGGGTGACTTTTTCTTCACATTGCATGAAAGAGAGGATCTTAGCTGATGTTTCTCTGAAGCAAGCAGAGCAGTTTTACAAATCCCAACTCTACCTTTGGGTAAAGTTCAAAGGTTTGCCTGGACAATGATCCTAGAAAGCAGATCTTCTACCAACTTCTGCCCCTGGGAAAAAAAAAAAAAAGCTTTTTCAGTTTAATTTGCTCTCGGTTCAGTAAGCAAACTGTGGAAAACTGGCCAAGGGTTTTATTGGTACATCTAAGTCATAAAAAAATAAAAAATTAAAAAAGCTATTCACCCTTTTAACTGATACAGCTCATGCTGGCCAAGCTTTTAAACATACACTTGGCCTTTCTCTGGGAGTGCTTTAAAATTATAATAATGGAGAGCTGAAATGAAGATGTTGGACAAGAGGTGTGCTCCTTGCTTCAGGAGCTCCCAGGTAAGCGTTTGCTCGCTGGTGACATCTCATCCATCAGGGATGACGAGGTTTTGTCACCGTTCCCAGTAGAACAAACTGCCACATAAATCAGAAAAGGTGGAGCCAGTCAGGACATGGGATCTGGCTGCATTTATTGTAAAACTGGGAGTCATGTGCTGAAAATTTCTGGTTCCTGCACCCTTATATGTTGATTTAAAAAGAAAATAAGGCAGTTAGTTCTCATTTTGGATGGGAAGAAATCTGCTCAGTGGATTGAAGTGACTGGAGATTTCCACCCCGCCGCCCTGTTTGGCATGTGCACATGATTTAGGTATTTCACACTTGGCCTTTGGGAATTTTTGGTATAAATCCCTTTGCAGTGCGTGGAAACACATAACCCTCGAAGCCTGATGATATGTTTTTTTGGCCTCCCAGATGGTGCGTGAGTTACCCGCTGGCTGGCTGGCTGCTTTCACAGCACATAGCCACAGCCCTAAGAGACTCTTACTGGGAAGGATGCTAATTGCTGTGACTGTTTATTTTTTTGTTTTTAAGCACAGGGGGTTTTTGCTATTCAGTGTTTTTCTTCAACCCCTGCTAAGGGGCTGCTTACAGCTAATAGACTGCTAAAAGCCCTCACCTCCAGCCAGAAAAGGAGTTTTGAAAGATGTGCTGAGGGCTTTGGGATCAGATGTGCTCGGAGAACCTGGGACTGGATTTCCAGGTGCTTAAAAACCACCATTAAAGCAAGTTCTCAGATGTGACCAGTCTGAATCCAGCATGAAAATTAGCTGTTGGTTTAGAAGCCTTAATGAAGGCTGGAAACCTGCCTAAAAGGGCTACAGTGTGGTGAGTGGTCCTGGACTTTTAATTGGTGTTCATTCAAAACCTTTTCACTCTTCAGGGAGTTTGCTTTGAATTCGTATGAGACGCCGTAACCTGGAACTTTTCTATGAAACAGAAGTTGTCACATTTTCAGATTCAGAACAGCCAGGAGTTTTATCCAGCCCATTTGTAATCCCTTCATTTAGATGGAATGAAGCGTTTCGTTCTGATAAGGTCAAAGCATGAAAATATGAATATATTAAAATACGTGTCAAAATGAAGGTAATCAAAATGAGAACTGGAGCAAACACTGTTGAAATAATTCACTGGCTTTTTTTCCCCCCACTATAAATTTCAGCGCTGTGGACATATCCATATGAAATGTTTTCATGGGGAAACTCTATTTTGCTAGTAGATAGCTACCCTGACCGAAATAATAAGATTTTGATCAACTCTTGGAAAAATACAGGCTGGGGGGGGGGGGATACTCGAGATTTCTTAGCGCTACCAACAATCAGACCCCTGCCTCCAGGCTCGCTGGCTGAGGATGCCCTGGCACTGCTGTTGCTGCTGGTGTGACTCCGAGGTCCCTGGTGACCCTTAGGCTTAGGGCTCGTCCTAGGGACTGCACAGGGGCTGCTTGAGATACTGAGACTGAATCCGTAACTTTCCCCTGGCATCACCATAAAGATCTGCCGGCATCCTTAGACACGCTCCCCAAAGCTGCGTTTGCTATCCTCACCCCTGTAGGATAAGGCGGTCGCTCAAGAAGAGGGAATGCAATTGCAAATGAACACCTGAAAATTGATCCAGGCTATAATCATCTTAGAGTATTTTAATTGTGGGTCTCTCCCTCCCGAGTCCATGGCAGTCAATCATTCCCCGTCAAGTCGGCTGCCTCCTCTCCTCTCTCCGCTTCGCCCCTCTTGGCTGGAATTGAATCTACAGGCATTTTCAAGCAAAACATAAACACCGTGTCCTCTTCCGTGTGTGCTCCCTGGCTGCTCTTTCCCAATCACTAGCAGCGTTTCTATGCTGCTGCCGTCTTCCACCG
>NW_009258272.1:2333041-2338260 GCF_000687185.1 Egretta garzetta | reverse complement strand
GTGAAAAAAAGATGGATGCCCCCCTCCCCGAAAAATAAAGAAATATGGGCAGAAAATGAAAGAGATTTAAAGCAGCTATCAATTTGTCGCTGTTCCAGCTTTAAGAGCTGTTGAAACAACATAATAAAAGGCAATAAACGCAGGATTTATGACCTACCTGCTGGAAATGGCTTGCTGCACCTATTGTGTGGGGTGAACACAGCGTGCAAGGCTGGGGGGGATCCGCGCCTGCCTGCTCACGTGGCCGAGCCGGCAGCTCCTTATGGGGCCGTGCACATGCCCGTGGCTCTGCCTTCCAGTTTTTCCCCACTCTTCATCTCGTCCCCTGCCCCTCGGCCCTCTGAACCCCCATATTTATGGGCTTGGCATTTTGTCTATGAAAGACTTGGTTTTGTTCAGTTTGACTAGTAAGCCCGGGACTATTTGTTGCAATCGATGGCAGCAGGCTGGGATTCCAAGGGCCAGGTATTTTACCACGGGGGCTGGACCCTCTAGCTAAATCTTTAAGGCAAGGAAAGTGAAAACACACAATACTGCCTACGGCAGTGTCGAGAAAGGCTTGTAAACTGCCAGCACATATTTAAATTGCAGGAAAATCACCAGGGGGGGAATAAATCTACAAAAACAAAACCAAACTGAGAAGAAGAAAGTGAGCGACTAAAGATGGAGATTTCCAATGCCTTCTTCAAGGCTGAAAACTGTCCTTCTAAAGAAAAACCAACCTTCCCTCCTGCCCAAAACCCAGAGGGGGTTGAAACTGCAGACATTAGCACAAAGTGTAGTCAGGCAGCCTCTGGCTGGGGCAGGATCTGTGGTGCCGGTGACAGCCTTGTGTGGCTTAAGGACCACTGATACAGGAGAGCTACAGCTGGGGAGATCTGAGGACTCTAAATAGCTGGGAGATGGTCCTCTGGGCATGGGGTGTGGGCATCTACCCCAGAAACACACTTGCAGGAGAGAGCGTCCCGTCTTGCCCCATCCTGGATGGGAGAGTGGGGTGTGCGGGGCGTTGCTCTGCTTCCTTCCTAAGCCTCAATCCAAAGCCTTCCCTTGCAATTCCTTTACCCCTCTTTCTTCCTCCGAAAGACTTTTAACCTCCTGCCTGTCACTCTGGCTTTCTGGCCACAAGTTACATGCTTTTGTTTTGCAAAGCACAGTAAATCTTAGTGGTGACATGAGAAGCTCTGGCATATCTGATGCCGTTTGTTCTGTCGGAGGAATGTGGGGAGAAAAGCGAGCGGGCTGAGAGGGGTAAATCAATCCACTTTATAAAAACAGAAATGCAGCATGGCACAATGCCGTAATCCAATGGAGCCGGTGTGTGCCAGAGAGACAGATCTGGGACGGAGAGAGGAGGGGTGGCTGGCGGGGCTGCAGTAATCTTGTGTCCCTCTTAAATCCCCAGCATGGAACAAAGCCCTTGTTAGCAAATAAGGATGGGGGAGTGGTAGCAATAAGCTAAATAAATGCCCTGAAATTCAGCCGTAATAAAAACCTGGGAGCCTGCACTGGAGCCCTTTCATAAACACTTGGGGACAAGATTGTTCTAATTATAAAAGCCCAATCAGAGGGACCAGCAGGCATAAAACTATGGATTAATTCAGCTGCTTGAATGCAAATCTGTGGCAGAGAGGCAGCAACTGCCTTCTCCCTGCCCTGAAAGGTTTTGGATGCTCTGTATCCATTCTTGGGAAACCGTTCCTGTTAGGAAAAGGGGAAAGGGGCACAAAGACCAAGAGAAGAATTGGCTGCAGCGTGTTTGCCCTGTGAAGGGGGGAGCTGGCCTGCCCAGCCCCGATACCCCCAGGGCTTCCCCCCCAAACTAAGAAGCCTCTTCGTGGTGGGTCAGAACGTGGGGACGTGCAGGAGCTCACCTGTGCAGGGTTCTCCCCGTGTCCGTGTGTGCGTCCATAGGAGCTCCTGTGCATCTCAGCAGGGTTACGAACTATGTCCATCCATTCCCACCCTCACTCAAAATGGTTCCTGTCTCCATAAATGCAGTGAAAGGAAAAGAAAAGTGAAAGGTTTGAGAGCTGCGGTTCTAAAAACTGTCAGGAAAGGGTCTGGACACCTCAAAAGAAAAACCAGCAATTTCCCTTCATTGAAACTTCAGGTGTCAGGTCCTCCCCAAGCCATGACTCTGAAAATACTTAAGATTGATTAAGTAATAAACCATGGCTTCTCTCAAACCATTGTAAGAAATTTTAGGGTTGGCTTTCTAAAACTTCTCTTAGAGACTCCAAAGGTTAAAAAGTTCCTTCTTCATAAGACCATGTAGAAATGGCACAGTGTGAGTGCTTAGAAACTGCAAGAAAATCCCCCTCTTCCCCCCAAATCACAAAACTGTAAAGAAGATCATCAGAGTTGGCCACAGCCTTTGAAAACACGTTTTAGAAATTTCGGTGGGGAGCTGTTTCAGACCTGTGGATGCCTTATGCCTGGAGAAAACCCTGCTGATGGCTGTGGAGAGAGGGTCCTCCTTGCTCTCCTGGAGGAGATTCCCACCCCAGGTCCGTATTTCTGCTTCCAGTTTCCCCCCCTCCGTGTTTCCTCCTCTGCTGCCACCTCTGGGGATTTCCCTCGTTTCAATTTTTCACTTCTTGTGCAAAAAATAAAACCAAGCCAAAACCCAAGTCCTGTTCCAACCATGTCTCCTAGTCCACCAACAGCAGACCAATTTTTGAGGCAAGAAGCATGGAGTTAATGGAAATTCTGTGAATTTACAAACAAGCATTCAGAGGGGAGAATGTGCCTATTTATCTCCTAATACAGTGGTTAAAAAAAAGGCTTTCTTTAATTGCATTTGGAATCTATTCTAACGATTTACCCAGGAGAGTGTTAAGATGTCAAGGCTTTTTCATTAGTAATATATCCCCAAACAAAATCTTTGTTAAGATAGGTTAAGGCAGTAAATAGACCATTAATTTACAGGAACATAATTAGTACCTCGCAGTTATTCATGAAAATTGTAGGATTTCTTTTGTTGTTATTCAATGGCAAGATTTAAAACAAATATGGAATCGGCAAGTCAAAAACCACACAGGCCAAAAAGCATCAAAGGTATTGATTGAAGTTTCGACAACAACCTTAACTCTGCCCCAGTACCCAAACCGACATAATTTATGCAAAAAAAATACATTCTCCAAGTGGTAAATAATGAACACAGAAAACAGCATCTAGAGTTTTGGGAAAATATCAATACAGAGATGTAAAATAGTTTGTTTTAAGGGCTAGAGACTACATGGAATCATAGAATCACAGAATCGTTTGGGTTGGAGAAGACCTTTAAGATCACCAAGCCCAAGCGTTCCCCTAACCCTGCCATCCCACCACTGAACCCTGGCCCTAAGCACCTTATAATTGGAAACACTATTTGAGGCATTTCTTTTCTTAAGAGATTGTGGATAATATTCAGACATAACATTCATTTCCAAGGAAAGTATTTTATTTATTATTATCTATTTAATTTACACTCCTATCTTTGCAATATTGGCAGCATTTTGTTTAGAGGAACTAAAATGTTCCTCTAAAATGAAATGTTTTGTAGGGTCAAGGTCCTTTACTTTAGATTCTCAGAATTTTAAAAAAAAAAAAAAAAGTTTTAATTTGAAAACATTTCTCAATTTAAAGTTATTTTTGATTACTCTTAATTTTAGATTATGAAAATGAGGAAAAATTCAGTTGACTTCCGACTGACTGAAAAACTAATTTTACAAAGTTCTTTATATCTCTTTGTTAGAAAGCTTGGTTTCACATGGTCCAGAAATCAAGTTTGAGCCAATTTTAGCTTTTTCATGTGTATGACTGCAAATTGCAAAGCAAAAAGGAATTTTCAGGGGTCAGGAGCTGTACTCCTAGAATAGTAAAGCTATAAATCATGGGCATTGCTCAACAGGTGAAATACCAAAATATATTAGACAGCGGTTAATGTTGCGGTTATAAATAATAGTGAATTACCAAACTGAAAAAGAAGCAGTAATAAGGTGCTGCGTGCGGGACCAAGAAGTTCAAAGTTCAGCTGCATCATGCAATGAATGTGTTATTGCTTCCCAGAGCAGACCTTCTTGTAGCAGCTGAAGTGAAAACAGAACAAATAAAGCCTCACTGAAAAGAGCCAGTTTAATTCCTTTAATTAACTTCCCTTACTTGTTTGTTACTGCTAATAATGTTGAGGTTCTGTACAGGCGGGTACAAGTCACTGTATTTTCTTTACGGGAGTTTTGCCAGGTAGTTTCTCTTTTAAATATAAAAATTATTTTATTTTATTTTTTAATAATTGGAAAAATGTCTGCCAGAACAGTTTCTAGAAAAAGGTCTTGGGAAATTAAATATTCAAAGAAATAGAAGAATTTCCCCATTATTTGCTTGAATTGCTCTTCCAATGACATTTAAAAGGAGCCCAAACTTAACCTTCTCTCGTTCAGGCTTGTAACTCCCCATTTTGCTGTAGAATGAGAGACCAAAAGCGTGACACAGGAATTGGGGAAGGGGAGGCAGGGAGCGATTCCTGACTAGCTGAAGGCTGGGCAAGGGGGCAGCTCCGGGCACTCCCAGGCCCGGTCCCTGACGACATCAGGGTGGCATTTGCCGGCAGACCCTTTCACCGCTGTGGGACCAGTGAGAGAGCGGCTTGGAGACCCCCCCAGCAGTGTCGGCCAGTGGAGATGCTGGGATGCAAATCCTGGCTCTGCCTCGCCTGCCGTTGTTACCTCTAATCCAGACACGTTGACAGCAGGACAGGCTCCTACTGGGACAGTGCCACAGCCTGACCCTGCAGATGGTAAGGATCTCACAAAGTCTCCGTGTCGTAAAGCTCTGCTGCAGGGTGGAGAATTTTAATAAGGACAGGAAAAAATAGCGAGAGACAGGGAGAAAGGGATACATTGCAAAGAACCTGACCTTATTTCCTCAGACTGTGTGACTAAATCACGCAGCTAAAAATAGGTAAGTGATTTGCTTTGATGCCATCGGATTTTGCTGATACCGTTTTTGTTACATATATAAATATAGAGATTTAATATAATATTTGCCTCACTGCAGTGTCTTCTATTAAGGCAGTGCTGAAGTCTGGAGAGTTGCTCTCTCTGTCCGCTGCTTTAAGCTGTGAGCTGCAAGCAGAGACTTCTTGGCTCTGCAATTAATATACTGCTGGCCCTTGGGAAAACGCACAAGAAATTTCTTCCAGGAGGGATGTTTGGTGTCGAGCATTGTCCATTCCT
>NW_009258272.1:2331460-2333012 GCF_000687185.1 Egretta garzetta | reverse complement strand
TGGGAACTTCCCTGCTTATTTGTTATGAGCAGAAGTTTTGGTCGCAGTCTCCCCCATCTTTCTAATGGGGAGGATAAAGTCTCTAGAGGGTCTCAAGGAAACTGGCCAGGTGATGGTTGGGGTGAGCTGTGAGCTGCCCAGGGGTGGGCACTCTGCACCCCTACAGGTGATTAAGAGCAGAGTAGTCACTGGTGGTGCACCCCAGGAGTCGATACTGGGGCCAGCGCTGTTTCACATCTTCATTTACCACCAGGACGACGGCACAGAGTGCACCTCGGCAAGGTTGCGGACCATACGCAGCTGTAAGGAGTGGGTGATGGACCAGATGGTTGTGGCACCATTCAGAGGGACCATGGTGGGCTGAAGAAATGGGCCAGTGGGAATCTTACAAAGTTAAATAGGGGAGGAATAACCCCAGGCACCAGCACATGCTGGAGAGCAGCTTTGCAGAGAAGGAGAGGGACCTTCTTGACCAGCAGCCACCAACGTGCCCTTATTGCAAAGTGAGGGACTCAGGGACATGGGGCAGTGTGGTGGGCAGGAGGAGGGAGGGGTCCTGCCCCCTGCCCAGCCCCGGTCAGGCACATCTGGATGGGGCTGGGGGCTCCAGCCGGCCCGGCTCGAGCACTAGCAGGTGAGGTGATGGTGCAGAGGTGCCCGCCAGCCCCAGCAGTTCCGTGAATCGTTTATACAGGAATTGGAGGGGAAGCAAAGCCTGGATTCTGCTGTGAGCTCCTCTGCAGAGCTTTAGCTTGGCTCTCCCCGTACCTGAATGCTTTTTTTCCTTTTCTGACTGAGCTGAGAGCGTCGGCTCTGCGAGGCGTCTGAGGCTTGAAGTGTACAAATGGAGAGAATTATTTAATACTAAACAATTATTCTGTTGCATAAAACTCTCGTATTTGTTTACTGAGGAGCCTATGCTGAATGCAAACCTCGAGACAGAACTGTCAGGGAGCAGGAGAAAAGAGACGGGAGTTTATTTAAATTCAGAGTGGAGTGTCTCACCAGTGCCCATCTTTTTCTTTTTTATTTTCCTCTGTGCTTTCCCTTTCCCTCATTCCCCTCCACTTTTCCCTTTTATTCAGTAAGCTCTCTGGTTGTACACTGAGGTACCGGACTCTCCACCTTCTGGACGGTCTCTGATGGGGAAACTGAGGTGTGTCTCTGCTCCTCCTGGCTATTTGGGAAAGTCCGAGAGGATGCTGCTGCTCTCCCACATCGCCTCCTGACCGCCCTGCCTTTGGGAACGAGCAACACATGCTTGGATGAACGGTGCCCCTTGCAGAGAGCCGTGTAAATAAAGGCTCCAGCTGGGGGATGCCAGGAGCTGGCACAGCAGGGACTGCCACTCTGTCAACATAACCCCGCTCCTGACAGGCCCCGTTTTGTTGAAACAATTCCTTGCGATGGACCGAGTTTATCTCTAAGTCACTGGATTTACACCGGAGATCTAAACAGCCGGCTAAATCTGCCACCGAAGCACCGGGGTAGCATTTATCTGAGTGTCCCTTTGCGCGGCTGGGGATGCTCCGTGCACCACTCCGCCTGGCAG
>NW_009258272.1:2328522-2330711 GCF_000687185.1 Egretta garzetta | reverse complement strand
GTTTGGCTCAGGGGGACTCTTAGCAGCCATAAAATGTGCAATTAACCCCCCCTTCCTACTTCAAACTGTCTCATCAGGCTCCCAAGCTAGGCGAACGTTACAGCTGTGAAGAGAGGAGCATGCTGTTTTCAGCCTGCAGCTGCAAGCCAGCTACCGGAGGAAAACCAGTGTTTAAAAATCAGAGCGCTCCCCTCCTCGCTGCGGTCAGCCCGTGCCCACCGGCCACCATGTGCCATCAGATAAGCCGCCTGTTGCACCCCCTCGTCAGCCTCCTCGTACCCATTCTGGGGGGCCAGAGCATCTCGCTGCCATCCTGGTGCTGAGCAGATACCAAAGCACTAAATTAATTTTCACAGAGCCTTTTGGTCAAGCAGCTCAAAGCCTTTTAGAGACTTTAATTGAGCCTCGGAGTTAATGAAGCCTCACTAACGTGCCTGCTGGATAAAGGAGTGTTTATTATCCCCTGTTTTACAGAGGTTGTGCAGAAAGCTGGGCAGGTTGCTCTGTGGGTTGGGTTAAGGTTGTTTTCCCCTTCAAAACTAATAATGAAGCATGAAATATCTTGTCTTAACCAAATGAAATATTTTCAGAGTTGTTCTGAATACAGTGGGATTTTTTTTTTTTTTCTCCTGGTTTCCTAAAGATATTGCAAACTTTAGGATTGAATTAATCTTTTGCCGCCACGGAAATTTTTGATGCAAACTAAAGCAACTACTCTGACTCCCTTGAAAGCAGCAGGACCCCGAGAGGAGAGGTCCTCTGCGTTCAGAGGTTCCTGGCTGTCCTCTCAGTGCTGCAGCAGATATGAGAACTAAGTGACTTCCAAAAACCGTGCAGTGAACTGATGGGCCCCCTGTCCCCCAAACAGTCCCCACGTCCCAGGCTTGTCCTTCTCCAGCATAGCCATGGTATCCAGGGGCCACGTGTGTGAGGGCCTGATCCTGCAAACTGTGTCACACTGGTGGTGGTGAAGATCCCTCCTTCTTTGACCGCCTGTATCTAATTTCTCTGCACCCGTGGCCAGGACCATGCTGTAACTCCCTAGCACCAGCCCTGGCCAAATGCAAACTTGCTGTGTTTTGCTGCTCCCTGCCAGCCCTCGCCAAGCGAGAGGCACCACGGAGCAGCAAGTCTTCCCCGAGCAGCGCTGCTGCTCGCACACGCTGACCTCAAACCATTTCAATCAGTGCCTTTCAAAAGGGGGCCTTGTTCTTCACGGTTACAGCTCGGAAAGCTTGTTTAAAACCTGCCCTCTCTGTATTTTTAACTCTAGTTGCTGCGGTGTGACCCTGCGCATGCCGCTCACCGAGCTCCTGCCGCCAGCCCTGGGCTCTCCCTGGGATTTTGCTTAAAAATTTCTACCCTTTGCAGTCCTGCAGCCCTGCTGCTCAGGTCTGGTGTGCAGGGGGTAAGGGGAGCTCAAGCTGCCCAGCATTTTTCAGCCAGGAGCCTGTGGTAGCCTATATTGTATCAATAAAATGGACAAAGTGGGTGAGACACGTATCCTGCTTCTCTCTTTTTCCTTGCCTGATTTGAAGAGTGATCCTTGCCAGGCTCCTGGTGGCTCATTTTTCAGTGTGGGCATGAGCAGAAGACAGGAATGGGATGCCACGGGATGTCATGGGGTGGGCTGGTGCAGGCTGAGGGCTTTGCAATGAACTTGAGAAGTGCACAAACCATCCTGGCCTAGAAAATACGCAGAAATCACGGGGAAAAGCCTTTCTGCAAAGAAATCCTTGTTTCCCATGAGGGCTAAACCACCTGCACAGTCACCACTCCTCCCGTTCTCCCTGCGGGGCCCCCCCAGCCCTGTCACCAACACGGTAGCGCGGGTGTAACCCTGCACACCACAACGAGCACCGTCCCTGCGTGGGGGCAGAGGGGGTGCCGGAGCAAGAGCGTGAGTTTTCCTGCACCCCAGCGAAGGCTCAGCCTTGCCTTTGGGGACCTGCTGCGTTAGGATCCGCCCTCCTGTCTCCACCTGCTCCCCCCGCTGCCGATTTCCTCCAGGATTTCCAGGAAATCCTTCGAATCCATGAAAAAAAAATGATTCTCTATAGCATGCATCTATGCACAAAATCAAAGCCCGTGGCTCTGATGGCCCCGGGAGCAGGGGGGCTGCATCCTCACCCCCCCAGCTCTGCGGCACCCCCGGCACTGCCTGAAAGCAGGGCCAGCGAGGGGTTTGG
>NW_009258272.1:2315476-2327556 GCF_000687185.1 Egretta garzetta | reverse complement strand
GAGCACAGGGCAGCGCAGGGCAGCGCAGGGTAGCTCAGGGGCCGCGGAGGAGCCGCGCAGGGCAGCGCAGAGCCGCTGGCGGCGGGGCGGGGGAGAGGAGCGGACCCGGTTTCCTCCAGCACCGGGGATCTCTGGCCCTGCCCCGGGTTTGCCCCTGGCAGCACGGGGCTGGGTTGGCACCGCTGTCTCTGCTACCAGACACACCGTGCACTTGGAGGAAGCACCCAGGGCCGGGCGAGGGCTCCCCTTACCCCTCGTTTTGCACAGCACATCCTCAGAGCACCCCTTGCACCCCTTGCTGCCCCCCACTCCTCCACTTCATCCAGTATGGGGGTCTGCCAGGGGAAATGAGCCCCAGACTGCCCGAGCAGCAGCATCCCCCCCCTGCAGCCTTCGCCGGGAGGGGAGGCTCTGCTGTCTGACCCCTTCGGCCAAAGCTGTTCAGGATTATTTCAGCAAAATCTATCAGTATTCTGGAAAATCATCACTAGCTGACTGAGAATGCATCCCGCTTATAAAATGTAAAAGCCTCCTGAAATGAGCATTAAGTTCCCAGAGCGTTCCCCCATTTCACCCCCCCACCCCTAACTCCGTCCATTTTCCTCCTGGCTGTGCAGCATTTGCACCCAGAGGGGGCCTGGGGCACCCCAGCGATGCAGCGCCTTCATCTTTTTTTTCATTTTCTTTTTGCTGGTGCTTTTAAACAGTGTTCAATTTTCAACTTCAGAAAAGCTGCAGGGACTTTGCCAAAACCACTGCAGTAGGAATTGCACTACAACTGAATACAGAAATGAAATTTTGGATGAAATACAGGCTTGGGTGCATTTTGGCAGAAGCCTCAGTGTTTTCCTCACAGCGCTGGTTCTGTGTGGAGTAGCATATTCCCAGGAATAGATGTGGATGGCACTTGGGGCTGGTGTTTTGAAATGTGTAGGGTAAGTTTGCGTCAGCGTGCAGGGAGTTAGCAAGTAGAATAGAGCTGAACTCAGATTTTATGTCCTGTGAAATTCCCAGGGCTTATTTCATTCCAAAGTAGAATAAAACTTTTTTTTTTTTCCTCTGTAAAACCAGAATAATCTGGACAGAAATTTTTGCATTTAGAATGATTATCATCAGCGTTGAACTGGTTTGGCTTTGGTAGTTGATAAGCTCACTCTGACACTTCCATCTTGACTTTTAGAGTCTTTTACAAGTGATAATGTGGTAAGAGTCCAAAAAGAAAGCCAAAATAAATGGCAAAGTAGAACTGTATCATTTGGATTTATTTTTTTTTTAAAGCAATAAAATGTAAGTGGAATTGTCACACTCCCACAAGCCACTTTGCATTCACTGAATAGCATCCACTGCCTGAAAAATCTTCTGTGGAGTAACTTTTGACCCAGCTGTGCTCAGCTTTTCGTCTGCGACGGGAAGAGCAGCATGCATATGCAATCTTCAGGTCAGGATGAATTGTAATTTATAATACTACTTATAAGCGGAGGTATATTTATATGTAAATATTTGCAAATAAACATGTACGTATTTATAGATGAGTTTATAGTTTAATTTTGTCAGCTGCTCCGTTAGGATTTGACAGCTGTAATGTCTGTGGGGTATGGTGCTGGTCGGGCGGTCTGGGGGCTCATTTCCTCCAGCCCTTCCCCAGCAGACCCCCATACTGGATGAAGCGGAGGAGTGGGAGGCAGCCAGGGGTGCAAGGGGTGCCCTGAGGATGAGCTGTGCAAAACAAGGGGAGCCCTCACCCGGTCCTGAGTGCTTCCTCCAGGTGCACGGTGTGTCTCACGGCAGGTACAGCGATGCCATTAGGCAAATAAGGTGGTCTGAGACATGCAGATAAGGCTGGCAAGGGGCTGCCTGAGCCTTCCCAAAGAGCAGTTCTTTGAAGGAGTTTTGAGGCACTGGTGCTGCTGGCAAGAGATATGAAGGACCTTGAAAATTAACCAAACGAAGGCCTGTCCCCTAATACCTGAAAGCTTAATTTTATCGAGGAAGTTTCTTGTGCCTGAGGACAGTAATAACCCCTCCCTGCAGGATGCAGGCGCACAGAGGGAAGACTGAAGCTCCAGCTCCACCAGCCTTCAGGCCCTCCCTCTTCCCAGGACACCCCGGCACTGGAGAGGCATGCAGTGTACCCCACCTCTCGCCATCCCTGTGTGCTTATGAAGCAAAAGGGATTGAGGGCGGGCATGCACACGTACGTGCAAAGCAGAATTTGCCTCTGC
Organism: Egretta garzetta; assembly: GCF_000687185.1. Taxonomy (NCBI): domain Eukaryota; kingdom Metazoa; phylum Chordata; class Aves; order Pelecaniformes; family Ardeidae; genus Egretta; species Egretta garzetta. Next base: position 2,325,334 of record NW_009258272.1, on the reverse strand, counting down.
TGCACACGCGCATACCAGCGTTCTCCTACCTGTGCAGCTCTTTTGGCATTTGGTTCTGCACACCCATGCCACCCCGGTGGGAGCACACCCTTCCCCGTGATGTAGGTTTGGTGCATCCTTAGCTGTAGTGAGTTTGCGCAGGCTCAGCGTGCTTATTTCTTTATCTACCCATTTTAAACGCCGGCTCCCCAGAAGGTGTGCTGAGCTGGTGGCGAGGCTGCCAAGGGGAGGTTTATCGTGTGTTTGTGATTCTGGGGGGGGATCCCTGAGAATGCCTTGAGATGTGTGAGAAGGAGAAGTTCCTTTCTCACTAAATGCTCTGCTTTTCACCTTACAGTGCCGTTAATTCATAGGGAGGCTGGAACTGCCGGCTGGGTCCCTGGGGAGGGCTGATGGGGACCTCAGTGCCGTCACCTGCAGCAACCCCACCGACTGCTCGAGGACTTCCCTGGGACTGCAACTCCCTCCTCTCTCTCCCATACTTCTCGTGCTCAAAAAGACTGTGACCCAGCTGAACTCACCGGGGCTTTGATACTGAGAAACCTGGAATTGAGCACCTCGCTCATTCCCCGCGTTTCCAGTGAGGGGTGGGGGGGGGAGAAAAAGAACTCAAATTGAATAAAACTGCCATTTGTTGCAGGCTGCAAATGAGGAGGCAGGATGAGGAGGGAGGAGATAAAATCTGGGCTGAGAAGAGAGGCTGGGGTTTGCTGAGGTTCTGTGGCACAAAGACGGCTTCCTGCAGTGACTCAGCCTGCCGATAACTTTTTAGCTTGCGTGCCTTGGTTTCATATTGCTGTGCCTCTCCTAAGCTCCTTCACAGCCAACAGAACCAGTGAAAATTGAGGTTTAGGCTGTTTTTAGGCTGCCTGCAAATTAATTGGGCACTTGTGAAATAAGCTACTGTCTTGTAGCGTATTCTCAGCTCCTCCAGGATAAGTAGTGTGGGGCCTGATTAGGAGGAATAGCTGAGAAAAGACTCAGAGTTTCTGTGCTGGTGTGAAACGCAGGCTCCATGGTCCAAAGCTCCTGGGGGACTACCTGATTCGATGACTTTTTCTTGGAAAAGGTTTCTCGTGTTTAGGGTCAAATTTCTGTGAATGGAGAAAAGAGAAAGAGGGAGCAGAACAGCCGAGAAGCTCTGGAGGGAGATTTTCACTTGGTACATAAGGAAACCTGCTTCACATCCTTGGTCTTAATTAGAAGAGGAGGAGAAATTAATCTGAATCTTTCACAACTCAGCCTATCCCTCTTTATCACCAGTACACTGGATCAGCAGCATGGATAACTCTCCCTTAAGTGTTACAAGAAAATTAAAAAGGTCTCGTTATATTCCACACTGGAAACAAATATTATTATTATTAATATTACTACTTTATGCATCTCTCACAAGAGAAACAATTCACTTCCAGCTGTAGTCCAAGGCTCCTTTTGCTGGAATAAGACTGGGAATCTCAGGGCCATCCCAGCCTCAGCTCGTGATGCTTTGCTGTTCCCCGGAGCCCCTCGCGGTCTCTGCTCAGTGCAATGTCCTTCATCTCAGCCCGCGCTGAAGGGCCGGGCGGCTCCCATCTGCTCACACATTCCCTTTGCTTCCGTGGGAGGTGGGAACGGCCCCTAACTGTCCTTGACCTACCTCGGGAGGGGGGTTACAAAGCATAATTACTTCCAGTTTCAAAAGAGCTTTGAGTTCCCAAGCAGAAAAAACACTGGAGAAGTGCAAATCACGATTCATCATTATTATTATTTCTATAAATTCCCACTCCAGCTTGGTTGGAAAACAGAGGGCATTTAGCGATGCCTATGAAGGTAGGAAGGATGGAGCGGCCTGACTCTCCCCATAGCCCGTGGGGCTGCAGTCACGTCTGTGGAGTTGCGCCCGATTAGCATCAACGCACGTGGGAAGAGAATCAGACCCCACAGTCGCTTTTCTCTGTACTAATGGAGAGTGCTAAATTGCTGCTAGTCTCTCTCCCCGAAGCACGCGGGAGACAGTTCAGTACTCGCTGTTCCTCTCTTTCTCCCTTGTGGAGAGGTTGGAAGGTTTAATTCAATCATATTCCTAAATGGAAAATAAAAGTACAATGAAAAATACCTGCACAGATGTCAGTGAAAAGAATTTTGTCTTCAGCGAGTTTTGATCTGGATCCTAAAAGAGCGAGACAAAACCCCGTGATTGACACCCTTGTTCTGCACAAGGTGCCTTGGAGGAAGCTTTCAGAGCAAAAGGTTTCCTTTGCTGGAGGGGAAGTGGAGAAAGTCCAGGTTTCACAGCTTTTTGGTTCTTGGGGATTTTTCCCTCCCCTATCTGCAGTGTAAAGATGTGAGACCCTCTGAAGTTTTATTTTTCAGGAGAGAGCAGCCCACCTCAGCAGAAAAACAGGGATTTACAAACCTGTGCTCTGCTCCCTCCCGACCACTGATGCCCCTCCTGAAAAGATGCTCCCACTCCGGAGAGGCCTCTCCCCTGAGAGACCCCAAAGCACCCACACCTTCCTCAGCCCCCCGTGGGGTGCGTGAGCCTGAAAAATGAAGGCAGGATGAGTCCAAGGGCTCCCCCCAGGGTCTGCCAGGAGCCCCTCACGCCTGCCTCCTGGGATGCTCCTCTAAGCATCAGCCTCGTGCAGATCCTGAGAGGTATTTATTTTTATTCCCCTGTGAGTGAGGCGAGTCTGCTTGAAATCAGAGGCACTTTGACTTTTGCTATAAATCGGAGATGTCTTGTTCCGGTGGTGACGGCACTCCCCTGGTGGGTACATTGCACTCGGCTGGGGCTGGCCTGGGGGCTGGCTCTGCAGCAGTGCGCCTTGCAAAATACCCTGGGTCTGGCCGAGCTTTCACCTTGAGCTGGTTTTATTCAGTCCCATTCCCTGGCATGGTGGGAGCACTGGAAATTCCATGACCTTCCTGCTCCCTTGCCACCAAGCTCTGGCTCCAAGGGGGAAAAGGGAGGGATGCTTTGCCGGGAGCTCACCCTGTTCATATATCACGGAGAAAACACCGCCGACAAACAGCAAGATTCATTTTGGTGCCAGCTGACCATAAATTTATTTGCTTGTTAATGCAGCTTCACCCAGTTCATGTTTTCCCTAACTAGGAGCATCAAAATGTCAACCTGTCCTCAGGGGTATATCAGCCTCCCGAACCAAAGTCAGTAAAGAGATTAGAGTCCACGCTGCGCAGAAGTGCTGTTGCTCCCACGTGTGCTCCCTCGGTCACTTGCACTTCTTTTTTTATTACCTGTTTTTTTCTCCCACTGATGTATTTTTTCCCTTCCTCTCAATTCCTCTCTTCCTCAGTTCTCCATGAAACAGATGTGAGCTGACACACACATACAGCATCTCCTTCCCTGTCCCCCCTTGTCATCTCTCCTCTGCTGCTTCTGCAGGCTGGCCGGCCAGACAGCATCGGCCGGGGGACAGGGACAGCTGTGCTCGGGCTGTGCTCCCCGTGGAAAATCTCTGGCTTTCCCCTGGTGAACCCTTTCCGTATGAATGTGAAATAAGACAAAGAGCTGCTTGAAATGGAATAAATATGCAAACATGCGGGAGCTGGGCGAAGGGCAGGTTTGTGGCTGGAGGGAGAGGCGGGAGAAGAGGACACCCCCGCCCAGCTGGATGCAGTCTGCGGGCTTGGGGATGGTGAGCACGGGGAGGAGATTTTCTGGATGGAGAGCTATGACCATGGTAAGGCAGGGAAACATAAACCAGGCCCCTGGTCATGCGGAGCACCTACAAAACTAGAAGAGAAAGCCTCGGGGCTCGGGAGATGTCTCCTTTGGATGCAAAGAGGTTTGCGAGCAGAGAGAGGAGTGAAGGGTGCTCAGGACACAGGGACAGCCCCATCCAGCCCGGCAGGAGGGAACGGGAGGTCAGATGCTTTGGGGATCAGAAGGGCACACACTTTGAGGAATAAAGATCCCTGCTCTGTCCCGAGAAAACTGCTCAGCTCCTGCTGCCCAAGGAGGGGAGGGAGCGTTTACTTCTCATCACACTTCACTTGGGGTTTGATTTCAAGCCCCTTTTTATTAACCTGGAGTCACCTGCTGTGGCAGTGAGCTGTGTGCGTGATTAATGGCCCCTGAAATATTATTGGGTTTGAAAGGCTGCTTGTTTGAAATTGCACTGAATGTAGTTAGCTGGATTTTTTTTTGCAGCTCGGCAGCCATTTCACACCACAGTTGCCACAGATAAAAAGGTGGCGGTGAGTGGCATGGGAACAGGATTCCTATACCAAGGACAAGAGCTTGCCACTATCTATACCTTAATCTTTGCAATGCTTGCTCTTCCTAAACATCTGCAAAGCCACCTTGGGTATGTCTGTTGGGACTGACCCACTAAGCAAATAGCAAGCCCAGACCCCTTTGGAGGGCTTCCTCTTCTGCAGGCAGCAGGCCTGGGGACACACGGACTCTGGTCCCTGAACAGGTGACCCAGAGGGACAAGGAGAAGAGTGTGGCTAAAAAGTTGTTAAACTTTTCTTGAAGTAGAAACATAAAAACATTATTTTTCTAAGAATTTATTTTCCTGACTTTTTAATAAAATATTTGACCTTCCAGGAGGAAGAAATGAAGGTTTTTTTCCCCTTAACAATTTAAAAATAACTTGACATTTTTCATGGAAGAAGATGTCTTCCATCCAGATCTCATTTGGTCTTATACCTCCAAAGCACACTCATACCACTAATTCTTTGCTTTTCTACGCATGAAATTCACCCATGAAATGAGGGAATTATGAAATTAACTGTCTTGGGAACTCAGCTTGACTTGGCTCTGTCTAATAAGATGAAGGTACACGGTAGGCACCTATATATATTATTTAAAACTATCTGTGCAGTGCAGCTGGGCTCAAACCTGGAGAACCCTTATGTTGTCTCTCTTGCTCCTCTAACTCCTCCCCGAGCAGAAGTTCTGCTGAAAGAGGACATGTATCACAATAACTCCTTTTTTGTAACCCAAAATCTCTGGCTTGGGAAAGCAGCGTGGCCCAGGCATTAATGTATGAGAGTGGGATCCAGTGCTCCCCACTGACTGCTCTGAAGACTGATTTTTGCTGTCTGGTCCCCAGGCAATATATGGCTGTTACAGCTCCTCCCCGCGAGACACCCAGTGGAAGCTGCACTTGGTGCTGCATTAGGATTTCTGGGCCACTTTTCAAGCTCTACCAGAGATGTACATCGTCCTGGACCAGCCTTTTCCTCGTGCCTTTGTTTCCTCTTGCTCCCCTCTGCCTGTTTAAACTGTAATCTCCCCCGGACTGGTGTGATCTCTGCCCAACACTTGGCAAGAGGCAGCCCTGAATTCCTAATCTTGTCCCATCAGGCCACATTTCTTTCCTTCCTCCTGCATCTCCAAAAGACCCCGACCCCATTGGCTCCCATCAGGGTACCCCACCCCATCCTGCCTGCCTTAACACGGCCGGCGCCTCTGGCCACCACACACCATCCCCTTCCTAATCCCATCCTTGGTTTGACAGCTCTAAAGGCAATATGATGTGAAAACATTACATTAAAGCAACCCTGGCAATGGGGGTCTTGTAAGTTGATTGGTGATTTTGGCAGCCACCATGACCTTAGGAGCATCATCTGTCTGTCTTCCAGCTCATAACTAGGAACTGGGTAAGAAATAAGAAGAGTCTTCTGCACTGAGGTTTGCAGAGAAAAGGAAAAAGAAAACAGATGCTGCATCTAAGCTGGGATTTCCCTGAGAAAATAAATTCTAAAATTACGTTAAAGCATCTTTTTAGTTGCATATAAACGCTAGGAGATGAATGTCTCCTCCATAATTGCTGCAAAGGGCCTAACCCAGCCATTTCTATTTGCAGTTTCATATTTCAATAAACTTTTATTTATTTCCATTTTGAGCGAATGTTCCTTTTCATGAATATTTTGAGGGATTCAGAACACTGTCCGAAACGAATGCTGATTTTCACCAGGGTAAAGCCACATTCCCCCTCGATCTATACTGATATTCCTCTCTCTGTGCCCATGGGAATGCAGCAAGATAACTATAATAAATATCTTCAGATACAATTGCTTTGGCTCAAATACAAAATTAACTTTCTGATAGGTTTTAAGAAAACAAGTGAGCGAGCAAGCAAAATCTCTAGCTCTCTCCTTAGGACATTCTTTGAGCTGTACTTTTAACCTCCTTTTCTAAGGGAACCTGGGCCGTTTGTGGATGTGGCCATACTTTCTGTGTTTAAATTGCACCCAACTTCTGCAACTTACTTAACTAAATTAGGAAATGGAGGAAATCACTTGCACACCTTGTTCTTAAAGCTCAAAGCCAGGAAATGAGAGGAGAGCTGAAATAAGAACTTGCTCTTTCAGATTTTTCAGAGGGAAAAAGTTTGGTCTAGCAAGGAATCAGCTCAGCCGGGGGTGTGAGCGAGACCCAGTTTTAGACTCCTGCTGTGAATCATGCAGTGGATATTATCTCGCTTCCCTTGCCCTATAGGGTTTCTGGTCCGTCTTCTGAGTTTTGAGCAGTAATTTCACCTTGAGAAGATTTACTCTTGAACCTGAAACACATCTGCAGAAAAATCTCAGTTTAATAAATTTCTCAATAAATAGCAGTAATTACGGACTGACCTATTTGATGATTCAGGCTGTGCTGTGAAATGTTGGACCTGTGAACTTAACATTTCCCTTCAGACTTGCCATGCAAGCAGCATCAAATGTGTCTCACGTGCGAGAAACTCCCCCTACCCGTGCCGTCGGAGACAGTTCTTTTTTCTCCTTTCTTTCTAAAAATCATTACTTCTGGGGTTGGGATTTTGTCCTGAATTAGATCTACGGGACTCTAAATGTCTCCTCAGAGCCCCAGCGCTGCTACAGAATTATGAAAACTTTATTTTCCTAAACGGCCCTGCCCCATGGGAGACACTTTAGTACCAGGAGGGATAACGACACGATTCAATTCCCATCAGCCAGCTGAGCTGCAGTAGCCGGCTCTCTGCCTGGTATCAGCTCGCCGCCGCTGTCGAGCAGCTCTTGCGAGCTCCAACCTCCTTCGCAGTGCTTTGCCCAGCTTTCCTTGTCAATTAAGCTAATGCGTTTCTCTTTGCAAGAGAGCAGGATTACCAGCAAGCAACTATCTCAGGGAGGCTCGCTGGCTTGATTGCTTCAGGGAATATGCCCCGCGCTGACTTCTGATGGAGGGTTGATAAGTTTTTTTGGTGAGATGGAGACCTGTTTTGGGGGAATCTGGAGTGCAGCTGGCTCAGGAGCAATAGGATGGGAAAGTGCTGAGAGCTGGGGCTCCAAGGGCAGTTATTCTGTGTACTTTATTTTCTTGAGGAGACGGTGCATGACTGCCTGATGGTCGCTCCTGCTTTTGCTCCAAGCTGGCTGTGGTCAGGCTGGGGCTCGTTGCCTGCTGCCAGGGAGCGGAGGGGTGCGGGGGGGAGTGGGGGCTGCTGGAGCAAGCTTGGTCCATATGTCCGCAGGCATCCTTTACGGGCTTTCATTTATCCTTAGCAACAGTGATTTATGTCCGGGGCATATATCCAGGTAAAAAGTATTTTAAAAACTACGGGAGGGGCTCTCAAAGAGCTTTATCCTCTTCCCCTCCTCTCCTTCCCCATAAACTAATCACAGTTAAAAAGATGCAGGGGTGACACAGCGTGAGGGAGCCTTCCTGCCTCTCCACAGCTGTCCTCACCGCCCCAACGCTACAACAGGCAGTTCCTTCCCTTTGAGAAGGCCCTTTATCCCTAATAAAAAGGGCTTTCAAAGCTTCTCCCTTTCCTCAGCCTCCCTCTCTGTCTCTCCACCCTCCCCTGCCTGCTGCTAAGGGTGCATCTTGCAAAGCCGCCTGCTCCTGCTGGGGTGATGGTGCAGGGCTGGGCTTGCAAACGGATGCAGCCCGGCTGGTGTGGGAACGGGCTCGGAAACCTCACCGACACTGCCTGACGGTGGGAAATGCAGGAGGGAGAAGGAGGTGGGGAGCAGGTTTGATTGTTTGGTAAAAAACAGATTTCTGCCCTCCCTAGGCCCAGTTCAGTTTTAGTTGGGCAAAAAGAAAACTCAAAGCCAATAGTTTCATTATGACATGGGAAAAGCTGGCGTACCTCCTTCTATTACAAAGGAATAGCATTTTGAGGAGTTGAACTGATAAATGCCAGGCATTCAAAAACAAAGTTTTTATTGAACCCAAGTGGCTTTTTTCCCCCCTCTTTCTGTTCCATTTTAAGAAAAAATAGACCATTTTTGTCCTGATTTGGATGGGGAAGCTGATCTCAATCTTTCACAGAATGGGAACTCGGCTTTCTGATGAGCTCTGCCTGCGTATGGACTCCCCAGTCAGCAGTTTAATGCCATTCCATTCATTTACACCAGTGTAAATCAGGAGTAATTGTCCTGAAATCAATGTCACCGTGATTGACCAGATTTTCAGAGGAGCTTAGCTCCCAGCTAAACCCCTGCGATACGTGGCCAGATGTATTTATTTATTTCATTTTAAAAGCTCTGTGGATACCTATCCCCTGTGAAATTGGGCGCTGAGCGACAATATTGAATGCTGATTGCAGCTCGTCAGAAAATGAGGGAGGGGAGAAAAAGCAATATTTGCAAAAAGCTTTGAAAAAGAATTTGTTGTGGGGTTTTTTTCTTTTCCTTTCCAGAGAGCGTTCTGTTTTTCTCAGTTAACTTCCATCCTCCTCCCCCTTCCAAGAACGTGTGCGCACATCCTGCTTTCTATTCCTGATTCTCTCTCACTGCCTCTGACTGTGAGAAGACATCTCCGCACAAAATGTACATGAGATGGTCCACGGACTCGGGAGGCTGCAGAAGGAGAACCTCCCCAAAGGACATGTCTTGCCCCATACCTCCACTAAGGTAGCAATTAACCTCTTCACATGCAAACCTTTTGCCCTTGCTCAGGGTTGAAGTCTGTCTCGAGACGTACTACAGTACCTTCAAAGGTTTTGAGTTTGTGTTCCTCAAACCAGCCAGTCAGGGGTAGCTCCTTGCCAGAGGTGAAGGTTGGGGATGGACACTGGTAATGACAGGGTCACGCGCTTGGCCCAAACGTGCCTTTGTTGGATTCCCTTTCACAGCTCTGCTGTTATCTCTAGATGTGGCCTTTGAGGCCTGCTCCATGCCATAGTGGGAAGGGTACCCAAGCAACAAGAAGATGAACGCATTGGGGTAACCACCAAAGGGCATCCTGTGTGGGGCATTGAGAGGAACTTATGGGGATTGCCTTAAGGCAGGACCCATCAGTTTGGCCTCCTGCACACATGGTGCTCTTCACTGCAAGGTGGCCTTGCTGCCGCCTCCCTTGCCCATGGTGTGGCATTCCCGTGCTGGTTGCATGGAGTAGCAGTTTGCTAACAGCCTTGCGTGTGCAGAAGGGCTGCAGGCCTGGGGGTCCACCCTGGGTTAAGCAATGTGTTAATTGCTTCTTCACCAACCTCCTTGCTATTCTCCCTCTCTCCCTTTTGCTCTGGCTTGTGAATGAATGGCAAACACCTCCGTGATTCAGGCTTTCTGGTGGAGGACGTGGAGGGAGCGGGCGGGGGAAGGGGGCGGAGGGGAACATCCTTGGGGAAGGAGGACGAGGTGTGTGTGTGTTGAACCACATGTTCTCATTTTGATTCGCATTGAATATGAAAGGCAAGCAGAAACCCAATTAGTAACCTCTGAACTAGCCCCGTGTTATCTCCGGGAACACATGCCATCTGCCAGCTCCTCCACCACCCGACAGCCCCCTCCCTCTTCCCAGCAAACAAGACAGGTGGTGGAGCCGGTTTCTGGGATGGAGACACCACATAGGGACCAATATTTAATAAAACCAAACATAGCCACCTCCCCCCCCCCCCCCAACACAAAACCACCCCCCCCCTGTGGTTATCC
>NW_009258272.1:2299480-2315300 GCF_000687185.1 Egretta garzetta | reverse complement strand
CCCCCCCCAAACCCAAATCAGCCCCCAGCCTGTGGTCATCTGCAGCCTCCTCTCTTCCCCTCCGTCTTCACGCTTCACTTGCCATCCTGCAGACCTGCTCTGCTCAGACGCTCTTTCGGCTTCGCTGCCCCTGGAAGGGATGAGAGGAACCCAGAGCACCGACGAGGAGATCTTTTGACTGCTGACGGCTGGGCTGGCAGGGCTCGGCTTGTGCCACGGGCTGCTGTCAGCTCCTTTTTGTCTGCTGTGGTCAGAGAAAGCTGCCTCCAGCCAGAAAGGGGAAGATTTCCAGGGAGAAAGCAGCAAACAAACTGGCGTCTAAGCTCGCACGATCTGGGCAGTGCTGTGATGAAGCCCAGAGGTGAGGGACAGGCAGAGTTGGTTGCAAATACGCTGCTGACATGAACTGGGAAAAGAGAAGGCTTTTTCTCTGGTGCTGACCTTGTTTTCAGGATGGATGCTGTCACCGGGATGTTTGCATGGCTGGTGTTTTGTGTAGCACGGATCTGGGCAGGGGTTATAGGTGGCTGTGCCTGGGCTGTCCTCCTTGGTGTGACATGGCAGAAAAGGAAGAAAGGGGAAACATCATGGCTTGACTTGCAATGACCTGGGTGCTGCAAATGGCTGGAGCTCCCCACCAGTCTCCGGTTGAACTCTGGGTTTGCATCCTGCTCTTGGAGGCCCAGGGCATGGACAGAGCCGTTGGTGGCATCAACAGCTCATCCCTCCCTGGGAGGAGGGAGTCACCACCGCAGATGCAATGCTGAAAATTAAAAGGCATGGCTCTCACCAAGCTGCCTGGTGGGAGACCGAGAGGGCCACGCATCCCAACTCGGTCCTTTCCATGAATGGCCGAGGTTTGGCTGTGCTGCTTTTCTTCCCCAGCAGCCTGGATAATTGTGTGTTTACAGTAAAATTGACAGATGGGAGTTTCAGCATTTCACAGGGGCAGATGGTATCAGAGGAGGGTGGGAAAAGTCTGGCAAGGAAATGCCAACCGGCTCTCCTTGTGCCAAAGCTGCAACATATGCCTGCCTTATGCAAAGCAGCCCCGTTTCCCTCCAGAAAAGTTCAGGGAAGTAGAGCTGTGAATCAATAACCTGGGTCTCCTATCAAACGCTGCACGTGCCGGCGGTCTCTGTCTTTCCCAGCTAGAGAGAAGTGAACATGGGAAGGGGAAAGTCATTTAAAATCTGGACCCTGGCTCCAGCTCTGCACGTGGCCCAGATGGAGTCGGAATGCTGTTGACCCCTGGGTAGATTTGGGATGGTTAATGACAGTCCTTGAAGTCTGTTTTCCCTCCTCCTCCCTTTTGCTCATGATTCCAGCTACAGAGCAAGGATCCCGATTGCCCCGAGGTGTGGGTTTTCCCTGTGTAGGACAAGTGGTGGGGAGAAAAGAGGGAATTTTGCCTCTGTATGGAGTCAGCTTCAGAGCATTAAGGTTTGATTGCTTAAAGGAGCAGCAAGAACGTGTTTGCTTTGGATGTGGTTTGGGGCCACACTTGCATACCAATATCCCACTCCCGTACCCTCAAGCTCTTGCTGCAGGGTTGGGCTGTGTCGAGGAGCCCATGAACATGTCACATTTGCAGCTATAGCCTCTACTCAATTTGTAGACCTATAGATTTTTTCCCTCGCTCCCCCAGTGGCCACTGCCATCCCCTCTCCTTCCCCCTCTCTTTACCTCTCTGTACAGGGTAAATCTCTCTGGGAAGAAAAGTCCTCTGGGACAGGTACAGGGATAGTTTTCCATTCCGTATTATGCACTAGCTCGTGCGAGGGATATCAGCTAAAGGACCAGGGCAGTCACTTCTAGGTCACGGTGGGGGCTAAGCATCAGGCAAAGGACATTTTGTGCAAAGCACCCTTCAAATTCAAATTGCTGGACCCTTCTTGCCACCAGAAAGGTAGTGAAGAAAGTCAGAAACTTTACTGGGGCACGGACATCAGCATCAGCTTCTTTAAAACTGCAAAGGGAGATTTATTAGCCATGAATGACTAGGGCTGGCTTTTAAGCCTCCTCTGAAAGCAGAGGAGGCTGCTGGCAGAGTGTTCAGCTTGCTGCAAGACTCCAGGTTTTCAAGATCTTTCCAGGTTTTCAGTGTCTTCTTCAGCACCCCTAATATTAAGTTGTCAGGAAGGAAGCTGGTAAGTGAGGAGGACTCCACAGTTATGAGGAAGAATAGTAGATTTGGGAATTATCAGGCTACTCAAACAGAAGATAAATCACAGAAAGAAGTGAATATTTCTCTATTAGAGACAGACCACACTCCCCAGCAGTCGCAGCTGGGTACCGGGGGAATGACGGGCGTAATGCAGCGCCAGGGCTCACAGCTTGAACCTGCACCGCGCGGGGGGAGCAGCACGAGACGCTGGGCTCTCTCGGCTCTCACCAAATCCAACTGAGACATAGTGGCTCTGTACATCGCTCCGAAGTTTTTCAGGCCAGTCACAAACAGTTTAAGCTCACTGCTGAATCCTTCATCAGGGAGTTCAAGGGAGCCTGTTGCAGAAGGGAAACTGAGGTGAATTAATTGATGGTTGCTGAGGAAGAGGAGGCAGCAGTCGGGGTACCCGAGGGGTTATGCCCTTGCCTTCCCCGTGGGACCATTCCCCATAGGCATTCTGCTGTGCCCAAAGCCTGGGGTTTATTAGCCTGCTTGCAGGGTGCAGCTGAGTTTCTGCATCCCATGTAGGTGGCAGGCATTTGAAGCAGAGAGAAAAACGGCCAACCTGAACGTGCCCCTTTCTCTCACAAAGTATAATTAATGGTGGTTAAATGAGCCGCCTGTGCTGATGCATCACGTGCAGCGAGGAGGCTGAGGCACCATTTGTTACAGGTCTGAGCCACCTCTAATGCAAGGTGCGCAGAGGTCCTGATCCGCTCCGTGGCGCTGGCAGCTCAGAGAGGCTTTGGAGGAGGGAGGCGAGGGGAGAGAGGATGATGTTGCAGGTTTGCTCTTCCTATCTTTTACCTGCTCACCCATTTTTATTCGGAGGAGTTCATGCCGGGACCCTGGTCCTCGGGCAGGTGGGTGGTTGGGATGCAGCCTGTTTGGATGCTGCAAACAGCATGGTGCTCCCTGGGGAGCGGCTGAGTGTCCTTGTCCTTTCTTCACATGGGGAGGCAGGTCGTGGGAAGCAATGACAGGCTGACGCCTCCTTTCCAAGCCTCTAGTCATAGTTATGGGGTTTTAACAAAGTAAGTGCATCAAGATCCCCTCTGCAGAGGAAAGCAAAGTTCAGCCCATTCCTGCAGAGACCCCCCTGGTGCAGGACGGGATGGAGGGGGCGATAGATCGCTGCAGGCAGCCTGGGGAACAGCCGGTGATGTATCAAAAATGCTGTTAGGGCTTTACACAGAGCATCTCAAACAAATGGATGCGGGCCTCTCGGAGGGACAGCAATCCTGCAGCATTACCCGCTGCCCATGTTCCTGCCGTACAGCAAATTCCCTCAGGCATTTCAGCTGCCCTTAGGCACTAATCACAGCTTCTGAGACTCAAAGCTGGTTTGCCATGCGGTGCCTGGCAGTGCACACGAGCAGCGTTTATTCTGTGCAGAACAGGCTGGGGCTGTGAAGAGCAAGGGAAGAGGCGGGAGCAGAAGGGGAGTTGGAGGAGAGCAGGAAACTCTTTAGATCACGCTTGACTTGTAAGGCCAGAGTCATCCTTGATGAAACTCTGCTGCAGTCAGTGTGGAATAACACCCTTGACTGATGGCTGCTCCTCAGTGGCGAGGAGATGGGTATCTCCCAGCCAAACAGCGACAGCCCCGGCACTTCTCTCTCCCTGGCTGCTTTTGGCATCCATTGCTTACAGCAGGTCCAGTGTGGCCGTCGTGCTGGGCCATCTGGGAAGGGTGACCACCCAGAAACAGTGACGCTTGTTCGCATTATTTATCAGGACAGCAGTGATCCTGAATTTGCTGGGGATGCCATGTGCATTCTGTGCTGAAGGAGCACAGGTGGGAGGCGCAGAGGCATGAGCCCCCAGTGCCAGTGGGGCCAGGGCACATCCCTGCAGGGTAGCAAGTGCCACCCTTCAGCTCCTGGCTTCCCCACAGCCCTAGGGACGGATCTGTCTGTCTGATCTGCTGCTATCTGTTCCCTTGTCTGTCCTTTCACCTCTTTGTCACCTCTGGCTTTTTTCCCCCCTCCCTTTATTCTCCTCTTATTGTCCTTATCTAGTAAGGCCCTATTACCTGCTTTTATCTGCAAAAGCGTCTAATCTCTGACAGCACCTGGTGTTTGGCTGGACGTGGACAGAACACATGAGCTCTATTTTTTGGTTGTTTTTTTTTTTTTTAATGTGATATTTCAAACTGCCTTTCGTCTCTTGGGATCCCTCTCGCTCCTTTTCTAATTTTGCAGCGATGCTTTTGCAGCTCCTTTCTTGCAGGAAGCGGGCCATGCACGGGGGGCGAAGGAGCAGGTTGCATATGCAATGGCCACACTCCCTGTCTGTCTGTCTGAGTGTCAGCCCTCTGACTCTGGATTAGCTACCAAGTGGCTCCAGAGGCCGGTTAAGCACATTACGTCTGAAGGGAGGCAGTGGGAAGGGTGAATCCTTTCCCTGCTATGTCTGAAACCAGGTTGCCAGTCCCTGCTACTCAGTGACCTTGGAGCAGGCGCTTGCATTTCTCCTTCAGGCTGTCAGTGCTTTGGGAACAGGAACAGTCTCTCATTACATTCGTACATATAAATATATCATTTAGCACAGTGGTGGGCGTCTTTACTGCTATTATAGTAACAACCTGCCTCCCCCCTCCTATCTCCATCTGAGAAGAAAGAAGTGCTTCTCTGTCTCCGGGTATGAATAACAGGATGGCATTTGCTGCTGGAGTTCGATCTGAGAATGGACTCGGTCTTTTCCTTTTTTCTTTAAAAATGAGTTTGGCACTGGATGCCCATGGCAGGCTAAACCCTGGTGGGTGGTGATCGCTCCCTGTTCATGTGGTAGATACCTGTCCAGCATGAGACTGTCCTCATGAGCAGCTTGCCCACCACGTCTCAGCCTTGCTCCCCTTTAGCAAACACATCTCTAATGTATGAGCCAGGAGGAGGGGACCTCTTGCTCATTTCTTGTGCCAACATGTCTGGGTCCTCCCATCAAGCCATTTCTCAGTTTCCCTGTCTATGCAATGGTAATACTGGTCTACTATCAACGTTGTTTGGGGGTGAGCTTGCTGGTCTTAGATTGACCTTGGGTCTTCAGAGCTGCACCGTAGGATCTGAACAACTGTCCCCTCTTTTTCCGATGCCACTGGGAGAGCAGCAGAGTGGGAGCGGGACCGAAAGCCGCTGGAGCCCCCGTTCAAGGCTGCAGCTGCAGCAGCGGCCAAGAAGCCAGGTAGGAGTAAATCTGCCACTGGTGGAGGTGATGGGTGCACGAGAGGACAGTGTTGTTTCTGCCCCAGCAGGGGAGAAGAAAGGGAAGAGATGGAAAATTCATTTAGTGACTCCCAACAGCTGGAAGTGGTGGTCTCTGTAGTGTCTAACATGGGAGCGGGAAAAGAGAGTGAAGCAAGAGGGAGACGAAAAGGATTTGAAATCTGTGTGGTGACTGAGTCTGTGAATTGCCTGACCAGGAAACCTTTCCCTGGACCAAATAGACCTGCTCTGGCAAGGCAGAAATTCTACCCTGGTGCACGCAGGACCAAGAGGTCCATGCGTCAGGAGCGCTGCAAACACTGAAATGCAGGAAGAGTAAGCAACGAGGGAGGGAAGGAGAAGAACGTGAGGAGGTGGGCAGGCAGGCCCTGCTGTGGAGGAAGGTTAAAGTCGTATTGATCTGTACAAGGAAAACATGTTTTCGCTGCTTCTCATCCTCCTTTCAGATGATCCTGCATCAAATAAAAAGAAGGGCTGTTTTCCAAGCCTGGCTTTAGAGATCTTTCCAATGATATAGCAGATAAACAGCCGCTTGCTGACAGTGAAGGTGCCAAAGTGATTTTTTGATGATATAAGCTGGGCTGGGAGGGAGGAGGGAGAGGAGAGGCTGCTGAACATGATAAAATGCAGAGGAAGGTGACAGGCAGGGCTGGAGCCAAGGACACTGGGCTGATGGGAGACGTGGCAGCTCAGGGCAAGGCGAGAGCTGGGGGAGATGTGTGGCTGGGAGGGGACTGGTCAATGCCAGGAACTGGATCTGGACAGGCAGATCTCCCCCTTAAACAGGGGGTAGGCATCCAGGCTGCCGTGCTTCTGAAAGGTTAGTTATTTACAAGCTTGCTGAGTAGTCATCAGGCACCCTTAAAAATAACCAGGACCCCAGTGCATTGCTGCTGGCCTGTTTCCCTTCACATATTGGAAGAAGCCTGATTATTTGGCTGGAAGTTCACCCCTGGGGAGGCAAATGCGCATTGCTATTCATGGCTCTCCTGCTTTTCAGGCACTTGTCATCCAGCCAGAGGGGGAACCAAAGCATGAGGTGTGTGGGCAATTGCTCACAGTAATGGAGGAGAGTACCAGTAGTGTCCATACCCCATGGGGACTAGAGTAGATGCTCTTTTGAAGGCAAGGAACAGCTCTAACACCACTCTAGCCTCAGACTTTGGGATCAGAAGATGAATAAATGTGGCAGCATCTGTGTCTATGGCCATAGCAGGCTGAGTGGTGGAAGGCCGCATCTTTAATCACCATGGCTCAACACCAAATCCAGCAGCCCATCAGAAATCCAGCTGTGTGATGTCCTCCAGAAGATGGCTGTCTTTCCTGTAGCCATTTTCTAATCATAACTCAATCTCAAACAAACAAGGAGAAGCACCAGAGGAAGGAAAACCTTACAGCAGGAAGGTGGAAGAAAGTGGAATGCTTTCCAAGGGAATTCCCAAGAGCTCAGGCAGGAACAAATAAAGTTTAAAGAACATTTTTTGATCCAAGATTTAGGGTCATTGATAAAGAATTAAAATGATTCAGGAAAGTGCCTCTGAAGAAGCAAAGGGACCTAGCTGCTCTGCAATACTGGCTAGTTCTCCTAGGAAATCCCATTCCTATAGAGACCACAGGAGCATTCAGAGCTCTGTCCCATGTAGAAAACAGGGTCTTCACTCAGCTCTGCTCCAGGCCAAGATCCTCAGCTGAGCACAGGCATCTTCATTTCAGGAACAGACAGAGGGCATGTTACAAACCTTTTACTACTTGCAGTTTTGGAGTGTTTTATTCCTGAAGTAATATGCATTTGCTGGCTGTAGGGTAAACGGGTTCGACACAGAACTGAATCTCCATCCCATGACCAGAGGACAAAGCTGTATCTCCTCCCCATAGTGTGGCTGGTCCCCAAGATTGGTGCAGTGGGCAATGAACTTGTGAGAAGCACTTTAAGAGCAATGAAGGGGGATTCTGCAGGGTCCTGGACTCCATCACAAGCCCTGAATTTTCCTAATTCGTTTGGACAAGTCTCTTCTGCATCCCTTGCCTCAGCACTCCCAGCTGTTTGATGGAGCTGAGTGCTTCTCTCCATACAGCATTCTGAGATATTCCCATGAAAGGCAGTGTATAACTGTGAAGTATTATTATTGCACACCTTTTGGAAAGTGCCTTGAGACGTCTTGGAATGATAAGGTGCTATAAGGCGGAGAAGTTGTGCAGAGATAAATTCACTGTGAAATGTGTTTTGCTAGAGACATTTATGTAGCATATCATCTTATCAAGGAACTTTGCCCAAGAAACAAATTCTCATGCCTGTATAAAGAGACTATAATTGAACTGTTGACTCACAGTTTTGGGAAAAGACAGAGTGGGGGAAAATTTCCAGGGCCTCTAGGACCCCAAGGAGGAATATAATTAAGAAAGACATAATTGGAAACCTAAAGCAACCCCATCCACTCAGAGTGAGTGCTGAAACAGCAAGCCAGAAGAGCTGGGCTGAGGCTGAATTGCAAAGCAGATGGCTGAGGATTTGTAGGTCAGTAGCTCTTGGATCTGCTGGGCCAAGATGGGGTCAGGGTACCATATGGATGAAGGGCAAAAAAGACAGCGTGTCTGAGCAAGCCATGCACTCTGCTTGCTCAGGAAGGCTCGGATCACTCAGAAACAGGACAAACTTTCTGCATATTCTCAACAAGGCAGTGAGTCCCAGGCTTCTTCAGTGACACTGGGGCCAGTATTGCTGCATATAATAAATAACCCAGTATACACTGGATTATTTGAGATCACAGAGAAGGAAACAGAGTCCACGAGCAATATTTAGTGCACTTTAATGCTGCCCCTGCCCCTACTTTGGGATAGCCCATGCAATAGAACTAGTTTAGAAACTGAATTTCCTCCTTGATGAGGACCTTTAGGAGCTTCGGAAAATTTTTTTTTTCTTTCTGGCATTGGGATGAACAAATCTTGAGAGAAATGATCAGGAAGCAGCGGGGGAAACTTTTTCTTTATCTCTAATCCCTAATTCATGGCCCACTGGTTAGGGCATAGATTTAGGATGAGAGAAGTGCCATGTTGAGGACCCTGTTGTGGATTGCTTAGACTGGGTTTCTTGTTGTTGGTACCGAAGCTCACCAGATTGACCAGAGCATCCTCAAACCCTCATGATCAGTTGTAGCTCTCTACCCTAAGCCAGAAGAGGTGGCGGAGCAGACATAAGTCTCCGGCTGAGAAGCTGAGCCCATGAACCCATGTTGCTGCAGCTGATCTCTATTTTCTTTAAACTCTACAGACAGCGTCTTCAGAACTTAATTTGATTTTGATTGATTTTTTGAAACTTGAAACACTTCTAAACTAATTTTCAGTATATTACTCTTGTCAACTCTTAAAGATTTTGTCAGTAAGAATTTGCTGAACAGACACAGTAATTTTGTTTCTCATTTTGGCAGATCACCCCTAAAGAGGAAAGTGAGGAGGAGGGGGTGTTATTATAGCTGCAGTTATTAGAATATACATTGCAATTACTCTGCTCCTATTTATGGGACATTTCAGAGCAATTTCTGAGAGCAGCCACTAGGAGCTCAAGGTGTACATGTGTCTAAAGCTAACTATATAAAGCCTCGCAATTTGCTTGTTAGCCCACTCCCAGAGTGATTTTTAGCTTTGACATCAGAGGTTGGGTTCTGAGATCCTTCAGACCTAAGACCCACCTGATACTGGCTGCCCCAGTGCTCTCTGGGACTAAGCCCCACACAAAGCCTAAGGAAAAGGGCTTGTAACACTGTCTGCAACAGCACTTGGTGGGGACTCCTGCAAATGTCTTTCTCGCTGCTGCTAACCCATTGCAAAATGCTCCCGAGTGACTTGGTTGTTTTCCCCAGCATGGACGGCAACATGAAAAAGAAGTCAAGGTGAAATGGGGCACATGGTCTATAGGTAACAAGAAAAGTGAGGAGGAGGTTGTTATATGAGAAACCTTTTCAACTATAGAAATTGTGAATGATATTGCATTAAATGAGGTAAATTAACACATTTTTGAGGGGCTGGATTAGTCTTCTGCTGGGTTAGAGAGCTGAGCTGGCTCATTGAACAGTCTAGTGAGATCCAGAGGTAAGCAAAGGGATGTGCACAGCCAGGACAGAGGCAGGAGGTCCTGGACAGCATGCGAAGAGGTTTATAACGATCCCTTTTCGACATCAGTGAGTTGTTAGTGCAGCTCAGCTTCTTCTGTGAAGCCTTCCCCAAGGAGCAGAAGCAGAGACATCACCTCACTGAAAGGCAGCCACTTCTGGGGTAGAACCTGACAGCTCTCTACCCATGGACTGTTTGTACAACCAGGAGATGTAAAGCATCTCGCTGCTGTCCCTGACAAGATAATTAGGTTGTTTTTGATTTCTTTTTTCCCTCCTTCACCTTTTTTATATATGGATGTTCTCCCTTGTTTATGAGCCTAATTGCACAGCAGAGGCAGGCATGAGGAGCCTGATGCATCCAGTGACCTCCACGACATGGTCTGCATTAGCATGCATATGTTTTGCTCTGCTGTGGTTGCTGGTAGCTCACAGCTCGGTCCGATGCCTGATGCACCATGGGAGCTGTACGTCTTAGGCTCTCTTAGGATGCTGATATTAAAAGTCCATCAGTGAGCAGCTAGAGAGGAACATTAGGGATGTACAGTGACATGTCCACTGCTGACTGGGGTATTAAAATCGAGTGAGGAGAGTAACTCAGTGCTGGAAGTCTGGATGGGAGCAAGCAGCGACTGCTGCAGCAATCCCTGTTTGACGAAGCACTTAATGAAGGCAGCTTTTCAGGGATGCTTATTCCTCCTGGATGCCTCAGTGCAACCTTTGCTTCCTCTAGCCTGTTGCTTTTTGAGTTGGGGAGTTTAACTCTTAACCTTTTGTCTCTTGTGCTTTCCAGATTACCCTCGCCAGTCGGATGTCTAAGGGAGAGATTTGTATTTAAAAAATGGACAAAATCCCTCCAAGCATTAAGCTCAGCTGCTCAGGTTTTTTATCTTCAATGACATGTTCAGCCCATCTTGTTCCCTCTTGCCCTTCAATGTTTTTCTTCTCTCTCAGGGAAAAGTTTTTCAACACAAACACTCAAATATGCTGTTTGGCTTGGACCATTCATGCAGACTGGGATCTTGAAAACAGCAGTGTCCTTTTCCTTAAAAAAAAGAAAAAAGGAAAAAAAAAAAGAAAAGAAGTTTTTTCTGTTTTCCCTGTTGAAATACCAAATGGGATGGGGATGAAGCACAGCAAGGGGCTTCCTCCCATCTGGGCTGGAAGATCTGCTCAGCGTTGCTCTCTTCGCTCTTCCATCACTTGCATCTTTCATTAGTTATCATTGTGGAGCTGGTCAATATTGAAATGAAACTGGTGGGGATCGATAGCAGAATCGCTGAAGAGCATTCTGTATGAATGACATTCTTCTCATTTTGCGGGCAGGGAGGACGAGTTGAGGTGGGTGGAGGTAGGAGGGATGGAGGCTGGGAAGAGATGCATCTCAGAGAACTCTACGAAATATCCAAACTTAACAAGCACTAATGTGCTGAGGGGGGACACTTTTTGCTGCTAATGGAGTATTTCTCTGAGCAGTTTGCAAGCCCTCTAGTGGGGCTTGCTGCTTTCGCTGCTTCTTGAAAGCTATCACAACCAGCCAGAGTGGATAAATATATGCAGATTGTTGGGCATGTTTGGGTTGAGTTAGTAAACACAGGTATTTAAGGTGCATCTGTCCTCGTGTGGGTTCATTGTATTTTTATTGCTTAAAGGGTGAAGGCACCGTGCCTGTCTGCAGCAATGGCTTTCACGTCGCGCAGTTTGTTGACTCCCTAACTTTTTGCCCAAGGGAGGCATAGACCCTGCGTAGCAGATGTGAGCTCTGTCACAACAGACTCGATCTCAGTAGTTACCGCTCATAGATCCGTTAGGAAAATAATGGAGGGCCTCCAAGGATTCACAAACTCCAGGCTGAAAAGCACTGGACTACAGATTTATGGGCACATCGCTTTCCTGTGGCAGTCCCTTCACAGAGGGGTGGAAGGGGGAATTAGTTGGGCTGAGAGAAGCTCCTAAGCCATGAAGTCCTGCCTCTCACAGGCACATCCAGATGGGCTTTACAGGGACAGGCCCACAGCTTAGTGTAATTTGGACCATAAAGCTACAGAACATATAGTTCCTTCCTATATACTGCCTCCCCCCACCAAGGGAAAGGGAAATGTAAGTGGAACATTTTCAGGACAGAAGCTGGAATTTCTTTTTCTCTAAAAATGTACTTGCTTATCCTTACAGAACAAGACCGAGATGTTCCTATTAAAAAAACCCCAAACATTTAAAATCTTTTTTTAAAATAAAAATTTAAATGTAAAATGCACCAGGCTGTCAGAAACAAAGGCACAAAAGCATTTGTCAGGCTTTTCCAAACAGCAACACAAACCCCACCACAACCAGAACACTTGCCTGATTCAGCCTTGCTTTCTAAACCGAGTGCCTTGCCAGCACAGCCCAAGCAATATGTAGTTTCTGACTCAACTGTTTTCAACTCTCTTGCAAGGCATTGGCTCCTAACTTTTCATCTATTTCATTGGGAAACTACAGCTTGAATACCATGATGTTGATCCATAAAACCCAAGCAGCAGACCCCCCTGTGCTCAGTGCTGTATGAACCCCGACCAGACCTCTGATCTCAGATAAACAATTAAATGCCATTTCTCGGCTCCCCAAGTGCATTTGCAGAGCTGAGCCATTTCACTGCTCTTAGCAGGGGCACCGAGTGACGTACACCTATCTCGCCCATACTAAATGACAGCCCGTGACCCAAATAGCTGTTATAATATTAGTTCCTTGCCTGCTGCTTATTACCAGGTGCTATTGGCAATGGCAGGAAGGGATTTTGTTTTAAGCACAAGGATATTTTCATCTCTGGCATCATTATGCTGACCTCACCGGAGCTGGAGCTGCTCTGAACTTGGCCTGGCATGTGTGGCTTTGAAGCTGCCGGTTTGCCTGGCCTCCCTCCTGCCTGCTTATCCTGTGTCCCCGGTGAGGGCTCCTCCAGCATATGCTGCTTCCCAGCGTGATGCTTGCACAATGTAATTATTTGAAGCTGTCTCCTCCAGTGCTTGGTTTTCCATTGTTCTGTCTTTATTTTGCTTCCAAGGGCCTACTTCCTCCCTTTTTGTTTTGTTTTGTTTTCTCTTCTCAAGGAATCGGGTGTATACAATGATTCGATCTCGTCCCTAGGCTTCATTTGAAGGATATTGTCTATTTTCAGAATCATCAGCTGTGTTTACGCTCCAGGCTCCAAACCTCTCTCTCCCTTTGAAAAGAGGGAGCAAGTCCTCCCTTTGCCTCCTGCCCCGTAGAGCAGGAGGATAGGCTCAGGGATGTGTTGTTCTAAATAACCATTAACCTCCCCAAAACGTGGGTCGCTTTCTATTGCAATGACAGATCTTTCTCTCCATCTTTTCTGCATTTGTGCTTGTTACAAACACACCCATACACAAGTTCTTGTGACTGTGCAGTGCTGTTGGGCAAACAAGTTCACCATGAGAGGGGAGATGCTTTGTGGACCACAGAAAACAAAACTAGGCTGACTGTGGCCACCAGAAAATCTCCAGGTTGCTCCCAGTCAAAGCCAGCTGCACTGGAATGGGAGAGGATGGAGGTCTATAACCTCTCCTGGCAGCCACATGTAGGCAAAAAGCTGTAGGTTGGGCCCTTGTGGTTCAAAAGGTGAGATAAATTGTTTAAGGACATCTGATGCTGTGTTTTTCAGGGATGAGGGTCTATGGAAAAGGCCCTGCTACTGGAAAATAAGCAGCTCCTGCACACAAAGACAATTTCTGTTACCCAGACGTGGGTAGCTTAGTTGCTGTTCTCTCTCCAATAAAAAATGCAAAATGTGCTCTGTCCCTGCCCATAGAGAGGGTCAGTGATTAGGGGACCCATTGGTTTCAGCCACTCTATTTGTCCAAGGACATTTAAAGATGGATTCCAGTGGATCTGAGGGTGCCTTGTCCCCTGGCTGACCGATTGATTGGAGATCTGGGGCATTGCTATGGTTTTCCACAAGACTCCTGTTTGCATCCATCCACAGTGAAGAGTGTGAGTCCCTCAGGATCACACAACAGCCAGACAACCCTGTGCTAACTGGTTGTTTATCTGAGGTTAAACCAACCTTCAGTTGTCCACACTGGTGGATTTTGGATTAGACAGTTGATCGATAGCCCGGGAGGTAATCAGGAGCTAAGTGTCCTTCCCCTCTGCTCCCTGGGATACCTGCAGGCTCTGGAGCAAACCCATCCCCCGTGTTCATCTGTGCCCCGGGTCCCATTGCTCCCCAAGGATGGCAGGCAGCCACCACAGCACTCGGAGCAACTCCCAGCCCCTCGCATTAATTCTCTCTCACATCTTGAGAGGAGTACGACAGCAGCAAACCCTCCGAGTGAATCCTAGCCCTATATTAATTCGCTCCCAGGTCCAGCTCTCTGATCTGCTGTCATCTGAAAGTGATACTAATGCCAGGTTTCCATATCCAGCATCCCGCTGTGCCTCCCGTTGCAGTCAGAGTCATGCTGGGAGAGATCAGCTCCACTTGAGAAGGGTAAGCCAAGTGCTTGATTTCAAACAGCATCAAATAAGTCAAGAGAGAATATGTGGTGGGGGAAGAGGGAGGGAGCGAAGGAATGAATGGTTGGGAACACATTCCCTTAAATGTGGGAGAAGAGCACAGACGGGCTTATTTCTACCTCTGATCTCTGTCCATCTTTGCTACCCCCGGCTTTATTCCTCCAGTTGTCCCAGTTCTCTCTTGCAAGACCAATTTCCTTGCCCCACTTGAACCTAACCAGGCTCTTTGCACTGCAAAGACATTTTAATAACCCCAATGTGTATGACCGCCCCAGTTCCGAGGAATAAGGATGAGGCTGCTTGCTGCAAAGCTTAGTGTGCTACCAGCTGCTGAGCTAGTTTCGTGCTCAGCTGCCCACAACGCTGCGAGGCACAGGACTGGCCAGGGAGATGTAAGGTCCAGTTCACCATCAAAGTAATGGGCAGTGGGCAGGTTGGGGTGGGCTGTCCAGCTTCTGACAGCCAAACCCTCTTCCTCTTCATCGTGTACTGCCCAACCAGGCAAGGGGGAGGAAGGTGAATGCTGATTTAATTTGACACTCCAAGAAAAGAATAAAGATACCTCAATACAGACATCATCTTTCCTTCAGAAAGTTCCCTGAATATTTTGCTGGCCAGCAATGCTGTAATATTTTTGTGAAGGTCAGTAAAAATTGCTTAAGAAAGCCAAGGAAAAAAATTCATAACAAGAACAGTCACTTCTAAAAAGAGAAGGAAGGAGCTTTCAACACATCCAAAGTGATTTGTAGTAATGCCTGCTTTGGACTGTTTTTTTCCCCCATGTGTTTTATTTATCTGAGATACCTTTGGAAACCTAATTTCCAGAGATTTTTTTCCCAGCACTTTTGGAGAATCAAGCTCCTGAAGGAGTCTCAGATTGGGAAATCTTAGAATTAGAGCCTCCAAACCCTCTTGTCATTTCTGACAGCGCTGGCTGCAGACATTCAACGCACCCCACCGCGAAGGTGAAGCGCCGAGTCAGGAGCAGGACTTGCGGTCCCAAAGGGTCTGTCAAAGAAAGACTGAAGATCTCTGCCGGGTGGACCTGGAGTGCCTCCCTCCCCTTGCTGTGTCTTGGCAATTACCACCACGACCGAGTGGGAAATGCGGTTGGGTGTGAGCACTCCTCATCTGCTCCAGTGCGAGGTCCGAGGGCTCAGTGTAAGCTGTCGGAGGCAGGATGGGTGCGTGGGGTCTGGGCAGGGGTGGGGACTGAGGTTGTCTCCACTTCCTCATGGAAGTGGTCAGGGCATGTACATGCTTTACATTCATCCATCTTTCTGGGGAAAATGGGAACCTGCTTGACAGGGGCAATAAAAAAATACCATGGGGAGATAATATCTTAAATCTCTAGAGTCGCTTCTGATGTCTACCTTGCCTGAGACCTCAGTTTGTGAAGCACTCAGGGCTTGAGGCTGCCAGCATCCACAACAAAGAGTCCCTCAGTCCTGGAGGAAACCTCCCGCGATGCTCCACGAAGGCAGTCTGCCGCCAGGAAGCGGTCTGTCCCCGCTCCGTTCAATGTTTATGGCAGCGTGGCTCTCCGCTGGCTGTTACCGTATGCTGGGCCACTTCATTTGCCCTGATGTTCCTTTTTCTAAATGGTAGGAAATCAGTACTTACCAAGTGCTGGCCCAGAATTTATTTGACTTTAATTTCCCTTTATGACCCCACTTGCTAATCTCTATTGCACAGATAAAGAGAGGTAACCCAGGCACCATTACCTGTGATGTGGAGAATTTTCTGCAGTTCAATTATAATCTCTTTTTTTCCCCTTGAGCAATAAAATCTCTCTGTCTCTCTCTCTT
>NW_009258272.1:2291911-2299298 GCF_000687185.1 Egretta garzetta | reverse complement strand
CTTTCCCTTCCTTTAAACTTGTTCTCATAATTCTCCCTTTCCCGCTCTCAAGATGAGGTTAGGTACTTTTGAGATGTCTTCTTGGCCAGCGTGTTCGTGGAAGTCAAAGCAGTTAGCGTCGGAGCAGAGGGTTCAGCAACGTGCATGTGTTGTTTAATGCATTGCTGGGAAACGCACAGAGGCATGGTGCAGGTGAGACACGAGAAGTGGATGGAATAGATTAGCACGTGGCAAGGACTCCGAGTCCTGCACAGACATCTCTTTCTGGATTGTTTTCAACCTTTCTTTCTCTAGAAATGCCAGGGTGATGAGTAACAAAGATGCTGCTGAATTGATGGTTTAATTTGACTTCTTTTTCCTGTTGCCTATAGAGGCATTTTGAGGAAGGCATCTGGTTGTAATCATGCCACCCCTTCGAAAGGCCGTACTCATTTGTCTGCGACTTCTTTGAAAGGTGAGGAATTCTCAATGCATTTTTCTCGGACACCACTTACCCTGGCGAGTGGATCTTTCATGTATGCTTGTGACCTTTAGGACAGCAGGGCCCTCGATATATCTTCAGTGCAGGGGTTGTCGTTGTCATGCGGTGATTATTTGCAAGGGTGAAACAGGTTTGATTTCAGAGTTTGGGCCCCCCAAAAAAGAACTTCTCTATTTCTTCTCTAATTTTTTTTTCTTCTAGTTTTTTTTATCAGGAGGTTTCTCATTTTTTTCATTTTGTAGTTTAATTTGACTTAAATTTAAACCAAAAAGGATAGAAGATTAAAAAAAAAAGGTAGATCTCTGAGTAATGGTGAAGCTGGTGTTAAAAAGGATATCAAAATGATATAGTGGATTTTATTAATAATCACAGAATGGCAGGGGTTGGAAGGGACCTCGGGAGGTCATCCAGCCCAACCCCCCTGCTCAAGCAGGCTCACCTAGAGCATGTTGCACAGGACATCATCCAGGCGGTCTTTGAATATCTCGAGAAGGAGACTCCACAGCCCCCCTGGGCAGCCTGTTCCAGGGCTCTGTCACCCTCAAAGTCAAGAAGTTCTTCCGCATATTCAACTGAAACCTCTTATGTTTCAGTTTGTGCCCATTGCCCCTTGTCCTGTCACTGAACACCTCTGAGAAGAGGCTGGCTCCGTTCTCTTGAGATATTTGTACATGTTGATGAGATCCCCTCTCAGCCTTCTCTTCTTCGGCTAAAGATAGTCACTGTTAAAATAGATCATCATTACTTGGAGATGCTAACTAGACCTCCTTAGAGCACAATCTTCCCAGGTCTGTATTTAGCTGCTGTATGTCTCAGTTACGTGTTACAGGTCTGCATCAAAAGGCAGTATCTCCATGAATCCAGACTCACAGAAATACAGTCGGAATCCAAAAAGGCCTGTTGCATGTGTAGGAAAACAGATGGTGGTTGAGCTTGCCTTCTTCTGGTAAGATGAAAAGATTTATCCCTAAGCTATCTCCAGTGAAAAAAACATCTGAGGGCGGTCTAAAACGTAGGCACTTGGTGAGTGACCACTTAGAGAGATTAGGCTATTTTTATTTTCCCACGGGTATGGCTAGAAATAAAATGTATTTCTGCAATTGTCCTACAAGCCCGCTTTATAAAGCAGCAACTTTTTAGCATAGACAGCACAAGACACCCACATACTCATCCCTGTCCTCAGGCATTTCATCCAATTTCATCGTAGGATTAACTTCTTTGCCATAAGATTGGCCTATAGCGTTTATTTCTTCAGTGCTACTGTGAGATTTTTCTCAGCAAAAGCAGCAAAACAATGCCTTGCTGTGTATTCTCAGGGTATTTTAATGATCCTATCTCCATATCTGTTAAAATTTACAATACAGCAGAGCTCTGACTGGCATATGGTTGTCAGCCGAGAGAAAACCATGCGACTAGGAAGCAGATCAATGTTGACATTGTGGAGGCACCTCTGGAAAGAATTAATCGAGCCTGATCTTTGCATACCCTCTCAGTATGGATTTTCATTAGACGTGGTGCTGTTTCCACACAAAGGGAGACCAAGGTGCTCTCCTCAAGGTCAGCCCACTGAAGCTGATGAACGCTATATGGACTGCGGGCTTCTTTGGGCAGAGGCCTTGGTTGCTCAGAGCCACAGTAGCATGCTCTAGTGGGGCTATGGCATCTGGACAGGGCATGTAGTACCTAGCCTAGGTGTGAAAGTTTAAAAGAGCCTTTGAATGTGTGGAATCATAGAATGGTTTGGGTTGGAAGGGACCCCTAGAGGTCATCTAGTCAACCCCCCTGCAGTGAGCAGGGAGACCGTTAACTAGATCAGAGCCCCGTCCAACCTGGCCTTGAATGTTTCCAGGGATGGGGCCTCCACTACCTCTCTGGGCAACCCGTTCCAGTGTTTGACTACCCTCATTGTAAAGAATTTCTTCCTTATATCCAGTCTAAACCTACCCTGTTTTAGTTTAAAACCATTACCCCTTGTCCTGTCACAGCTGGATTTGGATTTGAACTTGTGAATAAATTCCTAGGAAAAATAAATTCCTCTTTTAATCAGGGGGGTGAAGGAAACCATCAGGCTCCTGGTTCCACCTTAATTCAGGTCCATTAGGTGGACTTGACCTGCGGTAGATCACCTGAGCCAAGATCTAGGTTGCCTTCACCTCATCAGTTGGCTAACTCGGGCTCGTGACTTGTCACCATTTATTTTGGCTGGTGGCACAGATATATGTAAAGGCACAGTGCATCTACAGCTCCATTGCTCCTAAAGGTAAAATCAAGCCCTTCATTAGTGTTTGTTAGTAGTAGCTGTTAGTTGTAATTGGGCTTAATGATATGTCCACAGCGAAGCACAGAACAGTCATATTCCTCAGACAGAATTTAAAACACCCTAATAGGAGAATGCAGGATGTATCATATTTTACATATGTTGCATTTCAAGACAACGCCAGCATAGGCATCACAAGTTTGGGATCTAGGAGGTAATCTTATTAATTAACAAAACTAATGCTCTCTATTAAATAGATTCTGAATTTGTAATAAATAATTAGTCATCACAACAATTTCTTAATGGGCTATTAAGTGACTTAGGGTGGAATTCTCAGCAGCTGACATCTAAGCATCTAAACCAAAAAACTCTCTTTTCCAAATAAATAATGGTCTAATTAATATTGAAAAGAACAGCCTGCTTTCACTATTTCTTATGTCTTTAAGAACAGAACAGGCTTATAAAATAGAACCCTATCCAGCTTATGCTGATTGCTGCCAGAAAGCAATTTTTCAAGAACTGTCATTGAGAGTCCTTAATTATCTGCAGGTCCCATTCACTCTGAATCAGCGACAAACTTTGTGAGATTTTGGGTAGTTTTAATTAATGCACGAATATGAGATGTAATATGCTCCTTGTTTGAACCATTATTGTCCTAGCACAATACTTGAATTAAAGGATTGTGGGGAAAAAATAAAAGTAATTAGGATGCTACAGACCTATGAGCAGAACCCACCTGGGGAGGGACATGCGAGCCGGGGTGGGCTCACACGAATCTGCCCGGATCCTACAGTCAGAATCTCACGCCGAGGAAAGCTGCCGTGGCTGCGTACACCCCTTTGCAACACAAGGGCCTACTGAGGAAACGGTGCAGTCGTACAAGGACAACAGATCATTTCTCCGTTAGACAACTTGATAGTAAGAAGCAATGCACATTTTTTTTTAAACTAATGAGACAAGTAGCTTACGCTTCCATTTCAAATCTAATCAAGATGCTTGGAGGATTTTTTTTTCCCTTTTAAATTCAACACAAGCTGCTTCTTTTCTTTTTTCTTTTTTTCTTTTTTAATGCTTCACTGACATAATTAAAAAACAAATGCATTGGACTAGTGAGCAGGACAACCAGAAAATCTAAGTATCATTGACCAGGCTAGTTTCACCAGTACAGGCTGAATAAACTGCCCAAGGCCATGTGCCTATGAACAGATCTCTCGGTGGCGATTTTATGTTTACAGCTCTGTCCTAATACGGCTACCTGGCCTCCAGATGGGAGATACCTTATTTCTGGCCAGCTCAAGCAGACGTAAAGGAATTTGGGTCTTCCATGTCACTGGTTTTAACGGGTGGGGTTTCTTATCTCTCTCAAACAAGGCATATACTGCTGTTCCAAGCAGAATTTGTTCTGTATTTAACAGGCACAAGCTGCACAGTGGAACAGACAGCAAACACTGAGCAGCGGTTAGGGTTCAGAGAGAGACGCAGATCAGGAGGGTGTTGAGGCCATCAGAGCTGTGCTTTTACACCAGCACAGCTATGCTGGGCAGGGAAGCAGTTGGTGTTAATTCACATCGCTTCTTTGCCTTCACAGTGATGTAAAAAAAATGTGTTTGGGTGTTTGCCTTTGATTTCACAAGGACCACACTTTTGCTCATAATTTCACTCAAAAGAGTAATATTCTGCTCCAGTAGGATGCTGGTTCCTATTTAACTTTCAGACCTTGTCTTAAGCTGCCACATTTTCATGAATATACTGGCGCCATCTGAATGCTCACGAATAAGGGATAACATGACTATGCATAGCAGACGAGTCAAAAACCCAGAGCTTTTGCTTATGGTAATTTTTTTGGTTATTATTTTTGCACCCTGCCAGCTGTTGATCTTGCTAATGTGACGCTTAGCAGCCAAGCTTTGTTCCCTCTTGGTTAATGAACTGTGCAAGAAATCATGGGCCAGCGGCTGGTTTTAAAGCTAACAGTGATGGTCCATAAAGAAGAAATGCCGTACACCACTAGATCTGGGGACCTAGCAGTGCTGTTGTCAAAGATGATGGAGAGAAAAAGGTGATAGAACAGTCTGTTTCACCCTTGATGTACTTACGCCCCTGGGACATGTGCTGAAGTTAAATCTTAAGAGTTATTACACGTGCTGTGGGACTGACAAGGATTTGTGGCCTGGTAAAATATACCATGCTTCACCCAGAAAACCTTGCACCCCATTAGAGGTCACTTGCTTCACATGACAGAGCATAGCCATAGGCACACAGAGACACTCTCTGCACCCTCTTGTGGATGATCCTCAACCACAGAGCCTGGTTAGCATGGCTTCAAGTCCAGGAAAGGTGCGTTAGGGCTGGGAACCACCTTATGTACTAATATCCTGGAGAATGGGCAGTGTGAGCTGCCCTCAGTCCTGCATGCAAAGATGCCCATGAAGGGGCTTATGGATAGCCAACGTGAGGCCGTACTGTGTGCCGCAGGGTGTGCTCGGTGGGAAGGGACGGCTGGGTACGTGCTGGACGGCGTCTTTTCCTCCAGCAGCGAGCTCCAGGTTTGCAGCAGGCGGCCGTTTGCTGCCAGCAGACTGCTTCATTCTCATGCAAGAGCTGAAGCCGAGGTTGCTGCCAACTCACTCCTCTTGCAGGGGCTTCAGGAAGAGATGCCGTTTCCCCTGAAGCCCCTTCTCAAACATGTTAGCCCTCTGCTTTGTGGAGCCAGCTCTCTCTATCCTCTGCCTCTTGCTTCTTCTTTTGTTGGCTTTGGGATTTCTCGTGGACCCTCTGCTCCCCCTTCCAAGCACCTCTTGGTTATTAAAATGCAGCTCAGGATAGTTCACTTTGCCTGGTACATTATCATTCCTCGTTAGAGACCCCTCCAGGGCCTGTGATATGCCTGCACCGACTTTATAATTACAAAGTCAATTTCTAAACAGACATTTGCAAATAAGTCAATTTAAATACCGAGATTTGCAAACAATAATTAAGCAGTAGCTTCTTTTTTAATATCTATATATATAATTAATGCCCATGGGCTTTTCGTTTTACCTTGCGACTGTGTAGCTTGCAATTGTTTGTTGAGCTAAGCCATTCTCAGAAAGCAAATCAAATCACTGATGGGTTTTAAAGCGGTTTAAGAAAATGCCCTACCTCCCCCTACCTCGTTCCACCCCAGCTCTGTCAGCCATTTCTTACGCAGTCCCGATCCACCTATAGCAGCTATAGGGAAGTAACATCAGGTGCCTCACGCGAGAGCAGCTGAGCTGGGGACCTTTCCCCTTCAGAAAAAGGATGGTGACTTGATCTGCCAAAAGCTATCCAAACCCACAACAGGCTGGGGAAGACTGCATTAAAGAAGCTGAGCAATCAAAGTAGAGCGCAAGCACAAGGGAAAATGCACGCTGGAGGAGGAGATGAACGTAGTCTACCTGAGGTTTCCTCCAAGGACATACAGTGAGAGGGCTCATGCTGTGAGCAGAGTGTTAAAGAGAGGAATAAATGGGCCGCATCCTGGAATGGGTCCAGGAGAAGGAGGGATGTCTGTCCTTGTCTTTGAGACAGTCCCTCATGCCCTCCCATGTCACCGTGCCGTGCTGTCATGGCCCTGTCACAGCTCTCCTTCCTCCCACCTTGTCTCCCTAGGGAGAGAAGAGGGTATGGCAGGACTCCCCCACCCCACCAGCCTGGGACCGCCAAAGCACTAACAGCACCATGGAAGCCTGAGACCATGGGAAGATGTGGCACGAATGGCTGAACCAGGAGGTAGAGGGGTGAAACAGAGGGTTGCATTTCTTGTTAGGAAGCTCCTTGATTTCCACCCTGATGGCTCTGCCTCCTTCAGATGCGCTCTATAGTGGCTGCAGTACTGTCCCTCGCCTAAGCCTTGTTATCCCTGAGGCTATTCCCAGCTCTCTAGAGAAAGCTGACCCATTCTTCTGGCTCCCTCTTGCCTCCAAATCTCTTCTGTGTCTCTACCTATTTTTTAATCTATCCAATGACCTCGATAAGATCTTAACTCCTACCTGGCTCTCACTGATTTCTACTTTTCCTTGTAGCAAGCTGCTGTTGCATCTGTGGATAGAGCTCCCCTCCGCACGCGAAGGCCGTTGACCAGGAGCCCTATCACAGCCACGAGCAACTTGGATTTTTCACAGCACAGCCCATGCAGGCTCCTCTTCTAAGCTTCTGTCCTCTCATACCACCCGATCCCCGTTGTCTTCAGCTTTGTTTTGCCACAGATTGTTTTTCATATCCTGGTTTTCCTGCCTTTCTTCCAGTCCTCACAATAGGAGATTATTTTGCTTGGTCTTTGCTCCAGCACACTGGATCCTGTGCTGTAGCTTTCGTTCTGGCTTAGGGGTCACTTGCACCCCTGTGCCCCTTCACAGCAGGTGGACCCCTGAATCATATAATCATTTGGCTTGGAAAAGACCTTTAAGATCATTGAGTCCAACCATACCTATCTCTAAGCATCACGTCTGCCCATCTTCAAATACCTTCAAGGATGGGGACTGGACCCCTTCCCTGGGCAGCCCCTTCCAGGGCTTGACAGCCCTTTTGGGGAAGGAATTTTTCCCGATGTCCAACCTAAACCTGCCCTGGCACAACTTGAGGCCATTTCCCCTCGTCCCATCACCCATTCCCTGGGAGTAGAGACC
>NW_009258272.1:2268330-2291844 GCF_000687185.1 Egretta garzetta | reverse complement strand
GAGGGGCGGCCTCACCAGTGCCCAGGACAGGGGCACGGTCACTGCCCTGCTCCTGCTGGCCACACCATTCCTGATACAAGCCAGGATGCTGTTGGCCCTCTTGACCACCTGGGCACACTGCTGGCTCCTATTCAGCCGCCTGGCGACCAACACCCCCAGGTCCTTTTCTGCCGGGCAGCTTTGCAGCCACTCTTCCCCATGCCTGTAGCGTTGCGTGGGGTTGTTGTGACCCCAGTGCAGGACCCAGCCCTTGGCCTCATTGAACCTCATACAACTGGCAAGTTGAGTTGGTGGCACATGCTCTATTTGAGTTTGCTTCCCTTCCAAAATCTCCTGCTTAGCAAGAGCGGCCATCTGTGGAATGAGACAAAACATGGCGCTTGACAAACATGCCTGACTTGCAGCGCGCTTCAGCCTTGACATTGTACATGATTGCATTGTATCAAATTCAAAAATTTCTGGGTTATACACAGGGTTTCAACTTCTAGTCTTTTCCTTAGCAGAGACATCTGATATTCATGTTAGATGGGCACACGTACCTATTTCGTGTAAGCTTGTATCAGCTGCAGAGTCTGTGAGAAGGGACCACAGCCCGGTGTTTTCCTGCCCCATCCTCTCTGAGTTGTCTCAATAGGTGTGCGGTCAGAGCACCATGCCTTCCCGAGGGGTTTTTGGAGAAGAATAAATCTCCACTGGGCCTTGCCTGGAAGATAGTAAGAAAAGGCTGAGTGCAAACTCTTTGCATGTGTGTCATGGTACATTAAAGATGGATTGTTTCCCGGTTTGTGCTTGTGCTCCGTAATTTCAAAGGGCTTATTCATTATTTTTGTGTTGGTTCCACATTTTTGAGCGTTCTCGTATCTTAGCTCATCAAACTTTAGCCAGCTGGGGCCAAAAATATCCCTGGCATAATCAGTTCGTTCATCCAAGCCCCAAACCTTCATTTTCCAATTCAAATAGACATTCACTATCAGCGTATTTGAAGGGAACATGGTCCTCAGTATCATCTTGGGTGACATTGCTGAAAGCAGACTTCCTTGCACCCTGGCACTCTGCATCCAATTGCTATAAATATGAGCAACAATTATACATCCCTTCTTTTCCCTTTTTATGGGTGTGCGAGGACAATAACATAAAGCGCTTGCTGCTATTCAGCACAAAAACAAATAACAGAACAGCTCCGGCTGTGATGCATTTCAACGGCATAACTTAGACATGCCACTGTTATATTAAGTTATAAATATCTATCACTTGACAATGCCAGTGCTTATCGGCAGGGAAAGGAGTATTAAAAAAAATAAAAGGAAAAAAAGCCCAAACCCTGAATCGTGGTTGCTATAGCAATTAACAATGGGCGTCCTTCTTCAGGAGCCAGAGATGCTGATGCAGCTAAAACAAATGTTTGTGTATGGCCGTGGCGGGGACGGTGACGGATTAGGGAGTGCTGGCCTTGAGCCTCAGTGTAATCCAATTCTAAATAAATCATAAATCTAAGTGCAGACTGGCAAGCTGGAGGGAATACCAATGCGATGAGGGTGACAGGAGGGTAGTTTCAGTTTCTGTTAGGGGCAGAGGTGAGGAGGAAGTAATAGTGGGAGGGGTGTAAAAATCCAGATGGAGAGGTTTGTGATTTGGATTTTTTTGGCAAAGGACACAGCTAGCCTACAGCCACAACCGGTTTCCTATGGGATTCCCTCCTGGAGGAGCCCTTGTATCCCCTAAGCACCATGGTCCTTTTCGTTTCAGAGCTGAATATAAGCCTTAAAGCTAAAGGAAGGAGAAGGGATGCGTTACAGGAGTTCATCGTTTCCTTTCCCTCACTGGATGTGGCCAGTGTAATCCATCACCTTCCACCTTAGCTCAGTCTACACAGTTACCAGAAGGTTTGTGAGTCATCTGGGTGCAGGCCCCAACGAACTCCTGCCAAGATCCCCACGGGAGTTCTTGTCATACCATGCAGGCCAGGACTGCACACTCTGTTCTTGCTGTTGGGCTAAAGAAAAATGTGGCCCCTGTGAAAAATAAAACAAACAGAAGACTAACAGTGATCTGGTGTCTTCTGGCCTCCCCAACACATGGATTCAGCCTTGATATGGAGTGAAAAATGAAAATGAGAACGGCTCAGTCAACAGCATGTCTCAGAAATTAATGAGCCCCTTTGCCTCCAACACCTGATAATTACATCTTTCAATTAAATGAACTCTCTCCCTGTCCAAGTTCTTATAAATTAACTCAAAGTGATGCATCTTCATGAGCTGCCAAAGGTTCCTTATGCCAAATCTGTGCAAGCTTCCAGGCCCTTGCAATGATGGAGCGTCTTAGACCCAGATAGAACTAAAGGACCTAGTCCTGATGCCCAGCAGCCCAACTCCTAGGTTACTGGCACAA
The DNA here is from genome assembly GCF_000687185.1 of Egretta garzetta. Lineage (NCBI taxonomy): Eukaryota > Metazoa > Chordata > Aves > Pelecaniformes > Ardeidae > Egretta > Egretta garzetta. The sequence continues at coordinate 2,289,456 of NW_009258272.1, read as the reverse complement.
GCAGAGTCCATGGCCCTGAGTTCAGCACCTCGTCTCCCTGTGAAATGAAGGGAAACAAAAGACCTTAGAAGATCCCAGGGAGTCAGCTGCCCATATGGGAACATCATGTACAGAGAAACACCACGTTCCTGAAGTCTTTGCCTGAGCTTCTCACTGCAAAGTCCAGGACTCCTTTAACTCAAGTCACAGCTTCGGTGTGACTGCTTAGAGATGAGAGCCTTCAGCAAGGTGACGGAGTGATGGACTCTGCTTTCTGGGGGGATTCACGCCATTATAGACAATTGGTTACGGTAAAAGGCACTTGCTAGGGAGAAGAGACTCCTGTCACTGTGCTGAGACCTATTACTGTATTTTGCAATTACAGTTTGGGTACAGAGGCGCACTCAGTTATGTGTTCAGTTTCTTGATGAGATCACGTGTGCTCAGAGGTAGGCAAGACAGATGAGTTTCTGTCTCCTCCTCCACAAAAATGTGCCTTGTGATATTTCTAAGGCTCCCGGCACTACTGTTTTCTGTTGCCTTCAGCCTGGAGAAAATCCATGCATAAAATGGGGGCTCCTGGTCTAACTCAGTTTGCTGCACATACAAACCTTAGGCAGCTAGAGAAGACATGAGTGTAGGGAGGGGGGATGCAGATAGAGATCCCACCCCAGCAGGGTGAACGGTACAAACCCAGACAACTGCTCCATTCTCTTTCTATTCTCCCCTTCCCTTAAGTAAGCAAGTGCAACCAATGCAGCCTAAACCTGGGTTTTTATAAGCTTGCAATAAATCCAACCAGCTTTTCTAAAGCACAGCAGGCAGCTGATGCAATCACATAATTCAGCCCAAACTCATCGGACAATGGCTAGGAACGCTGAGGATGTATTTTCCTCTTAAACCCACACAGGCATGTATTCCCACTTGCGCAGATGCGCGCCATTTCAATTAAGACAATTAGCAGTGACCAAGGGCAACTGCAAAGCTCCAATTAAACCAGCACAAAGGCTAACATGACCTACAGTGTCATGGAGCAGGTTGGAACATGCATCCCTGACAGCCGCTATCTGCCAGATTAAAGGGTTTATACATTCTCTGTTGTCCCCATCCAGGCCTCCTACAATCTCTTCTCCTTCAATAAGCCCAAATGCTAATCTCCAGTCTTTGTATCTCCTCATTAATTTACCCCTTGTCAGGGGCCTCAGGGGAAGATGCTAGCTTTTCTCCTGTCTTTCTGTCCCATTTAAACTGTAGCCTGCAGCCACAGTGCCCTCTTCCCCTTCATCTCCTTAAGGAGAGCCTGAGAGTGTGATTTAGGCTTCAGTGACCTTTTCCTAGCTCTGACTGGTGGTCGACTGTGCATTTGCTGTTTGCACTGGCAGGCTGTGATAGAAAGGAATGGAAACAGACTGCAGACACCAGTTCTCTGCTCAGGCACAGTGATTTCCTGCTGGGATGATTTGGGATGGTCCCTGCTTTGGGGGAAACATGGGGGAAAGGGGCTGCCTCAAGCCCTCCAGCAGAGGTCCATGGCTATTTGGGGGAGAAGGGATTGCTCTTTTTGAAATCTGCTCTGGATTTCTACACCTGTGAAGAGTGGGAAGCTCCTTTGCCTGTACACAGACCTGAGCTTGGGGTTGCTTTCAGATGGTGATTTCTTTGCTGGAAAATACCCAACAGAATGGCATGTATGTTGAGCTAGACCATTTGGTGTTGAGAGACAGACTGGAAGTTGGTTTCCAGCAATGGTGTCTGAGCTCTGACTTCGACTGATACCCTATTCCATTGCCTCAGACCACCTAGATGTAGGCAACGCTCTCCCAGCCCCTTCTCAGTAGCTTGACCCATGCGTTTGGACTCCATCCCATCCATACATAGTATCTGGCAGCTCTCAAGCACTCCAGACAAGCTGTTGCTTGCAGCCTACATACCACTTCTGTTGGGATTTGTCATTAACAGGACGTTGCATCAAAGCAAGGGCAGAGACTGACACAGATTGCCTCTTTCAGACAGAGATTGGAGCAAGACTGTGGAAGGAGGGACCGGTAATGACGGGGAACCTTTCTGAGGGTGGGGCACGACTGTCATGGGGACATGACTGCACCTGGATGTCACAGTCAGTGGTTCAGATCTAGCGGAGACTTGGAACAGGCTGCAGTGATTAGCCTCTGGCAGCTGCTCAGTGGTCTGAGCTAAATGGTCAGGTCAGATCCTGAGGCAGACTCACTTTGGTTCCTAGTGGACCCCTACTTATATAGCAAAAGCCACTGGTACATTTAGTGCTAATTGGTGTCCTCGTTAGCAGTTACTGCTGAAAAGCCACTTGTTGAATAGTCCCAAACAGTGAACTCTTCTCCTTAAAGGTGAGTGCTCCAATTAAGGGTTGACAGGCAGTTGGGGTAAGACATTTGCTACCTGCTTGGAGGATATGTAGGAATTTCAAGGTTAGAGCCCAGAAACCTTCCACATATTCTCTTAAAAAGAACATCCTTCATTTTGGGTATGGTTGTGAAGGGAGAAAATCAGAGGATTTGATATTTGATACAGAAGAACGTCTTTAACATGTCTTCCTGTGGCTCTCGTACCTTTTGGCTGTGCTTAGTTTTTCCTTACTGTTTCAGGTTCTCTTGTGTGTTAGAACTGAGGGTAAACCCCCCTCTCTTAATTTTTCTACTTTGTGCTGAGTAACACAGACAAAGGGGCTGTCATGAGCTGCTAGAATGAAAATTAATTTTAAAAGCATCATCATTTATCACTTTTATAGCAAAAAATGAGAAACTCCTGAGATTAGAGCAATTGTGGCAGAAACTTCCTGCACAAGAATTATCAGAAGGTACTTCCAAAAGGGTAATGAGGAAATCCCAGGCAAAAAATCCAAGGCCCTACTGCAAGTACACTGCACTGGAGCTTTTGCTTGTGGTGTGGGATTTTGCCTCTCACAGTTCGAACCACCCAGAAGTCAGGCATGGACAATATGAGGGTTATCTCACCTCCATTTGTAGTCAACTGAGAGAGACAGGTATGTTTAGAAGGCACGTCTCTGTATCAACATGTGGTGTCTGAGATAGGTGAAATGGATAGTTCCTCCCATGAGAGCTGTAAGGGTCATTCCTACAGAAATGCTTTGACTCACAACAGCATCGATAACAGTGGTAATAATATTGCTGACAAACACAGCTATCCCGAATTGAAAGGGGGATCAATGCAAGAGTAAAGTGGGTCCAACCTAAAAAGTGTTGCAAAGCCATACCAGGGGCTCCCGCTGGGAATGGTTTGAACAAGGTAACCGTGAACTGGGAAGAGCAAACACCCACCAGCATACGTGCACCGGCTGCAGGGATCAGGAGCAGCCCAGGGGTCACTTTGTTCTGCAACAAGTGGCCACCCTCAGAGATGATGCAGTGAGTTGGGGACGGTTTATCTCTGACTGAGCTGGGAGCCTCATTTCACACATCTGATCTAGACTGCCACTCCAGAGGAGCTCATTAAATTGAGCATAACAGATCTTCTTCTTCCTTTTCTTACTTGCTCACTTTTTCCCCCTGTGTGGAATGAGTTAAAGGCCCCTCATTCCTCATCCATTCTTTCTATTAGAATCTTATCTCATTCCAGTCCTCTCCCTCCTCTCAACACACTCCTCCTTTCCTCACACACATCTACTTGCTCCCTCCAGGAAGCCAGCTAATTATTTCCTGAATGCCCCCAGTGTTATTTTGCCTTGAGAACCTCTCCTGCTGGGACTTCTCACACGCTTATGATTCTCTGTGTGACAAAAGGTTTCTCAGTTTAGCTTTGAATGGGTATTTCTTTAATTTCTGCATTTAGTCCTTTTGCCTCATCATCTGCACTTGGGCTGAGAATAGAAACTTCACTTGACATTATCTAAACCATTATCAATTAAATCCCTTCTTAACTGCCCTTTTTTCCCCTAAGCTGTATAAGTTTTTAAGGTTTTCCTCTCCTTCTTCATTCCTGCATACCTTTCATTTGCAGATAAAGCCCTTTGCCCTTCTGCATTAACTTTCCAAACACAACACTTTATTGCTGTTGTTTGGTTTTGGTTTTTCTCTTTTTTTTTGTTTAATACCACTGGAGTGATAAGACAGGAACACAGGATTCCAGTTTATTTCACACCTGAAAGTCAGTGCACCCTCTTTGAACTTTGCAGACATTGGTATATTTGCTGTGTGTAATAGAGATTCTCCAGCTGGGTTTGGAGATTGTACTGTTGCTGAGTCAGCAGCAGAGTAGCATTGGTCAACAGATGAGTCTGGGTCCCATGGCTTGCAGTGACCTACAGGCACACACGGAGTGTACAGTCTGCAGGGAGGCAAACAAACCCAGCAGAGCTGTGCTCCTCTGTGCAGAGCAATCAAAGCAGGCATTTGTCCATGGCCACTGGGCTGGAGCAGTTTGAACCCGGACTGATGAACGGTGACTCATGGGTTTACCCAAATATTTTCCAATGGTGTTTCACATATTCTCTGAGATGCAGCGGCTGCATCTAGAGTGTGTGTGAAGATGACAAAGAAAAGCAAAGGTATCTCCGGTGTGCTTTCACTCGCTGCCCAATAGCCTGCACCTCCTCTGCACTAATGTCAAGATTACTTCTCTCTACACATAGCACAGAATGTGAGGGATGTAATCCTCTGAGCAAGGCTGAATATGATCCACTGCAGCGGGCTTTAAAGAGGAAGCCTTTGGTCATCACGCATGTGTGGGCCAGCCGGTCATGGGAGCTGTAGCTCCAACATAACACATCCCAGCTTACAGTGACAGCCTTCAGCTCATAGTAAAGAGCTGGTGTGGGTGGAGGGATGCCAGAGGTAATGTGGAGTGGGTGATTAAGTGGGCGATGCCTCTAGAGAGGTGTCTCTGAGGGGAAAATGTTGGGGGTGAAGCAGTGACACAAATACACGGAAACTGGGATTTTTTAATTCTTATGGAACAATTTGTCTTTTCTTTTGACTTTCTCAGGATTTTTTTTTCCCCCACTGGAATAGAACCCACGCAGAATTGGAGTTCTATGAATAAAAGACATGCAGGTCACATCCTTTTGACCCACAGATACTTGTCACAACTGGAGGCATGCCAAGTTAAAAGCATAAGCTGCTGAGACTTAACCTAATCATCATAATTCTGCAGCAGTTCATAAATGATCAAACAAACACAGAGGGCTTAAAAAGTACCAGGAATTTATGACTTGGCACATTTTTTAATATGAACCACCCCAACTTTGCAGAGCCAAAGGACTGGGGAAAATGCATGTAAGCAGCTGAAATCCAAATGTGCAGCAGCTGTCTGGAAGTTTGTCTTTTGGAGATGGCACAAGAAGAAGCATTAATTGGTTGCTGTTTCACCTCTTTCCTTTGTTGGATCAGCTGTTAATTCAAGGCCTGTGGCCATGTCATAACCACTTTTATTGAGCTGTTTCAAAACCAAGTCCCAGTGAACCTTTTTGTCATTCAAGCAATGAAGGAGACTGCCTCCCAGCTCTGCAAAGGCTGCTCAACCTAGCCTCAGAGCACCCTGAAATCTATCAGCACTAATTAGGGCCTACTTAAAGGCTCCCAGGCTGCCATTACTGGTTTGAAATGCAGAGTGGCATGTGAAAGCCCTTATGCTTGGCTCCTGACAGGAGCAAAAGCAAACAACAGGCCCTGCTGTGACCTCCATTTACGAGACTCATTTACTGCACTGAAGGCATCAACTTCTTGGAAATCAAATGGACAAATTAGTTTTGAACCCCTACTGGTTAAGATGGACTTCTCACTGGGACCATGCTCCTGCCTGGCTGGCTAAATGGTTCCTTAATCTTTGTGTCTGTGGAGTTTCTTCAGGGAAGTTGGGTAGATGAGTTTGCTGCGAGGAAGAGACCTGGGAGCAGGGATGTAGCACACTGCAGGCTCTCTGACACCAGGTGGCTACCAGCTGTCATGTAACTAAAACCCACATCACTATTTTTAACTAGTATTAACCTTTTTACTTAAGTAAAGGAAGAACCCTGTGCTCTGCCCCATTATTGCACTGCCTTTTTCACCACGATATGAGAGCTCTGTCCAGTGATGCGTGAAGTGATGCGCCCCACGTCTCTTCCCATGATTCATGCTGATCTCCAGAAAACCAGCTTTCTTGCTCTCTTTGGGGGAAGAAGGGGTCTCTAATTCATCCCTGTTCTTGGCTCCATAGGACTCCAAGACCATCTGTCTATTTTGAGTCAAGTCTACCCAAATTCCCTGCCCAGTGGGCGTGAAGCCATCCAAGGGTCCTTTCCTCCCAAAGTTCAGCCCAGCCATAATTGTTCCCCATGTAGGCCAGCTATTGGAAAATGTGGGTAGAGAATTGGGAGCCTTAGCAAACAAAAATGACAGCATCTTGCCCAGGAATAATAACAAGTTTAGTTTATCACCCGTGGGATCTTCTAGCCCTTATGGCAGGAATACCAGGGAAATACTTCCTATTCCCCGTCTGCCCCACTGCCATCCGTTCTTTTCTCTGCATTTCTCTCTTAATCTTCCAGAGACTCAAGTGCCTATCTCATTATGAGATATTTACATTTTCCATTCCACTGGCATATGGTTCTGTGAGCCTTCTCAAGTCCTTCAAGGGGAATCTGAATTTATTGAATGCTTCTCTCCCCTTGCCAGTCTGTGTCTGAGTTCCAGCATTTGAGGTGAGGAGGTGCTGCCTGTCCTTTGGGACCTCTCTCCTGTCTCCTGGGGACCTGCAATTCACTCAGGGCAGTGCCAATGAGGAGCAGCAATGAAGACATTAAACCATTTAGTGCAGCTCAGCCTTCCCCTTGCTTACCAGCATGCAGGGAAGTTGGTGGCTGGACAACCCCATGTCTGCTTGAGAAACAAGTGAGCATTTGCCATGAGTAAAGGTAGCCAAATACAACCATACCTGACCTGGAAGGGAATATAGGAAGGAGGTGTGTCGAGAGGAGCCAAAAGCTGAATGATAAGCAGAAAGGAAAAGTTTTCCTCATTGATACCTCAGTGTAACTGAGATATTACTTGCCTTTAATTCCCACAACTTCGTAAAACAGCACAGCACTGCTATGTCCAGAAGATGCTCTGAGGCTGTGCAGCAATGTCACTCTTGGTTTGTGGCTGAGAGGTGAGGGAACCTCATTCAGAGCATGGTATAAATGCATGTAATGCACCAAATCTGTTAGAAGAGCAGACTTCTCAGCTGCCTTTTGGTGAGCTGCACAATGCTGGGAGCAGACCTGCGAACTAGCAGAGCTGGAGGGTGGCTGTTCAGATCATGACCTTCTGGCTCACTCCAGGATGGACAAGCAGCCCTTGCATTGCCTGGCTGAAAGAACTGCAAGCTGTGAGACCCCTGAGCTCCCTCTGTCCTCCCAGGATTTGACACAGATGGTGGCAGTGACGCCATGGGGTCATGGTCACAACTAGGACTCCCTGTATCAGATCAGGATCCTGCTGTGTAACTTGTTATACAAAGAATGAAAAAAACCTGCTCAAATATGATGATTCATTAAAAAATAGCTCTTTATTATGTTCATTGTTTCCTCTAATGCCTTTGTTTTGGAGGGAGCTGAAATCCTCATGTGTTGATATGGACAAGGAAGGGTTAGGTGAGTACTGCTTCATTTTGTTTATTGTTTGCGTTAATATTTATTCAGTGAGTGAAAAAGTAGACTTGCTAATTCTCTTTTATATTTAAAAACATCTACTGCTCGGATGGCAGTGAGTCACATAATCACAGAATGGCAAAGGCTGGAAGGGACCTTGGGAGGTCATCCAGTCCAACCCCCCTGCTCAAGCAGGCTCACCCAGAGCAGGGTGCACAGGACATCATCCAGGCGGGCTTTGAATATCTCCAGAGAAGGAGACTTCACAACCCCCCTGGGCAGCCTGGGCCAGGGCTCGGGCACCCTCAAAGTCAAGAAGTTCTTCCGCATATTCAACTGAAACTGTTTCAGTTTGTGCCCATTGCCCCTTGCCCTGTCGCTGGGCACCACTGAGAAGAGTCTGGCTCCGTCCTCATGACATCCACCCTTGAGATATTTGTATGTGTTGATGATAGTAGTAATATATGTGTTGATAATAATGTGTTGATAATAACAGGGAGAGCCCAGACCCTGGACGTGTTACTAAGTAAACAAGAGAGATTCATGATGGCATCTTTCAGGCAAGGAACAGAGGGGCTGAGGAACAAAACCAAATCCTCATATGCACTTGCAGTCCTCTACAGGTCCCTGTGATGTTCTGCCGGACCTACGTACCTAAATGAAAAACAGACCCTTTGTGGATCTGGGTGAAAACAGGAAGGGGAGGAGATGGCAGAGGTAGGAAATCAGGGCAGATGGTGACCATGATGAATAGCTGCCATGACTACCCAAGGTTCTTCCCCTGGTTCACACTGCGGGAGAGTGGCACAAAACAGGCAGCATTACTGCAAGCTGCTTTGAAGCAACTTTTCCAGTGAATCCCCACCCTCAGGGGTAGGGACATTTTTTTCGTGTATGAGAAAGAATTGTTCTTCACAGGCTGCACAGTCCACAGCCAGTGGTGTAGCTAATTGCCTTGGGGAACATTCTCAAACCTTGCTCACCTTTAACTTCAGATCTCTAAGTCAGAGGGACCTTCTCCTCCACATAGCACAGTACTCTCCTGCTGAGTACATGGCCAGGTGAGCAAGAAGCCCATGACAGACCTTTCCTTCTCTACTTGCTGGCTGGGGACGCTGAGAAAGAGCAGGGTTTATGCTCATAGGAGGCCTTATAGCCAGACCACAGCTAGGTCCTATCAGGCTGGGCACAGATAGGATGGGTGATGTGAAGAAGGCAAGGTCACTTGCAGACCAAGTGTAGAACCCTCTCAGGAGCACTCCCAAGTCCTGTTTTTCAGCTGTTGGCAGAAGAGACCTGGAAGATGTTTCTAAGGTTGTACACAGGACAGGAAGAGCTCAGGTTTTAGAGAAGACTATTGCCACTGAGAAACACAGCAAGGAAGCTGATGAGATGAATTGATTTCATATCTGTGAATAGCATCTCTGTAAATACTGCCAGATGCTTTCTGTAAGCCCTGCTGACATGGCAGATAGGTTAGGGGATCCAGCTCCCCCAGTCACTTCTGTTCCCAGCCTAAGTCCAGAGACCAAACCAAACCTCTTCCAGCCCTGCTCTCAGTGTGCGTGCAGGACCATCACGGTTGCACATGTGTGGTAGGATTCATAGCACCAAACAGCCAGCTCTGTTGTGCGCACACGATGAATTATGAGACAGACCCCGAAGTGCCTCTCACAAGCTGTCCCTTCCTGCAGCAAGACCTGGCCTAAGCCAGGAGGGAGCATGAGGGAAGCAGATGGCAGCCTGGCAGAGTGATTAAAGCCCTAGATATCTGTTTTAATGAATTGCCCACCCAGCAGATTAAATATTGCAATAGTCAGTCCTATTCTATGCTGTCAGTAATCTCAGCCTTATTTATGACACTGGGGAAATGCTGTGCTCTTCCCTCTGTCACGCATTGTCAGTGCAGGCAGAATTACAAGTTGGGATGGAAAAGACACCTGTGGATTTTGTCTGTTGCCCGAAGTAGGAGTCAGTTGGTACCACAGATTTGGTAAACCACCTCGCAGGAGGATTCAGTGAAGGAATGGGCAACGGCTGAGCCTCTGATGCGTGGAGACTTCTTGATGTATGTGTGTCCTGTGCAGATTTAGACCTGAAGACAAGTGCAATTTTTATTCACTTTTCTCTGCTTTTTCATCTCTCCTGTTCCCCTCTACCCTCTCACCCCACTGCAGTATCTCCAGCGAGCCCTTTCTGTGTGAGACCTTATTTGAAAGTGCAAAATCAAAACCTGTCTGTGCTGTCCCGCTTCCCTCTCACTCTTTAGCTTTTTACTGGGATATTGGCAGAGGAGCTGATTTGGATTGGCTCTGTTAACAGGACTCCTGTCAGTATATTTTATACAGTTAGGCAAGCTTAACAAGGACAAGAGGAGCTGTGTGAGTGCTGGTGCCAAACCCTACCACATTCATCACCCATGTGGTGGAGGCTACGCCGGCATTGCGGTGCTTTCTCTGCCTCACTTTTACCTCTCTCAGGACTTCTCAGCTGCGGGGCCGGCAGCCCTCTTTCCTCAGTCCCTTGCAGGATGCCAGGGAGGAGATAAGCCTGTTGCTGCCGTCAGGAGGTGAGCAAGTCCTCCTGCTTCCCTCACCCCTGCAGAGGTACAACTCGGGTAGGTGATGGCAGAGCAGGACATGCTCCCATGCAGATCTCTTGCAGAAGAGCAGCACATTTTCCTAACAGGGCCCCGGTGTTTGTGGGATAAGGAGTCCTGAAGACACAAGAGACACTGAGTTCTGCTTTCTTGAGGACTGTCTGGCTTTGGTGTCTAATAAGGCATAAGTTCCAGCTGAAGCTTTCGGGGCTTTTAACAGGGTGCTGCTGCTGAGGAATCTCTGAGCAAGGTTTGACATAGGTGTGATGGGCTCTGAAGGTATCGCTGAGTCTGAAATCTGGGGAGAAACCTTACCTTAGGGCATCTTGTTGGCAGAACTCGGGGTCTAAAAGCAGAAGTCTCTGTGACTGGAGTGAAAAATAGAGCCAGGATTTTCATCCAGGATTTCCTAGAGTGAAATATGTGCTGTGCTCCATGCAGTTCATGGGGAGGGAGCGCAGCCTGCCCAGGGCACCTCGGATTTACTGCACACGCAGAGGGGCGAGCACATCAACCCAGGTCTCCCTCATGTGTACTGCCAGGAGGGTCTGGGGAGTACGCAGGGGTTTCTGGCTGACACCCAGACCCATCGGGGCTACAGCATCTCTTGCACCGAGCAACAAACTGGAGAACAGGCCACGCAGCCAGATCCTTCCCTGGGGACTATTTTTAGAACGGAGCAACCTTCCCAACTACATGTTTGTCAAATCCGATGCCTTTCTTCAAAAACTCCAGGTGCCAACAAAAGCATTGGGAGTTTTTTGGCTGGGAGCAAGCACAGAAAGCTTAGATGGTTGTTTTGAGGCCAGCTGTGCTGTTTTTCTATTCATTCATAACTGCTGTGAACAGTGAGACCAGTTGGAGAATACAGGAGGAACCAGTGCCTGGGTCTGTTCCCTGCACCTCAGCTGCATGTCTAGGGGAAGCTTGGGAAAGTTTCCATGCCGTGGTTATTTATATTTGCCACCCCTGGGTTCTGAACTTTTGTATGTGTTGGTAATAATATCCCATTACTAAACTGTAATTTATGTGTGCATCATTTGCATTATTGAACAGCTGTTAGCCTCTCTAAACTGCGTGCCTGCCATATTGCATAGATAATAATATCTAATCCATATTAATTATAAATACACAAATTGTCTCCTAAATAAGGCAAAGTTTTGTGAACCAATGGGTGCCAAGAAATGTTAGTGTTACGCCTGACACCTCATCCTCTGGCTGTCATGTCATGAATAAAGAAGAGCCCCCAGCACAAGTTAAGGATGGCATCTGAGCTTTAATAGCCTGCAGCCACTGCCATGAACCCTCCAGCTATGATTTCATCACATCTCACAAGCTAAACTGCACTGGGTCAATAAGAAACCTCTATGGAGAAATTGCTGCAGGAAGTGGGACTGCAATTATTATTCACTACCTGGTGCTTGTCAGCAGCGGATCCACGCTGGACTAACCCCACCTTGTGGTGTTGATGTGGTCTGGCTGACCTGTTTTGGAAGAAAACACTGATTTCCACCCTGTTTTCATTTGAAGCCCCCTAAAACTTTGCCTGCTGGAGGTGGAAGTCTAAAATAAGCCCTTGCAGTTGGCTCGCTTTCCTCTGCTGGCTTTCTCAGACCTCTCAGAAAAAGCCTATGGATGTCCCAGCTTCTGTGATCCAGGCTGAAAATTTCTGGTATAAAACATAACATCTACTGTCTATCCACGTGTGGCCATTCATTCTCTTCCATCTCCTTACTGAGGAATTAAGTGTTGCTCCTCTTATTTTCCATTTTGACTACTTACTGTCTTCTCCCCAGCCTCCCCTTCTTAATTTCAGGTGGGCATGGGTTTTTTTCTTTCCTCTGCTCTGTGCTATAGTGCTGTATAATACAGCTGTCCAAAAGGTCCCATGTTTCTTTCCAGAGGTGGCTGCATTTCTATATAATGGCTGAAAACTTTGTAGGGCAGTTTCTGCCTATGGATAGTGTATGAACAGGATGGTATCTGAAAAGCAAGAGCAACATAAATGGCAAATTTCTGTAGAGATAATGTAAGGACTCTATACTCTGTTCCCCTCCAGGCATATTAGTGTAAATGCCAATGAGATCTTACCTGAGGGTAGACTTGTAAAGTATCCAGCACAAATCTGGCTCTGATTGGAAAAACAACTTCATCACAATAATACTTAAGCTGGGGATAGCAATTTTTGTTTTCATGATGGCTAAAAATGACCATGTTTGCCCTTCCCCCTGTAAATTATGATGTCTTTTTCTTAACAGCATTGATTTCCTTTAACATTTCAACCAAAAAAAAGAAGAGCAATTTCTGGAGAGCCAAGCCAGTGAAAGACCCTAATTGTTTGCAATACAGATGATCACAGGAGTCAGGGAACATTCTTACAGATTTCATTTCATTATAGATGCCCATTGTTACAGACTTCAAGAGGCAGATTATGAAGCAGAAAGAAACCATCACGGATACTTAGAAAATGTTTAAGATCTGGACAGTTCAGCCAGGATTCATACCAAAGAACCCCAGACCTGTGGTTGCTCTGTAGATATAAGTATTAGCAGTATAATGCAACCTCAGTTTCTCAAAAAGTCCCAAGGACAGGGACAACAACTGCAGTTTGTCTCAGTCCCCGATGCAGGCTGAGGTAAGTGTAGAGTTTTAAACCACTCTCCTGAAAATTTTTACTTAATAAATTCCAACTCTTGCCTCACCCCATGCACACATGGTCAAGGTACAAGGCATAGGATTCATTTGGGAATGAGATATTACAGAGGGAGGTGGTGTCCATGCCTCTAAGGCTCCATCCTGAAATCAGATCTACATATGTGGCTGCTCATTGCCTTTCCTTTCCTCCCCTTCATACCAAAAACACCTACATGAAAGCTCAGCAGAGCCTGCCCTGTTGTTCCTGGTCAGCCAAAATGCCTCTCCCTGTGACTCAGAAGCTTGGTTGGGGCTTTGGGGGGGAACACAGCAGTGATGCTGAGGGCTGAATTGAAGTAGGACTGCAGGAAAGCTGTGGGGCAAGTTACAGATTAATTACCTTACAGGGAAATCTGTGGCTGGGACTTTGAAAATTAGATCAGAAGGATCACTAAGAAATATGCAGCAGCGAACAGTCTTACCTTGGAAAAAAGAGAAGGTAAAAAGATCCAGGTATATTCTGGTGCTGGTTCCTATGCTGCATGTGCAATGATCAATTCTTTGTGAACAGGAGACACTTTCTCTAAAACACCTTTTGGATTGTCCCTGCTTCTCTCAGGGGTTTGTGCCTGACTAGAGAGAAAGCGCAGAAATCCCGGCCGGGATGGCGGCTGTGTTTGGTGCTGTATTTTTCTCCTTAGGAAGGACTTTGACTCCTGTCTGCCTTGTCTGGGGGCCAGCAGAGGGAGACAAGCCTCTGAGCTTAATTCATGCCTCCTCTCCAAAAAGTTCTCAGGTTCTTTTTTTTTTTTTTTCTCTCTTCTGCATTATTATTATTTCGGTTGAAATATTGTTTTTATGAAAAATAGCTATAAATGACCCTCACCTTGCAGTTACAGGGAAGATTAGATTAAAAATGCTGCAGGGAGATTTGGGTGAGTGAACACATGGCAACAATCCTCCCGTGGCAATAATACAGGGAGCAAATTGGCCCAGGCAGGGGCTCTGAACGCTGCGGAGAATGTGTTTCTCTCTGTGAGAAAGCCTCTCCATCGCTGCTTGCATCCGTGCATGTGTATAAACTTACCAGGCTCCTGGCTTTGATGGCGGATGTGCAAGCATCAAGTTTCTCAGGGTCTGGTGTAGAACTGCAAGCTGGATCTGTGAAACGCCATTTCTTCCTGGCTCACAGCAGCTCTCATGTAGTTGGAACAAGAATGGGGAGCTGTGAAGGGGCACATTCCTGCAATAAAATGTCCAGGAGCTGAGCAATAACTACAAGGCTGGGGATATCCCTGGGGAGGGATGGGGTGTCCTCTCCCAGCTTCAATCCAAAGCTATGTGGGTTTTTTTTTCTTCTTTCTCTTTTTTTCCCCTTTTCTGTGCTCATAAAGAAGGGGAGGCAGAGAGAAATACACAGTGTTGTGTGCATGAGCATTGTACGGCTTTTGCAGCGTGCCGTGACGCCTCTGCAAGGACAGGCAGTGTTAAAAGCAGCACGGCCCATGCATGCAGGCTGAACCTGGGACTTGCAGAGAGAAGGTTCTCTGCAGCATGTCCAAGAGCTCTCTGCATGTGGAGAGGGTGCAGAGACACTCGCTAGTGCTCATCGTGCCCAGAAGGGACTTCTCTGAGTGTTGGTGAGGGTGGCCACAAGCAGCTGGAAGCCCCTGAGTGCATGCGCGTGGGATGTACATCCTCTGCATGCCCATGCACACGTCATCCTCCCGCATCTTCAGAGGAAACTCTTCCAGAGCGTGCGTCGGTGGCATCCACAGGCAGCTGCACATGTGCGTGTGTGCGTGCACATGTGAAGACCCTTTGAGCTTCTGCTCATTTGTGTGAGCTGGGGAGTAGCAGCTTTCAGATTGGGTATCACATGTGGATTTTGACTGTGTTGCCTCCAAGTCCTTGGCAGAAAATTGAGCAGATAAGACTGGGTAGCAGTTGGGAGTCCGACACAACCAGGGACAACAAAGGATGAAAGGATCCAAGCAAATGAAACAAACTTTTTGAAGTCCTTGCAGAAACAGCCCTTCACTTCGTTTAGTAAACCTCATGACTCCATCAGAACAAAACTGTTGTCACTGGGGGGAAAAGAGGAGAAGTTGCCCTGAATGAAAACAACTCCGAGAACAGCACAGAGTGAATGGGAATGCAGGGTGGAGGGGACAACATTTTAAAGGAGCTCTTGCTTGTCACCCACTAAAATCTCCCCAAGTTTTCTCATCTCCTCTGAGGGGCGTTAGATCTGGCCCAGTGCCCTGCCCGGGCTGCTGGCTGTGTGCCCCTGCGAGGTTTGGGGTGCGTGGGTGCCAGCTGGGCTGGCTGTGCCCCGAGCAGCCGGATAGCAGGGCTGTGCCTTAATCCTGTTGTCTGCCTCCATAGGTGACACGCTGCAAGGCCAGGTGTCCCTGCGGCTCTGAGAGGCTTTACATTTGTGTAGCTCTGGTCTCTGAGGACGCTGCCCTCACCCTGCCATTTCTGGAAGGGGGTCCTTGGGAGATCCCGTCAGGACTATACTTCAGCTATAGGCAGGAGCGTAAAATCCAGCATTGGTTTGGCTGCTTTTAAGGGTGTAAATTTGATGAGATGAACCTGGGCAAATGCCTACTTCATCTTTATCTCCTCTTCAGGGGTGTTTGCATGGCAGCCTGAGGACTTCTACCTGTGAACATTGTAATATCAATTACCCTAATTAGACATTGGCACCTGCCTGACACCAAGTATTTTTCACTAATTTTTAACCTTTTTCTTGCCAGGCCCTACAGCCAATGCTCACAGCATCTTTTCTCTAAAACACAGCAAAACAGGGTGGGAAAAAAGAAAAAAAGGAAAAAGCAAGCAAGGTTAATGCCAGTTTGATTGGTGGCTGGCTGCAGAGTCTGAAGGTTGTTCTCCATCAGCGCATACACAGCGAGGACCTGTGTTTGCATGGATGATATTAAGTACAAAGGAGGTGGTCAGGCCCTCACCTTGTGGATTTAATCACTCCTGTGCCTGCATGCCACGCAGGGCCTTGGCAGCCAGATTCCCCTCCTTCCAGCACGCAGCATCTCGCCTGCTTAATATCACTTTCAGTGTGATACACAGAATGAGCTAGAAGTAGCACAGAGAAGC
The DNA here is from genome assembly GCF_000687185.1 of Egretta garzetta. NCBI lineage: Eukaryota > Metazoa > Chordata > Aves > Pelecaniformes > Ardeidae > Egretta > Egretta garzetta. The sequence continues at coordinate 2,273,521 of NW_009258272.1, read as the reverse complement.
AGGTAAGCATAAGCTTAAATTTGTTTTCCATAAGCCTGGAGACAGCCAGCTTCAATCATGCCAGTGTTTGCAGAGAGTTAAAACAAGAGGGGCAGCAACACTGTCAGAGGAAGCTCATTCCAAAACGACTAATAATGACAATAAGGCTTTCAATTTATCTATAATCTTTTTGGTAGCAGTTATTGTTGTGCTATCTTGCTACCTCCCACACATTAATGGGTTTATCCACACAAGCCCACTGCGAATGGGACGGACTATCATCCCTCCTGGCAGATGGGGAGGGAAGGCTCTGGGAAGGTAAGATCACACATTGCAACTGCATCCAGGCAGGATGGGAAGACCCGGGAGTCCCGACTCAACAGCACGGCTTTGAGTTTCTCAATGCTTTCCAGGTCAAAGACTGCTTATTCAAGGCACAACAGTTTTGCTGCCTCTCCTCAGCTGCAAACGGGAGTAAAAAATGCACCCGTGATAAGCTTATATACATGCAGAACGAGTATGTGTTTGTGTTTAGGCGGATGTGTTTGTGAGCGTGTTTGCTTGTGTGTGTATGCATTTGGAGAGGCTGATGAAGATTACTCTGGAGCATTAGGTTGTTTTCTCTGCTCTAGATTGTAATCATATTTTCCGCACTTTCGGAGGCCCCCGACTGTTTATCGTGACCCTCCTGGGGGTTGTGATGTACCGACTGAGAAAACTGATCCGATCTGTGCAGCGCACGGGGATGCTGTGTGTGGCTGTTCCCAAAGACCACGGCTGAAGGGGCTGCTTTACAGTAGGAATCAGGAGGCGGTTTTTAACACTTGCTCAAGATATTTGAGGTCTCTGATATGTTGGCCACATATGTTGCAGAGCAAAATCTAAACTTAAGTCCTAGCATCTTGGGAAGCTGCTTGTGTTTGCCATGCTGTTGTCATCTTGGGTACATATGATGCCGCCCTGGAAAGACATATAGACCTCTGAAAATATCTGTTCAGGAAGAGGTTTTCCACAGAAGCTATAAAACATTCATAACACCTCCATTGTGCTGTAAATCCTTAGCAGGAGTTGATAACAGTGCATGAATTTTTAATGTAACATTTATAAATGGTTATTAAAACTATCCTTAAAGTAAAGTGTCAGTTTATTTTTAATTAACTGTTGGCTGTTTAAGCTCCCGATGGCCCCAGGGCAGATCAACAGTCTAACAAGTTAATATTCTAGATTAACCCTTCAGTTGCTGCCTCGTTGCATGAGGAGGATGAAGATGCGTACACAGGATCAACAACAAGTGGTTATTTCACACTCACTGAAGAGAAATGTCATCATTTCATGGAATGGGCTTTCTTAGTGCTCAGTTTAAGATGTTTTAGAAACCGTGGAGGGATTTATTTCCTGAATACTGAGCAGATACAGACAGATAGCAGATCTGGGTGATTCTTCTTGAAAAAGAAAAAGAAAAATATTTGCATGGCGCTGCTGAGAAGAAATTTCTATTGAAGTCAATGAGCTTGGATCGAGCATTTCAAACTGCAGCAATTGCAATTTCAGGCAACCCGCGTACGAAGCGCAGCAACAGGGTGTGATTTGTGACTACAGGTTGAGTTGCAAATGTTGCAATCGACTGTGCAATTTAAAATTCGGCATCGCAAAACCTTTAAGTGTCTCTTTAGCAGAGTATGCGATGTGGTAGGTTTCTTCCTCAATGAGCAGTATGGAAAATACGGGGAGGAAACTGATGTCGATTTTTAATTAATTCTTATTATGCATTTATTTTACTACCCATTTTTTAAGGTTTCAAATTAAATTATTCTTCAGCATGCGACATACATTTTCATTTGTTGTTATCATTGAAATTAGTCACAGGGTGACACATTTTACAGATATTATCTTTTCTGTAATTGTTGATACTATCCATGAGAAGGCTCCTGTGGTTATTCTTTGAAAATGAAGGCCAAGCCAATGCATCCCCACAAAGCAGTTTGGTTTCAGTGTTACTAACATCCAAAAAGGTTCAGTTCATAGCATTTTTGGTCACTTAAATGACAATTTTTAGCCCAAGTCTGCCACATAGACACATCTGTGGTGGCAACAGGAGCTGGCACCAGAGGAGGTTGGTGGTTGGCTGGTGGAGTTTGGGTTATTGCGCTCCGGAATAGTTAAGTCCTGGTGCATTTCTGTGCTTCCCTTTTTTTCCCAGCTCTGTTATACCCAAGGCTCTTTGGGGCAAAAAGCCAAAGCCTTTCCCTAGATGGGAATTCATGAAGGTGCTGGTGTCCCTAGAGTTGACAGCGAAAGATTGGAGCTTGCAGACAGTGCTTCAGGGCTTGTTTCTCTTGGATTTATCATGAGCTGCACCTGGGTGACAGCAGGATTAGGTCCCAGAAGCCGGACAGCATGTACATCCCATGCTTTGGCTCAGCTTCCAGCGCTGCGAAGCTGGGGTCTCCCTTCACCCCTCGGTTTCTTTGTAAAGCTCATTCTCCTGATCGTTGTTGCTGTCTCTGCCATCTATCACCACCAACTAATCCCTGCATGTGAGCTATCACGCCCGTTGATGACAGCGAAGTCTCCCTGGGCAAATAATTGTTATTTAAAGTTACATTTTATTTTCCTTTCCAGGTGTTTTTTTTCCTCCCTTCCCAGATGATCAGCACTGGGAAAGCATGAACTTCAGATCTTTGGAGCATGCAAAGCAACAACGCATCAAGGCAGCAGAGTGACACAAGCAGCAATATCCTTCGGTAAATGCCGTTCAATGCAGCAGAGCTTCCTAGCGATTAAAGGAGTCTTGGAAATGTCATTGCCCTGACCAAATGAGATAATTTGTATCTTCTGTCACTGGAATCAAATCCTCTTTTTTTTTTTGTAATTAACTTGCGACTGTGGGAAGGTGGGAGCAAGGATGGGGGTTGGGAAGGGAATTTCATGGGTAATCCAGCTGCAGTATGGAAATGATGGTTGGGTAATTGTGCTCTCTAAATGAACTTGACTCGATGGTTGGTGTCAGGTTTTGTTAAGTGCCCTGGGCCAATGGAGACTAATTAGGAATGCATTAAATATTAAAGCTCTCTGACACTGGGGCATTGATGGTGACAGAAGAAAAGAAATCCCGTAACCTAATCTGCACCCAACAGGAGTAATTTATGTTCCCTTCTTTTAACAAAGAAAAATCCAATTATTTGGCCTGCTGGAAAAATGTATTTAAAGGAAAAGTTAATTTAGAGGGGGAAAAAGTATATATGAAAAAAGAATACAGATGCTGTCAACACAGCCTGTGAGTGTCAGTTCCCCTGCAGTTTTGGTTTTGTTAATTGCTTTCATTTATGAACAGGGAGAGTGTTTCCCTGTTACAAGGCTGTTGGCTGGATTCGCCATCCCAGCAGCGGAGGGCAGGAGTGGAAGGTTGTGGGTTGTGCTTTCCTTCCTCCGTGGCTCGGGTTAGCTGGATACACCAAGGGGTGGTCAGCAGGGGATGCTTGTGGCCCTGCAGAGAGGGTTTGGGTGGGTGGGTGTGGATGTGCATTGAGGATTTGGGGTGCTGGCATGGCATCCCTGCGCCGCAAGGCGAGCACTGCAGATCACATGCTGCAGTATGGATCTGCTTATGTGGGCACTTTTGGGGTGAGACATGTACAAAGCTTTCAATAATTCTAGCAGTTAAAGTCTCTTCCTGTCTCTCTAACAAAAACCAGCCCTAACAGCTCCACCTCCACACTTTGCTGTGTACCTACCAGTTTCCAGGGCAATTTTGTCTGACCTTTAGTTAAATGTCCTGCTCTACCAGGCAGCTCATTTCTGCTGGTCTGTCTACTTATGCAATCTAATCAAATCCAGAATGGAATATAATCAGCCTCATCTTGTAACAGCAACTTGCACAAATATCCATCTCACTGTGCACTGTCCTGTCCGTACATCTATCTAATCTCAGCTGTCGGCCTGATCCTGTAACTGGGTTTTTAGCCATTGCCTGCCATTGCTGGGGTGAGATTTGGAAGAAATTGCTGATCAGATATCCAAACCCCCAGACCCTGGGTGCAGTGATGGGGTGGAAGGAGAAAGGCAGACAGATGTGCAAGCCCATGTTGCCTGACCTGCGGATGCAGCCAAGCATCCCCCTCTGCAGCAAGCGGAGGTGCCTATGGCACCTGCCTACACTTGCATGGACACGTGTGTGCACAAACACACCTGGTGCCTTTCTCTAGTCTCTTGTCCTCTTTTTTCCCATTTCCAACAACAACAACAACAACAACCAAAAAAAGCCTATTCATTTATGAAATTACCGGAAGACCATTTTCTAAAGGAACTTGGTTGCCATGGGTTACCAGATGCTTATCTGCCACCGGTGCTATTTTGCTAACTGCAGCCATTACAGGGAGAGGCTAAAGAAGGAAAGCTGGGATAACTGTGAACATCAAAGCACTACCTGCCTGGGTAACCCTTGCTGCCATCCACGGAATAGCAGGGAGTGTGTTCCCCAGGGGAAGCTGGAAAACAGCTTCTCCAGGGCCTGGATTTTCTTGTGCCATTGAGCTTCAGAGTCTATCAGCCGCGCATCTCTGCAGCAGCTGGGGCTTGCAGCAGGCTGGTGCTGAATACAAAGTTGGTCTGAAACTTCTTTTGCATTGGGAACAGGGGGGACTGGGCTGGGGAGGAGAAGGCAGGTGGAGTATCTGAGGCGCCCAGCGAAAGAATTTTGGGATTTTCTTTCAGATAGTAGGATTACTCTGAAATGGTCAGGGCATGTGGGAAGAAAAAACAGCAATACAGAGCAGTGCTGCACTTTGCATTCATGTGATGCTTCTGAGCAACGCTGGTGAAGAGAAGGGAATCTTCACCGGGCAGTTTTCTGGGAGAAGGAATAGCAGGAAGAGCACTAAAGAAACCCAGCCTTGGCAGCCTGGGGGAGGAGAGAGGGGGCTCAGACAGAAGATGGTCAGGGCATGTGGGAAGAAAAAACAGCAATACAGAGCAGTGCTGCACTTTGCATTCATGTGATGCTTCTGAGCAACGCTGGTGAAGAGAAGGGAATCTTCACCGGGCAGTTTTCTGGGAGAAGGAATAGCAGGAAGAGCACTAAAGAAACCCAGCCTTGGCAGCCTGGGGGAGGAGAGAGGGGGCTCAGACAGAAGAGGGGCATCTGGGACCTTGTGCTAGGCAAAGAGTCGATGCACACATACCCTTCATTTGAGCATCTCCTAATGGTTCCTTA
>NW_009258272.1:2265907-2268204 GCF_000687185.1 Egretta garzetta | reverse complement strand
CCCCTTACCCCTCTGCTGCTCTATAGGACCACAGTACTTCTGGAGTTGATCAGCATTACAGAGCTATTAATTATCCCCATTTCCCCTCATTCCTGTTACAAACCTTCTCCTCTGCCCCTTGTCTTCAACACTATGGGTACCCAAATTACTTTTTTCTCTGTGGTCTATCCCAGCCTTGGGAATTTCTGAGCCCCCTTGGTCCTGCAGCTCTCCTTACCTGCTGCAATCTCAGCCTCTCCATCAGCACAGAGGCAGTACTTTGCTACTACAATAATGAGAGAAAAAGAAGCTAAAAACAATACTTTACATTTCAAATAACTCCTGACACATCCCTTGTCTTTTTCTAACAGAATGACAAGTGACTTTATCTTGAAAGAGAAGGCAGCCTCCTAGAGCTGTCTACATTGTCAGAAAAAATAATTTGTAAATTCTCTGATTACCTCTGTCACTGCTCAACTTTTCCATCCTTTTTCATTTCTCCCTCCTGCTAAAGTCCCTTTATGTGCTGTTTCCCAAAGTGCTGCACTTACTTTGAATGTTTTCAGCCAAAAGAAAACTCCCTCTCATCTAAAGGTAGGAAGAAAAAAAATCCCTGCCCAGAATGAATTAACATGCTGCTATTTCTTTCTCTCTGGTCCCTGCATCTGGATCTTGTATAGGATGTGAATTGTAAAAATAACTAGGTCTTTATGACTTGTTAAAATTTTTTAAAAAGGATGTTAATGAGAGAGAAAGACACACAGAGGACCTGAAAGGAGGATTTGTTCAATGCAAGGATAACTAAAATATTTACTAATGAGAGGGAAAAGAGAAAGTAATTTAAAAGATTTAAAATAGTTGTGTAGGGGTTTTTTTTATTCATGCCTCCTTTCGTTTTCATTACATATTTCAATATTTGCCTACCTTTCCAGCAAAAGATTTACCTCAAGTGCGTACAAATTATCTGGCATTTGGTTAAGGACAATATGTCTAATTATGGCTCTAAAGACCTGAAATATTTTTGACTTAAGCTAAAAGTCAAACTCAGAAAAGAAAAAAAGAGTAAAATTAATAATCCTTTTAAAATTCATTCCCATGATCATTGTTGTAAAGAACACCTCAATGCAAAGGATTAAAACAAGGGAAACGTGCCAGCGGGGAAGAAAAGGAGAGAGAAAAATAGAATTTCCCACATTACACCCTGATTTTACCCCCACTGAAGACATGGGAAAACTCTTATTTAATTAATTATCTGGGTTTGGGTTAGCCCATCCCACACCCTGCTGATGTGAGACGAGGAGTGATGCGGGAAGGCTGCAGTAGCGCGGGACCTGCGGGGCCAGCTGGGGCAGAGGGGGTCAATATTGGGTGCCCCCCTGCCACCAGGCTCCCCCTGGGGCTCCCCGTCGCAGCGGCTGCTGCTTGCTGCGTGCGTGTCCCCCGGCTCCCGCAAACACCCCATGAGGCTCCGGCTCCATCCGTAAGGATGCAGCCTGGCTGTCGGAGCGCTGGAGCCAAACCCTCCACCCCGTGCACCAATAATGAGGTTCAAACCATGGTGATAAATAACTGTTTACTACTGTACCTCCTAGCGGCTGCTTTTCCTCAACCTGAATAACTAATGAAACTCAATTGAGCATATTAATTATTTTCCCCTGGGGGTGAGGAGAAGGAGGATAAACAGCAACATCTCCAGAGGGTTGCCTGCGCTCCAGCAATTCGTCTGTGGTTTAGAGGGCAGAGTGACCCATCCTCAGGAAGATGCGTAGGTTGCAGGTGTGCTAATTTCATGAAGAAGAAAGGCATTGCCAAATAAAGAACAGATGGCTCCAGTCACCAGTTATTTATTTCTATAATTAGGCTCAAGCTGTGATCTCAGACCTTAAAGAAATTGCCGATTTCTATGAAATTCCTACTTGCGTCGGGCAGGGTGGAAGCATGCACCGCACGGGCTGGGCTACAGCAATGGCAGCTTGCTGGCTAGGACGTACCCGCCTGGGCCGCACGCTGCTTTTGGCTCCTTAAAGAACTGCAGCATGTTAAAAAAAGTTTCAGGCACTTCCCTCTGGTTGGTGGAGCAAGGAACATCAAGGATGTTTAGTCAATGTAGGAAAGCATTCAAGTCCTAAGTTAAGTTCAGCTCTGTTCTCACCTTGTGTTGCTTTTTCCCCATCACCTTATTTCTCCTCTCTTATTTCCCCAGTGTGCTGGTTTTGGCTGGGATAGAGTTAATTTTCTTCATAGTAGCTGGGATGGGGCTATGTTTTGGATTTGTGCTGAAAACAGCATTGATAATAGGGGGGTATTTCTGTTCCTGC
>NW_009258272.1:2246808-2265421 GCF_000687185.1 Egretta garzetta | reverse complement strand
CCCACGGGGGGGGGGGAGGTGAGTGAGTGGCGGGGGGGGCTGAGCTGCCAGCTGGGGTAAATCACAACAGCCAGCTTCTCCTCTTCTGATCTTATTGTTTCTTCTTCTTTTTATTTCGACTTCCCTTTTCTTGTGTTACATCTCGTCAGGGCCACACTCAGACTCCTTTTAAGCTGGGCTGACATGATCAAGAGCAGGGAGGGCTCACTCCGGCACAGAGGCAGTAGGAGTCAGACCACGCGTGTTTAATGAAGGGGAGGTGCAGGCTTTTGCTTTGACATGACGTGTGTTCTTTACAGCATCTGTTATCTGGCCTCGCAGAACCTGGGTTTGCTAAATACCAGTCATATCGTTAAGCCTATCTGTTAAGGTAGGAGCAACAGAGCAGGGGGGGAATATTTTATTTCCTGCTGGAAGCATCAGGTATGATAGGTATTTGCCAGCCCAGCTAGGCATGTCTATTTTTTTTATTTTTTTTTTTAAATGACAGCTGCTGGGCTGGAATTGTTAGTAAATGAAGGCCTGCAAGAATCTAGGTAGGTAAATAATTTGCTAGTTCTGTTACAAAGATGCCAAAAGCATCTCATGACAATACCTTTTAATGACACAGGATAGTAAAAAAATAGCAAGAATAAAGGAAAGGAACTATAGAATGGCTTCATCTATGCAAAACTTGTGCTTTTGACTTTAAAAAGGCACGTTCTTTATTTTTGTTTGAATAGCTCCAGACAGACAAATATAAGAATGTATTTTTCAGCTATTTAACAACAATAACAAAAACAACCCCAAACCCCAGACAAACCCAGAAACACTCAAACCTGAAGAAAATTATCTCCCTCTATGGGAAAGAATCTAATGAAATCCAATCAAATCTCAGCTGGAAGAACACCGAATGGTGGCTTTGGGCATAAATCAGACATGGAATTAATTTTGTGCTTTATTATGTGCCTTAAAAATAAAAAGAGGGCACCCTACACCTGGGAGTGCTGAACAGATTGAAATGATGTCCACAGACTGCCAGCTCCAGAGTTCAGACACACAAGACTGGTTCAAAATCAATATGTATCCTACTGATGATAAAAATGCCCACAAAAGCAGCGATGATAGTGAACCCTTTTGTCTTTATCCTAGTTCCCAGAGTGGGAAGATGGATTTGTGCCATGGGTAATACATAAGGGACCGGGTGACAAGATCGATGACGATGGGGGTGGCTGGGGTTTCCCTGGAGCCACCGAGTGCTGTGAAGAAGATGAGAAGCATTTTGCTAGGCACATCTTAAAAATACAGCAGTCCTTTAGCTCATCAGAACCACTGGAGTGGGTCAGGCTTTTTATCCCACCACCATGGGCTTCTGATGGGGTTGTCAAAAGCTCTGTAAAGACAGCGATGGAACCTGGGCACAGCTAAAACTTCCTGCTGGTTTTCAGTAGTCAGAACTGTCTTTGTGCTGCTTTTGTTCTCAAACTAAACAATGATGATCCCCTCTTTGTACCTGCCCAAAATTGCTCTAAACATTGCTAGTGTGAGCCCCCTGTGATCAGCGTGTGGGAAGGGAGTCCCGCTTTAATTCCTCTTTTTGCTGACTCTTCATTTTCTGTCACTATCAAAGGTAGCACAGAGTTAAACTCGGAATTTCTAGCCCAGGTTTTTATCCTAGCTTGCAATAAAAACTTTAATTAGACATTTATTATGGATGAGCAAACCTAAAAAAAAAAGCTCCAAAGTTAAAAAACCCCACTTTATTTTGGATATTTCCATTGCAATTAGTTGCAATTTTGAAAACTAAAAAAATCCCCAATGAATCAAAATATTTTGGTTTGATTTACTGAATTTCCCTGATATTTTTCAGATCAGTTCAGTATTAAACACCTATTTGTATTTAGCAACACATTCCTTGCTGGAGTTGTAGTACCACCAACTTGCTGCAAAAATAGGGGTAACAGAATTCCAAAGAGCATATCCAAAAGAATCCCAGAGCCCTGTAATGAGCTTGATATACCATGAGTTGAAAGTACAAGAGGAATTCTTCAGCCTAGCTGTTAAAGGAGAAAGGTATCCAGCTTAAAAATTTTTATGAGGCAATGTTTAGAGTGTCATAAATAAAATACATTTAGTGTTTTGTTGCACTGCTTTCAGGCAAAACATTTAGAAAATTGAAATATTTGAGCCATGTTTCTAATTTTAATCAGTCTTTTTCTGGACGAAACTGTAGATTGCACGTTGCTTTTTAAAATAAAGAAAGAACTTCAGCAAATGTAAATTTTTCCTTTGAGAAACTGCATTTTCCACTGTGTATTTCCAATTCATCCCAATGGAAAGTACCTGAATAACTCAATAACACATAAAGAACCAAAGGTAAAGGAAAAGAAATTAAGTTTGAACGTTATTTGGCCAAAGCCCAGAATTAGGTGAGGATTATAAAGATGAGCATGGAGTGACGCAAACCCTCTTAAGCGAGGTCTAATGATTCACAAATGACATGAAATGCATAGGTTGAACCATTTGTATCCTACATTCAGACAGCAAGGGATTTGAAAAGTATAGGAAAAGAATTATTGGCCTAATAAGAAAAAGGGCCAAAATCAGTTCTGTTTTACTTAGCATAAATCTGGACAAACCATGCGGGAGGGAGGCAGATACCTCAGCCCTGGCGGTGACCCGGAGGGAAGGCGGTTGAGCGCAGCCCCCGCGGTGGTGGCTGGGCTCTCACGGGATGCATGGGGTTGAGGACGGGTGTTCTTGTGCACAGTGAGGTGGAGACTGTTGGGTACCTTCCTGGGAAGGGAGCAGTGAATCAGAACAGAAGGTGGTTTAAAGTAAAATCTCTTTTGAGACTACATGGACTTTGGCAGCTTTTAATTGGGCTTTAAGACATAGATGCATACATTTTTCTGCTAGAAAAAAAGAGCTATACCATATCCCCATCGCAATGCAGAGGTATGAGGGGCAGAAACTAAAGACCATTCACAGGCCCAGTTTTCTCTTTCTCATTCTCTCCTGCTATTGAATTCTCCACATTTTTTATTTTAAATTAATTTTCTGAGACAAGGAGAAGATGCTGCCTTAGCTTTGTCCTTGTGAATAGCAGATCTTTCCTTGATTGAAGAAATATTTTTATAGCCTAAATGTGCAGGTTAAAGTCATTTTTTGACAGGTAAAATACTTAGCAGTGGCCCACAGTCAATCTCTCCCCCTCTCCACTCCGCCCTCTAATTGTGCCCTGCTAATATCTCTGTGCTTTCACCTCACCAGGGGGTCACAGCTGCCCTGGAGCCAGCCAGCTCGCCTGCCAGAAGCCAGCACTCCCAGCTCTGCAGCCGATCATTGGAATCCTGTGCAGGTGGATGGGGACTCGGGGAAACTTCTTCAAAACTGCCCCGAGAGAGAGACAGCAAGGATAGACCGACACCAGACGTAGGCACTGCCAGCTCCTGGATGTTTTCTCCTGCCCATGTCCCCAAGCCCTGCAAATGGCACTGCTATGGGGGCCTCTCTGAGCCTCATCCCCCAAAACACTCTCCAAAACACAAAGGCAAAACTGGAAAAGGAAAGAGCTATGATCTATTCACATGTATGCAAGGCACAGAAGCATGGAGAGATTATTTACTGCCGATAAAACTTTGCTCCCTGACTTACACTTGCGGAGGTGAGAGGGAGCCTGGCCTGAAGTGGCTTGTCCTGCGCCACAGAGGGTATCTGCTCCTGTGGGATGAAATGTAAAGGACAAGACCAATATGTCACCAACATAACTGCCAAGAAGTCGGAGCCCTCCAAATGACTTCAGGCAAGACCTGAAGATGTGACATCAGCCTTGTCACCTGCTTAGTCCCAGACAAAGCAGGTGGAGGTAAGACCAAGGTCATCATTTATCTTAGCAAGGAAACGCGAAGCTGAGCTACACAAACATCTAACCCTGCTCTATCTTTCTGCCAGCCTTTGATAGGCAAATCTACCAGCACTAAAGCTAATGTGTCAGTGGCTGGAAGAACACTGTTATCTTCTTATCAGGAGATAAGATGACAACCACAAATACCTTGGCCTGAAAGACTCCTCTGCTATCACCAGGGGTGAACATCAACGTGCTTCATAAATAATCTAATTTAGGTGGATAACAGAGGACTTGAATGTGGGAGGTAAAACTCGGAGCTCTGCTCAGTCACAGAACAGGACAGAAATTTCTTACACGAATGCAACACTGGTATGGCAAAACATACAAACTTTTTTTCACTACTGGCATATCTGATGTGATTGAGACAGGGAGCGAACAGGTCGTCAAGCAGGCTCCTATGCAATAGATGCATTAATCGTAAGTGGGGCATTAGTATTTAAAGTCCCCAAATCTTCCTCTAACGAGCAAAATTGTTCCTCCTGCCATGGATGGCTTGTTTCATGGAGTAATCTGCTCATCCTCTGCTATAATCACAACAGGTATAACTTCCGCAGGGACTTTTCAGTGTCAACATATTATGGACTGTGATGTCTTTGAGACAGAGAATTCTCTTTTTTCTATGTTTGTGTATCTCTAGGTAAGTTAAAGGGGGGGTGTGTGCTTTTAGAAACACCATGTAATGAGTAACTGCAGTCAGTCACTCCTCCATCCTTCTCTCTCCCTGGAGTATTCAATGTCCTTGTGTCTCTCCCAGACACATTTAAAAGAACAATTTTTCTTGTGACAAGTAAGGCAAGAAGTGTGAGTTTGTGTCTGACAGGTTCAGGGAGAAGCTTGCAATGAGGCAATTAGACAAGGAAAGTGCTGATTAGAAGCACCGTCACCCATAGCAAGGAAAGAAACAAATTTTAAGTAGCAGGAGGAAAAGGGAGGGGGAGATGAAAAATAGATAAAATGAAGCATTTCATAAAGCAGCAGCTTGTAATAAAAAGTTTTGTGACTGACAAGGTCTGATACCAGATTCTAGGGTTGCTCAAACCTCCTCTGGAGGGAGCTGGGCCTGGTTATGTCTGGAGGCAGGAGGCCGCCCTTGATGGGTTTCTCTGGCTTTAGGGTTTTTCATTTCCACGCTGGGGTTGCCAGTCACCATCTCCTTGGAGAGCTCCCCTCTGCAGTCCCAACCACACATATTTCTGTAGACCTGTCCATCCCTCCCTCTGGCAGGAGTAGCGCTCTGCTTGCCGGATGCCTGTGGTCCAAGCAAGCCAATGACGCCCAGTTTTCCCACTGTGGAGATGCTCTTTGGAGGATCGTCAGAACGTCAAGAAAGAAAGATGCTTTATGCAAATCCACTCCATGTCTACTTGACTGCCTTGAGTTGGGCAAAAGGGAAACCTGGGGCCCTCCTGTCACTGTGGCCATCAGCTGCGCAGCAAGAGGTCGTCAAAGAGCAGAGATGAGCCACTGAGAAAAGGCAGACTGCTGGGGCGTGCAGACAGCGCTGCTCCAGACATGCTAATTGCAAGGAGGGTTTTTAAAAGTGTTATTGCACACCCTGTAATTCACCCTGAGCTGATGAGGCAGGGAGGGAGGGAAGGAAATAACATAGCCCAAACCTTCACTGAATCACTCTTTTTAAAATACATATCCTCCAGTTACATCTTTCTGGTAATTTTATGCAGCATCAAATAGCTGTAACACGAGCCTGGTGTAACCGTTCCAGGGAACGTACAGAGGACTGCAGACCACACAGATCAGATATATGTATAGCTGGATCTGCCTCATAGAGTGGTGACAAGAAGCAGTAAAATATTAACAACAACACAGTAATAATAACATTATAAAATGCATTAATCTCCAGGACTGTCACTGCACTGGAGAGCCTGGCTACAGCAGATTTCAGCAAATGCTTGCTCCAGGTGCCAGGGGCCCTCTGATCTCCACGTCAAGGAGGACCACAACGCGGTCTTGGTGACCCATGGTGGGGCATTAGGCAGAAGGCACTGGCTCTGTGTACACCATGTGTAGAGCAATACAGTACCTAACTTACTGTTCATTGCACAAATTTCCATCCTTCTGCTATGAAACATTCCCAACCTTTGGTAACTGCTGGTGGAGGGTTGAATGCATGCTACCCGGGAGCTGACCGTTAAGGGGGAACCGGGTGCTTTCAGCAGCACACAGGCAGCAAACAGCAACACGCCACAGCTGTTTAAGGACACCGAGTGAGAAAGTGCTCTGCCTCTTATGGAATTTAGGTGAACGGACTGTAATTACCCAAATATTTATGGGTTCTCTTTATTGTATGAGTCACTGAGGGCTTGTGAGGGGGCAGACAATTTCCATTTTGTTTAGGGCAGAAATATCCCTGGAGACCAGGCTGATCTATGGAGCTGCCATATCAAACCCTCCTAGGAAAGGAAAAAAAAAGATAATGCATTTATTAGTCAGCTCACATTGGACTGCTCTGTGTAGAAAAGGAAAGAACTCAACTGAAAAATGCTTTTAAAACCACAATTCCATAAGCATCTGTCTCATTTCAAGTATGGCTGGGGCCTTTCTGTCTCCTGAAAGGGAAGGAGAGGGTGAATTCAAATGATCTGTAGCTCTGGAGTGCTGAAGGGGAAAAAAAAGTCATTTCCAAATAACACAGCATCCCTGCAGACAGTGACCAGGCACAGATAACCTCCTCCAGGGAGCCACGCTTTCCCCCAACGCTCAAGTCCCTCCCCAGATGACTTGCTCTGCTGTCCCTCTGCCCTCCCTCAGGCTGAGCTCAAACCCATAAGAAGTAACAAGAAAAGAAAGAATCATTCTTGGACATCAGGCAAATGGAGAAAGAGGGGAAAAGGAGAAGGTGGGTAAGTGATGTTAGTCCCCATCAATCTCCCATTTGTTTTACTTTAGCTACCAGTGGCTTTTCCCATAACTGCCACAGTTTCCGCGGGACCCCCCGACCCACAGAGCAGGTTTGGGGAGCTGTGGTGGATCCCAGCCTCAGCAGGGCATGGAGGAGGGGGGCGCTTAGGGAGTGGAAATGCCCCGTCCCGCGCTGCTCTCTGCAGCCCCTGATGCGACGTGCACTGGGCAGGGGGTGCAGCCCTCCTGTGCACACTGGGGCTCTGTCCACCCTGCACCTCCTGGCTCCTGTGTCTGTAAGCCTGTGACAAGGAAAGGAAAGAGCGAAAAGAGGAGGCAGGATCAGAAACCGCCCTGAAAATTCCTCTCTGTCCTTTGGATCACCACAGCAGCCTAGAGGCTTTGTCCAAAATGGGGCCCTCCAGCAGCACCAGGAGAGGAACAGAACCTCCTCTGATCTGGTAATGATGGTAGAGAAGGACAGTCCTGTTTCACAGAAAAGCTCTCGGCGCATTGCTGAGGTTGTCCTTAAGCCAGCTGGGCTGGAGAGCAGGAGCAGTCTAGCCAGGGGTGCAGCCAAAGCTCGGTACAAGCCCGTTTGCCTGCCCAGGAGCATCCCCAGGCCAAAGCTCCAATCACCCAGCGCTGCCGTCCCCGCCTCGGCCGGCAGCAACTGGGGCAGGGGTGGAAGAGGAGCGAATGGGGCATGCCAGGCTGCCAGCAGGACCCTGCATGTGCGAGGCATGAGGCACTGCGGGTCTGGCGTTGTTGAATCTGAGGATCAACATGAGAGGGAAATGGAGAATAAAGAGCAGTAAATGAGCTGGATTAGAGGAGCTGTTTTACATAGCCCTTCATTTAATCCTTTGCTTTCCTTTCGTTATTTAATTGGTTTAACTCTTGTACTTTTAATGCTGCAGGCAGAGAGAGCCAACCTCCTCCTTTCCTTCCCTTTTCCTGCCTTCCCTTTCCTCTCTTTGCATCTCACTATCTAATCCCATTTCTCTCTTACTTGGTCCATTTCTGTCCCTATCCCTTGTTCTCATTCTCTCCTCCAGCTTCTTTCTCTCTCTCTTCAGGCCCCATATTACTCAAGCAGCTTTTGTTAGCGCTGTCAACTGCATCAGCTTGTAAGTGAAATTGTACTGTAAGTGAAGTTAAAAGTATTTCTATGGTGGGATATTTAATCATTTGAATCCTTGATAGGAGCAGCTCTTTTTATTTTCACTAGCTATAAATCCAGGCTCTATCTAATCTCTGATCTCGACGAGGAGAGAATTAACCAACTGAGTGTGTGACTAGAAAGGAGAAGGCTGGAGAGAAGGGACCACTTTATCTGAATGTGGAGTGGAGCAGCATAGGAATAAGGCAAGGAGCTGTTCCCAGCTTCCTGCCATTCTTCTCATCGCCTTTCCCCAAGTCTAGCTTTGTTCCCCTTCCCCAGACACTCCAGCAGATTGAAAATGGCATTTTCCATTTGCACTTCTTTCTTTTCCCCCATCAGTGATTAACCCATCCCGTGATGGTGGGAAGGGGATGTGTTTCAGACCACAGAGCCCTGAGTCTTAGTCCGTCTCCAGCTTGTGCTGGGCTGGATCAAACGAATTCCAGGTGTGGATGGTAGCTGTGGGCTGAACCCTACCTCAAGGGAACCTATGTTAAGTTTGGGATCTCGAGGTGAGCCTTCCTCTGGTCTGCTACAGGAACAGGCTGTATAAATGGAGCCAATAATTACTCCTCTTCTCCTCTTCACCTGGTTCTTCCCAGAGCAGGTAAGAGCCTCACATCTCTCCAAACCACAGAGCCAAGTGCCTTTCTCCAGACACATCTTCAGGATGCCTCTTCTCTTTGCAGTGGAGCCACCCATCCTACTGCTATCATTTAAGTATTTGTTCATGTAAAGTGCTGGATGAAGTTATCAGTCATACCTAAGCATCTTTTCTTCTTAGCCTCTTGTTTCACTTCAGGCATGTGGGATGTAGACAGCCCTACAGCTTATTCGCTTCTCCATAGTACCGTTGCTTGTACCCAACATATCCCCATCAGCTAAGAAGTACATTGGAGAGCTGATCAGAAACGTTCTGACTGATTCGAGACTCTCATATTCTTCCTCTCAGAACATGCTGATTTGGTGAAAGTGAAGCATCCTGCTGAGATGTGATAATTGCAATGAAGTCCCTGACTGGTCATCTCTGGAAACTTCCCTGCTGGGTTACAGGGATACAGGTTATGAGGGAAACGGGCAGATCCATAAGTATGGGAGTCTTCTTAGGAATGCAGTGTTGTGCCTGGATTGCATAGAGTTCTGGTGGAGGAAAAAAAATATTTCCTTCTACCTAGGGCTGAGATTGGGCTACCCAGCAAAGGAAGTGGCCAACAGTGTAGATCAAGGTGGGGATGAAACAGCGGGGAAATGGGTAGGAAGCCTGTATTGGTTGTCTGTACATTACTTAAGTCTTGCCAATATTTTAAGCTCTTCTTAAACCCCGCAGTCCAAGAGCTTTATGCAGAGAATTACTGCTTTACACAAGGCATATTGGCATCAAAATTTACCTTGAGCATTTGTCTGAAGGATGAAAAGTGCTACAGGTATTCAACATCTCAGATGCAGTTCCTTGCAAGAAACAGCCAGGTTACCCTTTCTCCTCCGCCCTCTCACTTCCAATTCTCCAGCACTTCTGTTCTGTGGCCTGCTTGTTTGCAAAGTCATCGCAGGAAATAAGACTCACCAAGGAAATACAGCAACTCTCATGACTTGAGGGTTAGGTTCCCCCCCTCCTCACTTTCAGGGGGTGCTGGGAGTCATGCATGCTGCTGGGCAGTGCTCCGCAAAAGTGGACTATCAGTCACTGTCACCAAGCAGTGGGGGAGGAAGCAAGGGGGATGCCGAGTTTGCACAGAGTACTCATTGCACAGTGAGATTCACACAGCTGTTCTGCTCCCAATGTAAATATGGACAGCCCCATTCATCACTGGCCTTACTTCCTCAGCACACGTCCAGGGGAGAGGGATGATTTAGTGCCTGCAGCTGGAACAAGCACTATGTTTCTCTAAACCAGCAGCATTTAAAAATTGGGAATGTTTTGCATGTGTGTTTTGTGATTCTGGGGAGAAGTGAGGAGGTAATGTCTGAAGCTGTGAGCTGCAGAAGAGGTGAGGCTTTGCAGGGAATCATTAGCCTTCTCCGGTTTGCTCCTCTCACGCCCTCCATTCACAGGGATCTGCATGATGGTAGCACTGGGGATCTTTGGTGGTGGTGGTGCCCTAGGCCGCTTGCAATCCATATGGCAGGTGAGATGTAACGGGAGAACCTAATAGATGAAGTGGAAGGAAAAAGAGGAACCAGCATGGCTGGAGTTGATCAACAGGCCTGGAAGGATCCACTGAGGCTGAGAAGTGAGGGACAATGGTCCCATGAAATGAGCTGGTGGGCACCTTTTCAGGGATCCTTGCAGACCTGCCCCCAGGCAATGCAGTTTCCCTCTATCAGTGAAACACCTTTGGGCTCCACCTCAGGCTTCCCTGTCAAGGGAAGGTCCATTTTCATGACAGTAGAGATGTCAACATCCTGAGAGACGGAATAGGGAACCTGGGTCAACGGGGGGCAGCCCAGGTCTGGAGGGCTGGCTGCAGAGTTGTTGGGAGATCAGGGCTGGGCAGACCTGCAGAGGTGGCAGGGAGGGTGGAGATCTTCTCCTGTATGATGGAGAAGGGTCACCTGAGGATCTGTCATCATGCGGATTAAATGAGGGAGGAACGTTGTGCCCTCTGAGCACCAAAAAGGTGGAAATGCTGGAGGTCTGAGTCCACTGGGTGCAATGAATAGGAACTGAGGAACTCTTGCCTCCATCACCAAGCTGCTCCTACCCCTTGTCATCTCCCGAGAGTGAATCAGCTCTCCTTTGTTGGATGCAGCCGCCCATCCATGCCCTGCAACTGCAGACAGCAGATGGAGGGAATGGAAAAGGGGTAGCCTTTATCTTTCCCTCCAGAGCTCAGATTTGCTCCTGCCGTACTTGGTCAGCTATGCCGTGGCTCACTGTCCCTGCTGATGCCTGGCTTTCACTTGTGTCCATCTTGCAGGCATGCTTCCATTCTGTGTGTGTGGTTTGCTCAGTCTGTGCTAATTACGCCCTTGACATATGCAGTAGAACTGCTTGTGTCTATAACAGCATGGAGGTGAAGGAGGTTAATTAACTTGGAGGAAGGAAGCTGAGTGTCCCTACATAACACCCCCTTCCATATGCATTAGTTTTGAAGCCTGAAGACACTGTTTAACCAAACACAGCCCACGACTTACTAACTTTCTTGTTTCCTGCCTTTCTTCTCCATGTTACCAATGCTGCCCAGGATGGATGGCACTGAAGTTAATGAAAAGCCTCACAGAGAAACAATGGCCTTTCCAGAGAAGGCAGCACCTCATTTACAAAATGATCAGCCTTTTCCCATGGAGTGCCGGCAGGATGCTCCAGTGAACAAGGCACTGGCATGCTTTCCTGGCTGCGCTGGCTGGGGATGATCCTCCCTGCACCCACGGTGGTGGGATTTGCTCTACTAGATGACCATGTTACCCTCAGCCTGCAGGGTTCCTCCTCTCCAGCGCTCCCAGCCTGCGACAACATCCACCATTCCTGTCCCTCGCTTGCATGAGCCACAGACCTCTCAGATTTGGCTTTGACCTGCTGGGGAGAAGCAAAACCTCCATCGTGTGCAGCGGCAGCACAGAGGAGCTGCCCTGCCCCAGCCCCAGCGCTCGGCAGGGGGACCCACCTCGGAGCTGTGCTTTCTGCCCTGGAGATTTCAGTAGCAGAGTCCATTCTAAACATGCATTGCTTAGGGGATTCCTACAGTCAAATGAGACCTGATAGGATACCAACAACCTCAGCTGCAGCTAAGAGGCATCGCTTCTGCCCCGCAGTGTGATCATGTGCACAAATACAACATGGATGTGCCTGGGTCAAGCCACACATGTGTTTCTTGAAGACTAAATTCAGAGTGCGGCAGCTGCTTGGCACTGACTTCTGTTTTCTGTTGACATACAACCTTGAAAGACTGGCTGTCCTTCTTCCTCCTCCCCCCTCTCCACAGCAGCCCCTCCCCCCCCCCAGCACATTTTATTTATTACAGTTGTAAATCCTTTCCAGCAAGCCTGCTGTCTCTCTGTTTGCACAGCACCTTGTGCAGTGGGTCTTACAGGTGCTGCTGGAATATAAACACCAATACAGCTTTAATTATAAACCCTGCCGGGAGGTGGACAATGCAAGCCTACAGGTTTGTGTCTCAATCAAGAGACTCCACAGGGGCCACCTTCTCGGTGCAGCCCCGTTTTAGTGTCTATTGGGCGGCTGGTAAGAGAGGCTAGTTATGCTCCTTTC
Source organism: Egretta garzetta (assembly GCF_000687185.1). NCBI lineage: Eukaryota > Metazoa > Chordata > Aves > Pelecaniformes > Ardeidae > Egretta > Egretta garzetta. The sequence goes on along the minus strand of NW_009258272.1, from coordinate 2,253,298 downwards.
CTTCCACTCTCAATAATTATAGGTCTCCCAGGAAAACTGGCCTTAGAGTGGAAATTTTATAAAGGTTTTAAAAGATTTTATTAGAAAGGATTTGGTTCCTGTGCAATTATTAGTTTAACAAGGCACTTTGCTCACCTGCTGCACTAGAACTGTTATTGATCACACTGCAAAAGGAAGACCTAGCAAAAATTTATAGAGAGAGCAGCACACTGTCTCTATATTTGTATATAATAGGTACACCGGCATATATTTATATGTAGTGACTGAAAAGGTCCTGAATGTGTACACAGATGTGTCTAGCTCTATATATGCATACGTACACACAGCCCATGTGTGAAAAAGCTAATAGGTATAGATTATATCGGTGCGTCTGTCCTGTCAGAGTGTATTCATCTTAATCAGTGATGGCAATGGAGTAACATGGTCTGAGAGTCTGGGGATCAAGTGTACCTGCAGACACCGGACAGGTCCTGCCGCAAAAAACCAGTATCAGCGGCTTTGTGTCCTGTTTACAGTTTGGGCCATCTCTGCCCCACAAAGGCTTGAGCGACACGGTTTGGGGTTGGGTCTGGAGTCTTGCAGGTGGAAAGGCTCAAGTCTGTGGCCAGAGGCTCAGTTATTAGCCCAGAAGCAGGGAGAGCACAGCTGTAAGGATCCAGAGGGTGAGGTGCTTGAAATCTTCCAGTGACAAGTATCAGGTACAGAAATTATTACTATTTCTTTTCATTTGCAGATTTTGCCGCCACTCATGATCTGAAATTTGATCAGAAAGGATTCTGGACCAAGGGTTTGGTTCAAGCTGTCAGGATCTTGAAAATGACTTCAAACATCTGACCCCTTTGAAAACCCCTCCTTGCCCTATGTGTAAAGTCCTGCTCTGATTTTTTGACTGGAGCTATTCCTTTTGCATGTCTTTCCCGTCCAGTAAGTGCCTGGTACTCCCAGCACCGTATCTTTCCCCTCTGGATGGCAGCCTGGTACAAGCAGCCCATCTCAAAGGCTCTGACTCATGGCTGCGCCAAGCACCTGCATGGTAAAAGCAGGAGGGAAAAAAGCAACTTAGGAAGGAAAAGATAAAAATCTCAGCTGCTTGCTGATGCCAAACCAGCTCCATTTGCAAAACAGCAGGACTGGTCCAGGTAGACTATATGAGCACTATGCCCCTTCTCGTATGAAAACTGGAGTAATGGAAAGATGGAAGGGGCAAGATGCTGTTAAACACACTGTCTACCAAACCCATGCTGTCCCCTGCCCACCACTGGGATGTGCTCGTACAGGGTAGGGAAGGGAAGGCTGCAGCCCCCTCCTCTCCCCAGGTTAATCTCCCTTTCCGTGTAGCCCCAGGAGTTATCCCACTTCCAGCTCAGGAGGCACAAGCGGGTTTAATTCTACACCTCCCCAGCCCTGCAGCAGTCCAAAGATTGGGCTAAAGAATATGAAAAGTAGAGCAATCTCAGCAAATACAGAGAAAAATGCAACGGATAGCAACAAGCTGAAGTTGCTGGTGCCCTGATGCACAGACAAACTCTTGAGATATGCTTAACTTAAAGGCTTGCTGCCTTCGACCTGAATACATGCAGATACGATTGCCTGAGCCGAGAGGCTTCCCTGTGCCAGGATCATGAAATCGGATCCCCCGGACTGTCCTTGCTGTGCTGGATCAGCGGCAGCTCCTGCCTCTTGTTAAGTTTGTAGTTTGGAGGCTTCATGAGGTCCATGGGGAACCCATCGCACCCCAATAACCACAAAGTCTTTGACAGGGAACAGGTCTGGTTTCAACCACCTGGGCATGAGCTGATAGGAAAGCTTTTTTTGTTCTATTTTCACCGATATAAGACTTCCCTTTGGGTGGCTCTGGGTCTCTACCTTGCTCTATGGCAGGTCAGCCAGGACGTACAGGCACCTTGCATATTTTTTTTTAGAAGCACAGGAGACCTTTCAAATTCATGACATTGCTGGGCTGAAAACCACAGCTGAGCTCGGCTGTGCAGACCTAGCAACACATCGTGAGGAATGGGGAGGCAGGCAGTGCTTTGCACAGCCAGTCCATTCCCACCCATTTGCATGGCAGTAGTTTTTTTTTTTCTTTTTACCCATGTGCCTCTCCCTCCCTGTGCTCACACACCTCTCCTGCAGCAAATGACTCAGTCTGTTTACAGAGAAGGAAAGCTAATAGAAACCAGGCAGAATTCGAGCCTCTCTGGGACTGCTTTACACACTGACAAAATCATTCTTTCCTCCCCACGTTAAATATTCATGACACTCAGATTTTTAGATACAAAGGTACATTTTGTTTCTAAATGTGTTAATCCAGAACAGGCTCCTCAGCACCGGAGTTTTCTTTTCCGCCCACTTTCAGAGGAAAAAAAAAAAAGGGCGTATGCCCCGAAAGTAATGCAGTCTGACTTCATTTCGATCATGTCTCTTTGGGGGGTTGTTTTGATCTGGGAGCAATTTTGCCATGATATTTATGGCCTGAACTGCTATTTGTACAATGTTGGGCTTTTTGTGTACACGTGAGTGTGTGTCCCTTGTACAAATAACACGTCAACATCTCCCTGCTTCCCAGCCTGTAGTTAAGCCCATAAAACAAGATGCTTTAACAAAAGCCCCATATATTACTGCCATTCTGAATATTTGTAATTTTGAGACAATATTTACATAGACCGTTAAGGCTAAGCTCCTGGGCCCACTGACAGATCACAGGCAGCTGAAAGCACAACGCGTGTGCTGCAGTTTAGTACTAAGCAGGGGGGAAAAAAAAGCCAAAAATACAAGCAAGATAAAAAAGAACAGGCTTATGTATTAACAGACACATAAAGCAAATAGCAGAGAGAGAAACAAGCAGAAAATCGTATTGTACAAAGCAATATTGAAAGAGATCTGGATTTGGACTGGAGCTTCTAGAGAGGTGTTTGGAAGCGGGGCATCCTCTGTGCCCATCTCTCCACCTTTTTATTGCAAGCTAAAAGCTAGGTTTTTCAAAGAACTCCACTCCAAAGTTGAGATATGATCAATTCTTCCCTTGTGAAAATGTCAATAAAAATAAAAAACCACCAGAAATTTGGTTTTCTGCTAAGATTTTTTTGTTGATATTGTTGTTGTTGTTGTTTAAAAGCCCAGCAATGTTACAAGTTCACGTTGGTTTCATTCTCTGGAATTGATCTGTGCATACACAGTGGGCAAATTGCAAAAACCTGGGAAAAAACGTCCATAGTTCCCCGTCTCTTTTTAAAGAAGAAAGCTGTGTGGCTTAGGAAAGCTGGCCATATTGCTGTCGTGCATGCCACGTGTCAGACTGCCCATGCTCTCCTCTCACCTGTCCCTGAGCAGAGGAGGTGGATCCCATGCAAGGAAGGGTCGTTACTGCAATGGCAATGGCAGGAGGCTGGGCTGTCACAGCTGAAGACTCATTGATCCACTGTGCTGTCTTGTGCGTGGATTCTGAGATGCTTACATGATCACTAAGAAGTCTCCTGAGATCTTAAAATAAACCATCACTGATCTTGGTTTCTCTCGAGGACATTCAGCAGCTGATTATCACCGCTCTCCACTTACTGTCCCTTACTGTTTCAAGGGGTTTGGCCTTTCTGCTACCTCCTCTGCTTTCTTTTGTACCAATTTACAGGTTTTGTGACATTATTTCAGTGGTATCTGAAAGATACAGTGCACATTCAGTATATGAAGCCAGTAACTAGAATCATAGAATAGAATCATAGAATCATTTAGGTTGGAAAAGAAGACCTTTAAGGTCATCAAGTCCAACTGTTAAACTAGGATGTGGCTTTGGGGTCTGGAAACAGAAGCAATGAGGGAATGGATGTTAGCCTGAACACCTTCAGAACCAGGCTAACCAGGAGCTGGGTCTGAGCAAAACATTTAAATAGGGGTGATTTGGTGGTGGCAGAGTCTCAAATTATCTCCTGTCTATTGGGAAAGATCCACCAAATTGCAGTGCCAGATCAGCTGGGTATAAAAGGTCGTCATGATCCACACCACAGAAACCACAATCAAATTAGCACTAATTGGAAATTACAGCTGAGAGACCAAAGACTGAATGGGCCATGAAGACTGAACTTCACGTTCTCCTCTGGGCTCTCAAATCAGTACTAAAATCACTTGCATTAAAAAGAGAATAACTATTCTTTCCAGGTTCTTACATATTTTAAAATCTGTGATTCAGTCACATCACACCCCCATGCAGGAACAGTGTTTCATCAATATTATGCATTTGCAGTGTGGTGGAAAGCCCCAGTCTGAAGTCTTACTGAAGTAGATGCTGTACAAAGCCATGATTTCTTTCAAAATAAGCTCACAACCCACATGTGCTACCAATTGTACCGCACGTTCGCAATGGGCTTTTTTATGGTTTCCATCAAATGTGGTTTAAAGCAAAATGTCCCCAACATACAAGGCTACAAAAAGAGTTCCCCAGATTCCAGTATATGTCTGACCGCCTCTTCATAGTCCCCAAGCTTATAAAAGGAGGGTATGACCCCTATTAAAGAGAGACCATTCCAGAGACAAAAGACTACTGAGGACATAGCTGTTTGATTTAAGCTGACTTCCTGCTCAATATAGTCCACACCATTTTACCGGGTTATTTATTGGCAGTAAACCATTACCCAGTGTTTGAGGCATACCTTTCATGAGGCTTTGAGTCTTGGTGTGATTTCTACCTACGCATACCCTTGTTGAAAGCCTCATTGAGTATTTTCTGTTGCCATCCCTGGCAAAAAGGTAGATCTTATTTCTACTTTGGCTTTCTCCATCTTTCTCTTATAACAAACAAGCAGGTCGGTCGGCCATTTAGCAGTCTGGATTTGCTCCCTATGACCATGCTCACACACCAAAACCTACAGTTTCACCTTCCTCATGTTTCAGATCTGCCCTGTAGGAGTCTATATCCCCTCTAATGTGCACAGCTTCCATGGCCCTCATCCCAGACTATCTTGTCAACTTTTCCCTAATGCCAACTCATCTCAAACCTCAGGAGAGGTTTCCAATCCTGTTTCCTTTCTTCCTTGCCCTGATGAAATGTTGGTTCTGCAACAGCACCACGTTAATACTTTCTCTGAATACTGTGCTAGTATTCACCTGTCCTGGGAACTGCCTTTATATACTAATGTCAGAGTTGCTAAGCTGCGAGTTACTCCCATGAACGTCATTGGTAGGTCCATTTCCAGAGGGAAAAGCAGTAGCTCTATTCTAACTTACAGAGAGAGCAATGAAACCGGCTTCTAGATGAGGAAGGTTTCACCGTAAGAGGGAGTAGAGACAAAATGAACTCATTACTGCTTTCACCCTGTGCCAGTATTAAAAGAATTTAACTGTTTTAGTGCAATTGGCCTTTTTCGTTATGTATACGGGCTTCATGATGGACGAGTCGTTAAAAAATAAATACAGAAGTAATGATGGTAGCAATCACAGAAAGCAATTTTCAGATATAATAAAGAGTCTACTGGATGTGTACAGCCTGTGCTACACTATTGATTTCTTCCTTTCTTTATTGCACTTCACTCTTCTCAGTTCACCGAAACCCCAACCCTAGTGCTGCCTAGCCTGCCAGCCAACAGCTCTGACGAGCAGCCATGAATTATTAACATGCCGGAGCCCTTTAATTGGATGAGCTGCAATTAATAATTCATTGGAGGTGCTTGCAGAGAGAAGGAGGGAGGGAAAGCGGGGGAGATGCTGTTGCTGAGAATTGGGCCCACAGTATGGGAGCAAGTGGGAACCTGGGATGTTCCAACTGGAGCCCCCAAAATGATTGTTGTGTGCCTGGTTGCAAGAAAAATGAGGCACAGCTAACAGAGACCTGCCCAGGAGAATTAGAGAGAGGTTTGGAAGTGTGACCCACCATTCGCGGGCAGTGTTCCCAGCACGCCAAATACATGGCACCATGCCTGGAGTTTGCAACATGAGGAGCCCACAGTAGGGTACAGAGCTCAGCAATGAGCCTCTCTCCTACCTGTGTCCCCGGTGCTCTTTGAAACAGCCCCAGCATCACATCCCAGTTGTGATTTCCCTTCCTGTGAATGATCCAGAAGCAGAGAGGGGTAAGGCATGTGGGAGCGAAGCTGCTGCACTCACTCATCATACCACGAGACTCACTGCTTTCAGGGCTCCAACAACAAATTAATAGTACTCTGCCATGCACAGTCTTGCTGGCTTCCAGCTGACAGGCAAGGCCACAGACCATTAATGTTAATTAATATTTACATTACAGTTGTGCCTGGAGGGCTCAATTCAGGTCTCTATTGTGTGACGCATCCTACAAACATATTGAGGATCAGGTCCCCTCTTGTGCTATTCAGTCCACAAACATATACAAAGACACGTTCCTCTGCCTAGAAATAGCCTTTTCTTTTGCTTTTCATAACTTGTATTTTTCATGACTTCAGTACAGAAGCCTGGATGGCTATTAAAAAAAGATGAAGAAAAGAATATAGGAAAAACAAAGCAAGATTTAGTGCTTGTAGAAGTAGCA
>NW_009258272.1:2232957-2246709 GCF_000687185.1 Egretta garzetta | reverse complement strand
GGAATGACAATTCCATACCATTTTCTTTGCTGTGCTCCTAATGTGTGGATAAAAGAGGCATAACAATCCCAGCATACAAAGACCATGGATATATTTGAGACATCGACAAGTTGTTGGGTCATTTAGCCTGACTCCTCCATACTATACATTGCCGAACTTCCAATGATTCTCCCTGTTCTGATCCTAGAAACAGAAGGTGCGTGACTGAAGCCTGTCTTCCAGAAACACATCCCATGCCTTCATAATTTCAATATGTCAAAAGACTAGAAAACCTGCTACATCATTTGTGGAGAATGAGACTCTTTGCCCTCTAAGACTCGTTAACAGGCTGTGCACGGCTGAATGGGGAGATGCGACATTTGGGAAAGCACATGCAGAAACTGGTCCCAGTTTTCCCATGTTGCTGAAGTTGCGGGGATAACCAGCATCAACAGTGACCGCTCTACTTTTGCACCAGCTCTGCACAGTGCTTTGATGCCGTGCTTCTCCTCTCTGAAAAAAAGGCAAAGCTGGTTTTTGGTGTCAATTTTCTCTCCAGGAATCGACTTGGGACTTCTTTCCTCAGTCTTTGCCATGCCACTATTGCTTCGTCCAATCTGTGCATCTTCACCATACTCTCTTGTGTCTTTAATTAATCTATATTGTACCTCCAAGCACAGGCTTGAAGCCAGAGTAGTAAGTAATTTGCATAGCCTTGTGAGTATAGATACGCTCTAAATCTCAAACCTCCTTCTACTCCCCGCTTCCTCTGTGCAATAGAGGTACGCATGGCAACATCTGCATTCCGGCTCAGCGGCTCCATTAGCACGTCGAGCAGGTGGGGCCAGGCTTTCACCTCTCCCATCTGCTGAGGGAGGTAACAAGGCTTTGATTCACTGAAGGGCTCGTTCTTCAATGAAAAGTGCTGGAAAGTTTGTGCATCTACTAGGAGCCTTAAAGATAAATAGGGCCTTAAATCCTTTCCTGAACTAGAATGTAAACAAATGTGTGGCCTTGCCAGGCTCTAAGGACCAGGCCTGGCAGATAGGTTCAAGCGAGATTAGTTCTTATCTGTCCCAAATGGGCTAAGGAATAATACAGGTCTTATTTTATAAGCTGTTCCCAAGTGCAGACCAGCCTCTGTTATGTGAATATGAGACACGAGAAACACCTTGCCTTTTCATTGCCTCTGATTTTCCTATTCCTTCCAGTATCACTGCATCAAAAGATATTCTCATTTTAATTGTTTTAGAATTACTGACCATACAGATGAACAATTTAGTCAGAAGAGATCCAAGATCTTTAGAGTTTTCCCAATTCCATAATTTGTTGACTGTTTAATCCCACAAATTCTACTGTGTGGAAACCTGCTTGAAGATTGGAACGATAAGATGAGAACGAGGAATTTGAGACTGATTTTTTTTTATCGAAAGAATTTAATCTCCTTGTGTCTCAGTTTCCCCAGTTCTTCAAGTGCCATAAGAAAGTCAGCTCCCATCTTCACAGTGGGAGTTTGAGTCTTAATGAAGAGGTTCCATGCACTGCGACTGAGAGCCGCTATATGGCCACTCAGAGCATTAATGTTATTACAGGAGTACCGTGGGGACCCATTCAGAATGGAGTATCATCTTTAAGAGAGAGATGTGCAGTCTCTTTGCTTCGGCAGGTTAACAGCTGACCTTTTAATGCTACAGCTGCACAGTTTGGTACAGTGCAAATGTGTTGATCATTTAACATGGTAAATACAGAGTTTCCTAGGAAATGATGTTCTTTTAGCTGTGACCCAATGTTTATTTCCCGTTTGACTAAGTCCTTTTCCTTTTTGCGGTAAGCAGGCTCAGGCTATGCAAGGCTGGGTTAAGGATTCCCCTGAGCTAAACATGTGGCCACACAAACACTTTTTCCAGTGTAAAAGCTAATTAAAAAATCCTTGCCTCTGGCTGCCCTTGTGTTGCAGCACTTTGCCCCCTCACCTGTGCATTTGTCTGGGGGTTATGCTGCAAACCACATGGCAGGAATAATCCATGTTTAAAAACCACCACATACCTGCCACTCATACCCTGCTTGATCGTCTCAGGAAAGGTACCCTTTTGAAAAAGGACACTGCCTGTGAACAGCATGGACCTAAACACCATCACACACTGCACTTGTCTAGAGTCCTGCTTGCCCCTTGGTCTGCTCCTGGTAGGGAAATTTGCTCAGACAAAGCAGATTTTCCTGATATGTTTGTGTGCAGAAAAGGAACATGCCTCCAGAAGTAAATTACAGGCAGCTCATGGAAAAAGATGATCCTGCAGGCATCTGCAAATCAACAGCAGGAGATGAGTGCCCCAGGAGTGCCTCTGCTCTGTGGGGTGATATGTTATCTATTACACAGGCTTCTTTCATGGACCTTTTCTCCACCCATATACAGTGTTGATGTTACTCGATAGCTTATGGCTATGAGGGTTGCATTGGGAGAGAAAAGACAGAGTTTTCCTCTGGGTGATGGTGTACAGGATCTATTCCTGCTATTGTAAGATATGAGCTGTAACAAATGGGCCTAGCATGGCTGATCCATCACTGGACAGAGTGTGACACTGGCTCTGGGGCAGCAGTCAGCCCAGCGCAGGTGAGCGTGGGTGGCTCCTGGGCTCTGCTGCTGCCTGGTGGGACAGACCTCATCAGTTACGTTTAGCTTATGAATGGATTCCCAGCACCCTCCAAAGAAGATAAGGCTAATTGTCCTTGAGACAAAAGCTGCAGTCCCTGAATTGAGAATTCAAGGGGACAGACCTGAAGCACAGACTTGCAGAAAACTGCACTTTCTGTAAGCAGATCAAACTCTGAGCTCAGGCTGCCCTTAGATCACATCGATTCTTGCAGCAGATGATTCTAGGAACCTTCTGGGTTCTCCCCTCTGTGAAGCACCAGATCCTGGAGCCAGGTGCTACTGAGATGAATAGGTAAAGTATCAATTTGTCCTGAAAGTATACATTGGAATCACTTCTACGCAAATAAGCCCATGAGCTCAAGAGGAACAAGTCACTCAGAACCAAAGAGGGTGGTGCTCCCTACCTGAAACCTCCTCTTATTTGTAATGCCCATAGCACAGCTATGCTCCACTGCAACTCAAACTATCCAAGCAGGGCATGAGGAAAGCTGCAGCAATTAGTGCACAGAGAGAGAAAGAGACAAAGAAAGGTGGCAAAACCTTCCAGATAGCTCCCTTTCCCTCTCAGAAACTGACAACAGTCGAGAAATGGGACCATGGGAGAGGTCTCCCACCCCATTGTAAAGGACATCAGGAAATAGAGTCTACAGATTGCACAGTGATGCCCCAAGCAGCTTTAACTGAGTTCAGTCTAGCGGAACAAATCCCTTAAGGAAAGACATTTGTCTCAGCTCTGATCTAGATGTTCCACTATCTAAGGTCCAACTAGCTTGGTTCTCATCCTGGGAGACCACTTTCAAAGGGAAGTGAAGTGGTCCCAAAACACTCCCTGGAAATGAGGTGGGAATTGCACACATGCATGCATATGAGGAAGAAGTTTCCGTAGCTCATTGTAATGCTGAATATGGAAAAAAAAAAAAAAATTCTATCCAGTGAAGCTTCTGCAGCAGGAACAGAGTTCATTTCTCTCCAGCTCTGGGGAGTGAAATGTATTCAGCTCACACAGGCCACTTCAGCATCTTTTTTTGTTTTTTATCTTTCCAACGTAGGAGAACAAATTTAACAATGAGATTCCGTTTCTGTTTCCTACATGTGGAATAATTAAATTTGCATCTCGCTCTGTAGTTGGATCTGCTGTTTGAAGAGGAATGTATCAATTGGACATGAGCCCAATGCGTTCTGCTCTGCAAATAGGCAGTTTGCAAAAAAACAAGGCATAATCTCTCACCCAGGCAATAATCACAGGAAAATCATCCCTCACTGACAGCTCTCTTCAGGGCTTGATTCATATTCTCACTGGCAAAAGAGCAGGAGGGAGGGGGTGTAAGGGGAGCAGACTTTTGGCATCTCCTTGTGGCAACCTTCATCAGAAAAGATGCAGGTTCTGGATATGGGACTGAATGTTACTGCTGCAGTCATCAGCGGCAAGCTCTCTGCTTTTCTGCAGGCAGGTTTCACAACAAGAAATTGTACACCTGATGACTTAAGACCTTTCCAAAGCCTGCTGAAACCCTGGGGAAACATTCCTGGTGACTTCAGTCAGCTTTGCGAGAGGCCAGTGGAGAAGGATTTTCAGTGAAACTACAGGTCTTGTTTTCAGGGGGGTTGTTACCTGCAACAGGACCAGGTGCTCAGTGCTCCACAGACTAAATTGTTCAGAAAAATCCATCCCTTCTAGCTTCCGTTGGCTGGATGGATAGCCCTGACTTCCCTTCATCAAGTCTTTTCCTTTACCTTTTCCACATCGGGTGTCTTCAATTCTTCAATCTGGTATTCCCTGCCTGTGACATTTACTTTAACCATTTTCAGAAACGGATGCCCCTTTGAATCCCATCCGCCATTCTTATGTCCAGAAGGAGGGAGAGAAAACATGCCAGGCGGAAGGAACAGAAGACGGAAACTGTTGAAAATTTTTTGGATCTGGCATGGCTGGAAATGAATAGAAGTTTAATTCAATCAATCAGAGAGTCAAACTGCACCTGCCCCAGTTCATCTAAAACTCTTCAGATTAAATACCTTATTCTAAGTGGAAATTAATTGAGTTTGTCGAATGGTTCCTACTGCATTAAACACACTCTAGGTCAGGAGAAGAGCAGAAATAAAGACAATAACAATTTTTTATAATTGAAAGGCTTTTAGTGGAGCTGGCTGAACCTTTTGATTTTTCTCTCGCTAATGCCCCTTCTGTATAAGCCTCCTTTTGAAAAGCATCTCACTGGAGAAAGGGTTGATTTGATTGTCCTGGGCGACTCAGACATACAGCCACAGTGGTTTCCCAGTCTGCCGCATTTCAACTGGCCCAGCATACCCCCTTACTTGCCTCTCAAGTGGCATTCTCTCTCTATCTATCTAGGTAGAAGCACATATTTCTCCAGACAGACCCGAGCCAAATGAAAGGATCATTATCTTCCAACTCACCCTATGTTGCTGGTCATGGACCCTGTGGGAGGTCCTTCAGACAAGACAGCTCAGCTGCTTATGGGAGTGTCTCTATCTCTTCTCACTTCAGCAAGAGTCTTCTCTTTAATTCTTTAATTAAGTCAGCTCAGCTGCCAAGTAACTGGGTCCAGTGTACTCCATTGGGTGGACAGTAGCCCACAGCTGGGAGAATAACTCTTCCCATGGCACAGCTAGAGCCCTAAAAAGCCATGCCAGTGTGGTTGGATGGAATCACACATGGGTCCAGAGATGAGATGGTGGAGAGCTTTCTAAATTGATACATGGGAAAGGAGAGAGGTGCTGAGGAGGAGAACTGGTAGGGTATGGAGAAGGGACCCTCTCTGAAGAAGGGGCTTTGAGTTTACATAAGACTTCTGCTTGACATCTGTTGGAAGTGCCACCAAGGATGCCTGTGAGTATATGGGGGCAGCATGAACATTGCATGGGCTCTGAACACACAAAGTCAGCGGAAGACAATTTTCGTTATTCAGGTTGGATTTCTCCATCTCTCATGTGCTCTTGCACACTTATTCTTCCCTCTCCCTGCTTTTATCCCCCTTTCCTTTGCATACCTGAGTTGAATCTAATGAAGATGCATAAAAAATGTTTCCATTCCGTGAAATGCAATCCATCAACACACACTTCATATATATTGTGCAGAAATGAATCCATTTCAGCCAGGAAGGCTGATAAATCAATTTAAGTGGAAGATTTTTGACAGTTTAATTCAAATTAAGTCCACTTTGTTCAATTAGAGGGTAGCTGGAGGGGTGGTGGCAGGAAACAAACAGGATTGCTAGCACAAAAGTTGCATTTTTTTTCTCAGTTTGAAGCCATCTGTGGACCATTTTTCTTAAAGCAGGGACAGAACGATACTAATTAACACACAATCAGAAGTGACCTGGAGATTTACTTGTTTTTAAAGCCTAATCCTTATTTTGCACAACATTCCTACCTACCTTTGAGTGAGCTGCAACAGTGCTGGGAATATTTTAAGATGAATGGTAAGGAGGAGATGGAAGAGGTGGCCAAGGTCTTTCTGCATGCAAGGGTGGGGTTTGCTGCAATGCCCCGCAACTTCTGCTGGGGGTGTTGAGTACCTTGGAACATGTAGAGTAAAACGAACTTTGAAAAAGCCCCCTCCCCCTGTGTTAGACACCACCACGCATCTGAGAGACACATTCCTGGGGGTCAAACTTAGATGCAGCTTTTGTTTGGCTCACAGGCAGAGTTGGTACAGACAGTCACCGGTGAGTGCCAATTCTTTAATTGCCCACACAGTTCCCCCCCTACATTGCCACAGACAAGCGTGCAAATACAGTTTGTTTGGATATTCAGTCTGTTCTATGGTATGTTCCTGCAAAACATTGACTTTCTCTATGCACACAAAAGAGAAGCTTGCTGACAGTTCAGATCTATGAGTTAAAGCTGGTGAAACGTGGACATTCAGCTAATGGGATTAAATTCAGCCAAGTTACCTGTGCTGTTCTGTGAAACTTGGTGAATCAATTCAGAATTCCCAGTGAACTGGGTTAAGAGAGATGTTGAATCCCAGATGTTTTAACACCTGAGAAAGCTGTGTTTTAGTGATTATTGAGCAATACATTTAAAAAGTGAATGACAGACCTGGAAAGCAGCATCTGCTTTTTCACTTTCTAACATATTTTCTCAGCCAAACTGAGGTTTTCAAGTTCACAGTGCAAAATGTAACTGAATTTCATCCAAGTTTGCAGACTCACTAACGCTTTCCACGTTCAGATTGGCAAAAAACTCCCAATTCTTTTTTTTTTTCAACAGTTTTGCAAAACTGAGTCCTTGTCACTGACAGATGGAAAAACAAAGACTTTTGCAATTAGAAGGATAAAGTAATTCATGGGATTTTGGTGAGTTTTTCTTCTACTTTCTTGCTCAGAGATGGCGAGCAGCACAGAAAATATGCTTTTTCTTTTCATTCTGACAGGCAGCCCTCTTCAAAAAACGGGAATCCTTTGTGCAGGTAGCAGAAGTTGAGTCCAGAAAGAACATCTAGTACTGGACAAAAATTACCAGATCATCTTACTGAGCAATTGAGTAGATGCATCAGCTTTAATGGATATGATGGAACTTCGCTTCCTTGTTACCAGCTGACTGGTACCTGACTAATCCCGGTCTCAAAAAAGCAAAGCTTTTCATTTAGGCTTGTATAAGAACAAAGGAAGGTATTTGTCAGAGGAAAAGATTTTAGTTCAAAATAACTGCAGCAGCAAGATGTTTTCCCTGGACAGTGTCTGCCCTGTGAAACTCATGAGTCTAACAAACCCCATCCGTACCTCTGAGTGTTGGATGGCAATTTTATAAAATCTGCTTCTACCAGCTGCCAAGGGAAGAGCAAGAGAAAACAAGAGGATGTCCAAAATGTTTGTGATAAAGCATTTTTCCCCACCGTTTTTTTTCCCCAAAACTAGGTTGTTTGCAAAATAGACCCTGTTTTCATTGGAACTGTTTTTATTTTTCTTGTCTGTGTCTGTGTGGAGGGGAAATAGGTGATCAAAGCATGGTAATTTAAACCATTTCCCAGAAGGGAAAACAAGCAAACAACTACTCAAGTGAATCCTTGATAAAGAACTGCTTTAAGAAAATAAAATATACTGTCAGATGGAAAGCTGGCTTGGTGGACCAACAGTCAGAGGAGGTGGCTGAGAGAGGGGATGAGAGAGTGACATGAAGAAGAACAGGGAGACTTCTGGAACATGGACAAAGTCTTTATTTCCTTCTACATGGGTCTTTCGTCCCATCTCGGCCCTGCTCCGGCTGCCCAGGGTGGATGGCAAGGTGCTGAGTGCCTGCCGGAGCGGCTGCGCTGCAGGTTACAAATCACTGGCTGCCATGGGCAGAGGGCTTCACATCCCGGCCCCTTGGAGAGGAGCCAGCCTGTACAGCTCCAGCTTCATTTCCAAACCTCCGCAGTATGTCCCCAGCCTGGATTTGCTACACCTCTTTCAGATGAATTTATGGCTCTATAAATGGTGAATCATTGTGTATAATAAAGAGCAGAACAGATTTGAGTGGTATCCAATTTAATAATTACTTGAGTAACTCAATCATTTTCAGATATGTGGTTTCAGTGTCTGCAGACCTTGAAGACCTGCTTGGAGCATTGGGCAGACAAGAGAGCACTTTTTACTGCTGTTACTAAACCAGTCCTTCACAGACCCTGCACACACCTCATCTACGACTCAAAACTTTGGGAAGATTGTGTTCAGGTTTGGACTGTTTGTCTGAGCCTGGACTTGGAGAAGGAGGTACAGAGGACTTGTACCTGCACTTTCCCATATTTGAGGCCCTCTCCTCTGGCCAATTATGAGAAATGTCTGCCTCTGTGCTCTCATAAATGATTCATTTAAAACCTCCAGTTGGCAATGTTTAAAACCCAGCAGCCTAGCTTGCAGACTTTTTAAGGTCCACAATGTTTCTTGATGGGCACTGAAAATAGCTCCCTTCTAGTTTGTGTTCTTGCACTAGATTTTAACAAGGCTGTGTGGATCCATAATGCTTGCAGATGCAAAGCAAAATTCAGTGGTTATTTTGCCCCATTTCCGAGATGAACAACGGTCAGGTCCCACTGGAGTACACTCACTGGCCCAGGTGGGTCCTTTAACTAACTGGCAAAGTTTAAACTCTGCAACAAAGCTGACTTCAGGCTGAGCAAGTGAAGTAGATGATTAGATCCTATTCATGGTCTTTTCAGAAGTCTTCCTGCCTCGTAATAAAATAGAGGATCATGAGGACTCTGTAAATCAAATGGTTTCCATGATCCCAAGGGAGCAGCGTACTACCTAGGACACTGGGCGTTACAGAACACAACCATCACATTATCTACCCTAGGGACATGTAAGGCTGCTGAGAAGTGACTGTAAAACCTACCTGGGAGGAGTAACGGCTGCCATGTGAGCCAGCCCCACCACCTGCCTGAGAGCACCCTGCACACCTGCACCAGAATTTGCAGTGCAAATTCCAGTTTCTCATCATGGGACTGTCAAAATTTGCTCTGTCTTGAAATTCATCATGCAAGATATTAGCCTTAGGATGAGGCTGGGGACTTGGTTATTCGAAGGCTCACTTTGTTGGTGCAGAATTCACACCTGCACTCAGGTCTCTGCAGCTGAGTGACAGTTATTTAAATACTCTAATACTCTTTTTTTTTTTTTTTCTAATAGGCTGACAGAGGTTAAAAAGTAAGTCACTGGAAACAAATGGGCCACCATTCTTTTCTAGCATCAAGTTAAACCACAGATTTTGGTGGAATAAATTTCCAGAGGTATAAAGACCACAGGTCCCTGGGCTGATTTGACACACAGGTATTTCTGTGACTCAAGGAAGCGAATAGCAGCCTTTTCAAAATTTAGCCTTAGATTTCAAACCTTTCGGTTCTTGGTGCTTCCTCTATAGTAACAGAATGCTGCCAGCGTCCCTATAACTCAGCCCCTTCATTTTTTTTAAGTGGATACATTATCACTCTTTGTTATATAATGCACACTAATATTTTAGGTGAATAAATTTCAAAGAAGAGTTTTTTCTTCTGGAAAATGTTGTTTTCTGTATTTATCTGTGTGGTCTGTTGAAGGCCAGTGTGTGATGAATGATCAAGTGGTTCTTATCCATGCATGGATCTTTTTATTGAAAGAATGAACTGTGTGATAGTAGTATCTAGTATCTGTTGTGAATACAATCA
Organism: Egretta garzetta; assembly: GCF_000687185.1. Classification (NCBI taxonomy): domain Eukaryota; kingdom Metazoa; phylum Chordata; class Aves; order Pelecaniformes; family Ardeidae; genus Egretta; species Egretta garzetta. Next base: position 2,236,927 of record NW_009258272.1, on the reverse strand, counting down.
GAGAATGCTGTTTTATATCCTTGTATTAAATCTCTGATCTTTAGTAACTATAAATTTTAATAAAAATAAAATCAGAAGGAAAAGAACTATGGCAGACTACTGGTACACGTTTAACAAAGCATCAGGGAGATTTTTTTTTTTTTTAGCACATAGGCTTAAATTCTCTGCTAAATCTGGGAAAAGCACATGCATAACTTAAAATGTTTGAGCAATCACATTGCAGCCAGCCTTGCAAGTCACTGGAAAAAAACATGAAGTCCTTCTGCTGTGAACTCCTATGAAGCCCAAGGACATTGGGAGTTGCCCACTTACGCATGCATAATCACACCAAATTCAGGGCAGATTCTGTGCCCATAAGGGCAGGCTTAGCAAACAAATGGTGGTGTAAGCACCAAAGGGAACTTGGGATGGTCAGAGCTTGTTTGTGCAGGCATTAATCGATGTTTGTGGCATTTTGGGGCAGCTGAGGATGCAGCTCTGGGGCTCAGGACCATTTTGTGTGGTGGTCTGTCCAGTGAGAAAGTATTTTAGTCAGCTTTGCATCAGATGAGAAAGCCATTGGTTTTCAAAGCGACACCACATGAGTGTGCAGTATAAATCAAGGTAGGCAAGTGGGTTATCAGTACATGCACCGAGCTATTTCACCTTGTCAAAGATACATTGGACACCTGTAGGGTAAGGCTTGGTGGGAGGCGGTGATGGTGGAGGTGGGGAGAGGGCTTTCCATAGGGAGTATTTTTCACAGTGTAAGGACTTTTGAGAAAATTAATGTGAAACATTAAAAATGTTCCTTTTTAAAAGGGAATCCATTTTTTAGGCACAATGAGACACTTCAGGTGGTGTGGCAGTGTTGAGTAATGCACATTGGAGTTATTTAACTTCATCTCATGCCTCACTATTCCCCAGGGGCACCCATTAATCAGCGTTACTAGGCAGTTTGTCATGTCCTTTTGCTTAAATAATATCCATACCAAAATACAAGTAATGCATGCACCTGGAAGTCAGTGGGAGATCTGCCTGTGTCAGGACAGAAGGATCTGTACTGGAGGACATAGGAAAGCTGAAGGACTCCAGTTGCCTCCCATGGGCTTTGAATGGTACTGTAGCAGATTGTTTAAGTTAGCAGGTGTATTGCAACGATGAAAATTTACCAACCACCACTGCTGAACGAGGATCATTCTGAACAATAAAGCTATAAATAAGTCTGCAGGAAGATTTGACCACAGCCTGCAGACATCACATTGCCACTGGATGCAAGCCTCAACCTTTCTGCCAGATGAAGAGGGATTTCAGGTGTGTGTGAATGCAAAACTGCAGTTCATGTGGGACAGCAGCAATACGCTACCCCTGCCTGCACGTTTGGCCAAAACAGCCATGAGGATACTAGTTCTTGGGCAGATGATCCATTTTGGCTTTCAGTTCTCCTGGCTGAGACCTGCTGACAAGGGTGCAGACTCACTACAGTGCACTGAGGAGTTCGTGAGATGGATGTGTGCCTGCTGAAAGCCCAAACAGTTGTATGACCCACCAGAAACTGAAAAAGCATCTTTGATTTTATGACCAAATGCATATACTGCCAAAACTGATGCATTTCACCTGGGAAACAAAAAGCAATGTTCTGCTCATAATGATTGCCTGACATCACCCCTTGAAGATGGCATCAGTATTTTCCTGTACCTAAAGAACAGTGAGGGCATCTCTCCTGGCTGTCTAACACATCCCCCCACAGCCTCGCTGTCCCCAGAGATCCCAGATTGCCAAAGCAAAGACCTGGTAGATCTTTACCCAGCTTCCTTTCTGGTTTGTCAGATTTGTGTTTAAACTCCATACCTGAAGGTTAAATCACTACTGGCCCTCATCAAACCAGTAAATCACCTAATTCCCTACCTTCCCCAACCAAAAGTTTTCTCTGACTTGTTAAGCAAAATACAGACAGCATGGCCTGCCATTCCTGCAGAACTTGCTGGCCTTCCGACGTCTGAAACAACTGGCAGACCTGTCAAAAATGACCTTCTTTCAACAACATCTCTCTCTTTTTTTATTCCCCCCCCTCCAGGTAGGGGGTGGGGGAGGTTGGAAAACTGTAAAGATCAAGTCACAGCTGCATGTGGTACCTAATTAAACAAGTGTAAGAAAGCAGAGAAAGGTCAGGTTGTCAAAAATCATTGCTGTATCTTTACTGGATTGTATTTAGAGACTGATAGCAGCAAAGAAAATAACTCAATAAAGTGAATGAGACTGGAATAACAAACTGACTCCAGGGACAGACTAGTTTTGAAACGCAAAAGGCTAAGGCTTCAAGATTTATGTATATATATGTGTATGTATCTGTATGTGTGTATATACACACAAAGAGGCACAAATCGAAGGGAAACAAGCCCTGGAAATGAAAGGAAAAGTGTTTGCAAAGAATAAAGTAAACAGACAATATTAACATGGGGAAGGAGATGGACGAGGAGAAGTTCAAACAGGAAATGTGGCAGAAATTAGAGGCTGAAAATACACAGGCACAAGCAGATAAAAGGAGAAGGAACTGAGAAAACAAATTAAGGAGTGGATAGGAAAGGGAAAAGCGTAAGAAAACAGAAAATACAATCGCAAAGAAAGAGGAGGAGGCCAACATTGTGAGGGGAGGGGAGGAGACTCAAACTGGGAGTGAAAGTGCTCTGATTACCCGCCATGGTGTCCCTGCCCTGCAGAAGACATCCCCTCTCGCAGTGCCTGCAGTGTGATGGGGACATGCCCATTTCATCTGTACTTTGAGGATGCTGAGGAACTTTTGAGGACACCAGCCCATGCAGACAAGACCTCTTGTGTTTACACATACATTGCCTTTCCTGCATCATCCCGCTGTCCCTTTCTTACCTACCTGCCCGAGTGAGACATGCTGGGGAGGCAGGATCCTGGGCAACCTTTGCTTGTGCCTCATTGACCACTGGCCTCTTGCCTGCCTACTGGGAGGGTGGGCCACTGCCAGGATTTTGGCACTCTTCAGGGAGGAGAATGTTGGGAAGGGAAAAGGGAAAAAGAAGAGAAAGTTGTCTCCTTGTGGAGGAGGAAAACAAAGCAAAACAAAGCTCTCGCACTACTGTATTACATGGTGATATGGTTTAAATAGCAATCTAAACAAGATACTCAAATCAGAAAGGTTTTGAATGCTTTCTGTTATTAAACACGTCTCTTCATTTGTTCTGCCAGGGATGGGTTCCAACCATTTGCTCCTGCTAGTTATGTCTGCCTTCCTATGACACCATTTAAATTTTTTATAAAGCCTGCTATGATAGCATCTGTAGGCTGGAAGAAGCTGTATGGGGGGTGAAGGGGAGGAGAAGAAGATTCTCCTCCTTTTGACAGATAAGAATTTTTCCTCTTCTATTCCCACATAAGCAACCTGGAAAAAGACACACGTGGTATCTTGCATTTAACAAATTGACAGTGCATTTAAATAGTGTACCACTGCAAGAATAATTGCAATTTGTTGTAATTTCTCCTCCAAATTCCACCCTGACACAGTTGATTTATTTTGCAAATCAGTGCATCTGGAGCGTGTGCTGTGTCACATTATGGGCCTTTGATACAGAACCTTTGTTTTATAACAGGGAAAATAATTAGCTTTCGGACAAGCTTGAGCTGTGATGTCAGAAGCTATCCATGGCTGCTGAAAGAAGTTATTAGTGCTGATCTAATGAAGGCTCCCTGGCAAAGCTCTGCCTCTTTACTAATTTGTCTCTCTGGGATTTTAGCAACATTTAAAAAAAATGAGGTAAGTGTAAAAAAACCACATTTATTTCTATATTAAAAAGATCCGTATTTGTATAGCATAAACCTTGGTAACGTTGCTGGTAAGAACTACAGACAGCTGAGAAATAAACAAACCAAAAGGCATTACTTTGTTCCAGTATAAACACCACTTTCCTCTGAGCAGAGAAACGTTTGGGCATTTTTCTTAATTAACTTTTTTTTCTCCCTC
>NW_009258272.1:2213646-2232920 GCF_000687185.1 Egretta garzetta | reverse complement strand
TTGGAATTCACAGCACTCACTGGCAAGTCTGGAAATTATCAGTGATTAGCGGTGTCAGCTTTCCTCCAAATGTCGTCAGCAGAGCCCTCCTTCAGTGTCACATGCGCTGGGGGGGACAGATCCTTTCCTTGCTGTCCCTGGCTGGCACCAGGAGTAATTTCACTGAAGTCAAAGCTGTTTCTCCCCTACGAAGTGAGAATATGCCTGGGGAGAATCAGACCCCATCGCCTCCACCAAAACACCAAGTCCCTAAAGCGATTGTACCGCGCGATGGTAAATATTATGGGAAGATATGGAGTGGGATGAATTAAAAGCGCCTGGCTGGATCTACGGAGGGTTTGATTTCACCCAGGAGGAATGAATGAACGCAGATCACTCCGAGTCTTGAATGTCCGAGGCATAATCTAATTTCTCAATGTAGTCAACCAGTTGAAATTTGCAAAATATGGACTCTATTGGGAATCTGGCTGAGCTGTGTCTGATTAGCATGTGCAACTGTTCAGTGACAGGTTTTTGTGAGCATTTAGTCTCTGCTTTAAACAGAATCATCACCAGCTGGTTATTTTTTACTGTTATTAGGTTAGAAAATAGCACTGAGGTATACAACAGTAATCACGAAGCTGTGATGCCAGGGAAAAAATAATCACGTTAAATTGACCTTCATGAATAAAGAGTGAGGTTCCATTTCGCCTCATTTCTGTTCATTTTAAAACCAGCATTAGCTTTTCTGGCACATAATTTTTCATTGTTTGCTGAGCATGGCTCGATTAGAATGATTCACTGTCTTTAATATTAGTGATTATGGTCCATTTCAATTACACAATGTGTTATAGTTTGTTGTATTACTCTCCTGCCATCTCTCTGTTCTGACTTCCTTTGGGGGAAGCAAAAAGAGAGAAAGAATCAGATGCTGAAAGCAGGAGCTGGGGAAATGACCACCCTTTCCCTAAACAGAATCCCAGTGGACGACCGGCAATGCCTGCTGCCTGTGCTTAACACTTAAATAAAGAGTTTCAAACCCAGATTAACCAGATTAAGTTGCATTCTCCAACCCACCGCTTGAGATTCTGCCTGTTGGCCACCTATCTGTCTGCTCTGTGTGTTTAAATAGAGAAAGCAAGCAAGTCAATGAATCGAGTGTGCTCTGAGTGTACAGTTTAGATTAAGGAAGGATTTAGGAGATTTATACAAGTGACAGATTAAGGGTTGTTCCTTTCTGTTGTGGATGTCGGTTGAACCATGGTCTTTAGAGCAGATTGCATTGTGCACCAGCACGTTTAGGATATTGCAGCCCCAGCAGAAGCAGTCAGCCCACTGCCCAGCTGAGCTAGCAAGGATTTGGTCTTCCTGGAGCAGAGAGCTCTGCTGCCTGCCGCACTTGGATGGTGAATCCTCGTGGAAGGTGTGCGCCTGGCTGTTGGATCAGTGATGTGGCTAAAAAGCTAAGAGGAAAGTGGTCTCACAAGGAAAAGGGATCACTCAAGGTTGAAGGACTGTTTGTACTTTCTGCAGTGCCCTAATCCATCAAGGGAGAGGACACCTCTGCTTCTCCATGGTTGACCAATGGGCTGCTCCAACTCACCCCTGTCTGGCTGATCCCGGTGGATTCAGAGTGTTCCCTGAGCTTTTGCAAAATGGAGCTGGGAAGAAAATTGAATAGAGCTTAGGCTTTCAAAACTGCTTTTAACTTGAGTTAACAAGTTAACATTGATCTTGCAGAAATATGGAGTGACGTGTAAACACAGGATTGTCAGAGTCACCATTCATGTGTTTTAATAGAGAGATCTGGAGCCGTAGGGAGAGCTGGGTGCTGGTGAAGCTGCAGGAGATTGGAAGGGTAACGTGAATAATTGATCTGGGTTGTTAGGTGTTTCTCCAGGCTCTAGGAGTCACCAATCACCTAAAGCCTGAAGCTTTAAGTATCCCTGTAGATCAAATTCAAAACCTTTTTCATGAAAAGAGGCAACTATCCTGCTACTATTTCATCATTCTTAACCTATAGAGTTATCTCCAGTCAAAGCCACAACTGGCTCCTCCATGAGATTAAATCAGTGAAGTTCTGCTGAAACCAGTGACTACAAAAAAAGGATAAGACTTTGCTTCCTCTTTTCAGGGTAGAATCTGTTGCATTTAAAACATCATTACAGAGTACTTGTTACTCATTCAAGCATGAGAATTTGAGTGACAGGGGAAAGCATGCCCTCTTCGTATAACATCCTTCTTTTCACCTTTTGATTTGGTTACACTTTCTCACTTGCCAAGGAAATTGCATGTGTGTGGAGGAAAGGAGGAAGGGATTTGACACATTTAATGGACATTTATAAGGGCTGCAAAGCATTTATTATAGTAGTAAATGAATTAACTAATTATAGGTGACCATTAAATTGTGGCTGCACTCAGAGAAGAAACCCTGTAAAATTAGTTCAGTTTTATTCCACTGATCTTCTCTCTTGACCAAACTGTGTTCCTAACCTGGGTGATATAAGCCCAGAGTAATTACTCTGACGTGGTGAAGTCAGTCTCCTTGTTCTTTGGGGTAACCAAGAGCCTAATCTGGTTACTTCCGTGTCTTCAGATGTCAAATGCTTACTTCCCCAGCAAAAACAAGTGGTTGTTCTCCTAATACCACACCACTGATGAAGTTGTGGGCAAAGAGTTGGAGATAGCCTGTCTTTTTAATCAACAATAAAGTTATCAGTTAGGTTCTAGCTGTAAAAGCTTAATTACTGAGGATGATGAAAGAGGCAGGAGACACCCAGTTCAATGAGCGCATTCCAGATGGAGGATGTATCACTGGGCCTAGGGGGAAAAGCAATGAGGCTTTTAGCTTGGAAACTGTGTCCAAAGACTAAATAGGAAGAACTCATGACATTAGGTGTCTTTGGTGCCTTTCCCTTACTTATCACAGTTCTTTACTACAAGTGGTTTTACCTCATCCAGGCTGGAGCTCTAAAACTGCTACAGATTAGAGAGAGGAAACCGATGATTCTTGGGTTTTTAGGAAGGCTTAAATCTGGAAATATTACAACTAATACAGTGAATTTCCCAATTGCTGAAGCCAAAGAAAGAACTCCATGTACTGACAGCCATAGGAAGTCTACTCAACTTTGATACCGAGGAGCTGTAGTAGGAAACAGACTCCTGCTTCACTCTCATGGGTTACAGATGACATAAAAAGCTGTTGCTGAGTAAGAATAGCATGGTACGGTGGCTGCAAACAAAGTACGGGGCTTGGTATGGAGGGGAGAGATCTTTTTGCAGAATCATTTTTCCTTTGGAGCTTTGCTCACGTTTGCAACAAGCCTGGCAGAGCCTTGCTCATGCAGGGAGTCTGTAGGTGCAGCCCTCACGATGTACGTGCCTGAGCTTAGCTATACTACTCTTTCTTCACTGAATACAAACCGAAATGAGGTGATAAAAATTGTTATAGAAGCACATTCTAAAAAAAACCCCTAAAAATAAAGAAAAAATCTGTAAAGAACAACATAGCCAAAATGCAAACAGGAAGAGCACGGTTTTATCTGAGACAAAGCACATGTGAACAGCAGGGCAAAATGAAAAGAGACAGAGAAATTATGAATTGGAATTAATAAATGTTGGTTTCAAATTAGTTCTTAGTTCAATACCAGAAAAGACAAAGCTTTGGTTCTGACTAGAAACATCTTTCTACCTTCCTGTCTATGGCCAAATCCTGGTAAAGCACATGAAGTTGCTTCAATGGGAATGATGCAAGTGCTGTTGATGAATAGCATTGTGTATGATTACGTAAAAGGCCTCTGATGTCATCAGAGCTGATGCTTGGTAGAGGGATGTGTGTCTGCCATAACACTATGAAGTCATTCCTTGGAGCAGGGTTGTTTATTCAGAAACAAAAATAAAGAGGGTATCAGTGAGGGGAGGGAAATGCCCACCATCTCTGATTGAAATCTATTTTCATCTTGTGAAAAATATCTTAATTTTCACTTATATTCCATGCCTGTAGCTAAGGGCCATTAAAACTAATAAAAGTAAATCATTTGTGACAGATCTTAGAAAACAGTTTCTGCAATGCACCGCACTCTCAAATGCTCATTAGAAATAGTGGTTTTCTTTTCGGAAGAATGCTTGCTGAATGCTTAAAACGTGTTGCCTCCAACTTTTGACAACTAGCACAGGCTATGAGAAGCTTTGAAGCAAATGTTTGACATAAAAAAGATGGTCTGATGCTATATCAAATAAGATTGGGGGGGAAGCATCAAAGCAGAAAGCATTAGGATGAAATGCAGTTGGAGGAAAGAAAATCAACACACTCATTTCTGATTTTACATTTTTCTGGCATCAGTATAAACAACTGATTTGCATTTGCTGAGGACACTAGATTCAATTCTTAACAAATTAGCATTAAACAGAGCCTCCTCCCCCAAATCCTTTCTGACAGCATAGGGCAAGGCCAGAACAAAAATTGTTGCTTACACCGTGATGGTTCCCAGGAAGAAGAGTTCATATCTCTGATGATGGGATGACACCTGTTTTCCTCCTCCAGCCTCCACCTTGAATGAAAACCAAGGATATGCTTTTATAACACAGTCTCATGGTCCTTTCTGAACAAAATCCTTGCTGGAAACTATCATGGGTTGAAAAAAACCCCACCACACTGTAAAATAACAAGTATGTCAAGCATCTTGGCTTAACTCCTTAGAGGGCTAGTGAAATAAATGTTTCATTTGTTTTACATGGTATTTTCCTTAAATACACTGTGAAGTATCTTGTACATCGATCTAACTAGAGCACTGTGATCTTAACCTCTGGAACAGAGGTGAGCCACTGTCAATAGAAACTGGATTACCTGGAATACCCCTAAATCATATGAGTGAGGTTTCACCTAGTAGTTCTGCTAAAGGAATAGTCAACGAGTTGGAATAGAAACCATGAAAACCAGGTCCTGTCCAAACATTCCTTCAGACAGGGAGGTGTAAGCATAGGATTCACAGCTGTAATGTTCAGGCAGGTGTTCCCTGTAGAGATGCTCCTCAGCTACTCATTCCTGGCTCTGATTTGCTCAGACACTTGCAACACTTGGATGTGGCTCAGGAGAAGAACTCCAGATGGTCTTTTGTTTAGCTGCTGTAGCAATGTTTTGAAGGAGGGTTTAGAATTGGGATCAGGAGAAACAGGCAGTAGGGTCATCAATGAAAAAGTTATAGGAACATGCAATAACGGTCTTGTAGAAATGCAGGGAAGAGGCTTCTATACACGAGCCTCGGCAGACACTAGGTGTGCAGCCTTGTGCAGCTGCAATACGAATGAATTTACCTTGCATTTTAAGTACTAGCTATTCCACTTTGGCTATGCTCTGCGCAGAGCAAACTAACACAGCCAAGCATCTCAGAAGTCCTGCAGCTTATGCTTCCCATCCATATTTTATTCCTTCTGTCTCCCCTTTGGCCTGCAGACTCTCTCCATCGCTCGATCAGTTTTCATGGTCATTCAAGTCGTAGGGGTGATTTGTTCAGGTAAAATGGAAAATTGAAATGGAACGGGTGCTGGATACAACATCATCCACTTTTTCTATTTTGTCAAAGTGCCGTGGCTGTTCATTTTTTCATGGTCATGAGTTGAAATAAATTAAACTTCCCAGAGGCAAAACTTCTCTAAGATCAAATTGGAATATATTGATTAGGCTCTTTGAGGGCTGATGGATTGGACTCTTATGCTTTATAAACACATTTACCAACACGCTCTCAGAAACAGTTGCTTAGCACTGGGCAAACTGATCGTGTTTATTTAAAACTGTGACAGTGGTGTACACCTGTAGCCCTCATTCGGGCCAATAAAGTCTCACTTCCTGATTGATGGAGACAAGTTGAGCTGTCTGGCTGCCTGACTCCTAGGACTGGTCCCAAAGGTTGCTGGGCTGATAGAGTCCAGCATCATGCATCAATGTCAGTAAAACAACTTAGCATGTCATTGAGAAGATCTGATCAGCAAGCACCCAGGAGGGAGGATGAAAGCAGTAAACTGGAAGAATTTTTGAGTGCTTATGATGGCAAAGGGGACAGGGAGTCCCAGAGCAAGGGAGTTTTGAAAGAGCATGTATACTAATAGCTTTAGATGCATGACACTGGAGATGAATGAGTGCACTTACTGGCCAAAAATGTCCAGATACAAGAGTCCCAGAAAGCAAAGCTTGGATGTAACTCACTCATATGAATAGCTAGGAATAGAATCATGGACTTCACACGATTAGAGAGAAATGCAGAATTGAGAGTTATGTCCCATCAGCCAGGTCCCACTCATGACCAATGCATGATCCAGAACAACCCCAGCCTGCCTTTCATTTTCCAGTCTCAATCTGCAGCTGTGATTTAGGAATTGTCTTCGGAATAAGAAATCTCAGAGAAGCATAAGGAGAGGTTGGCAGTGAAGGACAAAGATGTGGAGGTAAGAACTGTGAACTGGAACTTCACCAGATGGAGATGAGGATTTAGACACTGGATTTGTGGAGGCTGTGTCAGGAAGTCTAACAGTCCAAGAAGAAAAATTAGTTTTCTAGTTTCTTCTGAGAAAAAAAATGCAGGCTTTTTAACATAAAAATACAGTCTACTGCTGTATCAAAAAGAAGTAGTAAGAAGAATCAAAGCAGAAACCTTTAAATGAAAGAAGGCATCTTGCTCCCATCACTCTCTAAAGGTATCTGTAGCATTTCCAATCTCAGTTGCTAGTCAGAATCAGGAAGTGTGGGTGGCAATTGAGCACTTTTCTTCCAGTCTCTCATTGAATCTGCGTGGATTAGACCATGTGGGATGCCAACCTGCTCAGGCATGTCTCGGTGACATCCAACAGCCTGTTTTATGCCATAGCCCAGAGCAGCGTGGGAGTGAGCGTTACGGGAACATAAGTCAAAGAGCAGAATTTTGCCTTCAGGTTCCTGCCGACAAACAACTTGACAGGGTGTGTGCTTTCCAACAGGGAATAAGCAACCACTCCAGGGAGATAGTGACATATATAATTTCCCCCAGTTCATCTTGTGTAACAACCAGGATTTGTGGTCTGCTTTGGTACACTTCGGCTGCCAGCCAGTGTGCAGATATACTGTGTAAGCATACATGGAGCTATTCTCTGAATTATCAAGGCACAAGGAGTCAATGTGGAAGAGTTTCAGTAGGTCAGCATCTTCCGCACAGTCTAACAGAGTGTTCTTTACTGCATTATGGTCTGAAGTGCTTCATTTCAGTCTAGCTTAAAATGACTCAAAGCCATACATTTTTCACCAACTGTCTTTATAGACTGTCTCCCTAAATCATACATTTTGCTCTTTAAAGTTTGCACCATCTTCCTTTGAGTCTATTCCCCAGGCTAATAGCTTCGGAGACAACTTCTCAGCCTAACAGACTTTGCTCTTTTATTCCCGTTAGTTGGCCTAAATTTTCCCTTCGCTTAATTCAACCCAATTATTTCCAGTGATACCCACTGGAGCACCCTTAACATTTTCTTTTTCCTTTATGGTGTTTTAGCTCTTCAAAGGCTTGCAGACATTTGTCCTAATGGAGAGCAGATAGAGAGTTATCTGACATGTTGGGGAGGAGAGGTTGCTCTGTTCCGATTCCATTACAGCAGGAAACACACTGGATATCAAAGAGAAATTTATGTAATGTATTCCTGCATTGTTCACAATACAGCATCATGTTTTATGCAAGCAAAAGGAGCGTGAGGAGAGAGTGGAAGAAAACTCCGTTTAACTGGCAGTGAAATGACAATAAAACAACAAACGAGGAAACTGGCAGGAGAGAAACCTTAGCTTTTATGGGCAGATTCCCCAGTTGTTATCATGAGTGGAAGGCCATTGAGCACATCTGAGGGTGGCGAGGAAGAAGAGAGTGATGCTGGGAGGGAGCAAAGCCTCTGCGGTGGATTTGCTCATTAGACGTAATCAGAGCTGTGCAAGGACCTGGCCCTGAGCCATACGGCAGGATGCATCCCTTGCATCACAGAGCTGGCACTCAAGCCCAGCTCCCATCCCTGCACAGTTCTCAGTAATAATCTAGGGGAGGTTCAGAACAGGCCACAGGAAATGGAGAAGTATACACAGATGCTGTGCCAGATGTGGCATTTGGTTGTGGCATGTTGGTCCTGGCATTTCTGGTCACAGGCGTAAACTGGAGGCAGGACAATGCCTGTACAAATGGGAACTGTGTACTCTTTAGCCCCCAGGCTGTCCTTGTCACCACCCCACAGCTCTCCTCTTACCCTGTCCAAAAATAATATGGTCAGCAGAAAGAGAAAATTCAGATATTTTCATGTGAAGATTAGGGTCCATTTTCAATGTGCCCAAATAGCCATCTCCATGTATGAATGAAGCCAGTGTTTACTCTCCAGGACAGGGATGCAGTTTGGGGGAACGTGGGGCTTTGATTGCATCATTGATTTTCAAGCAAACTCTGATCAGTGGTGACCAAGTAATAGGATGAAGCAACAGATACAAGATGTCGAGCGCAGCAGTACAAAAGAGGTGGTGGTCACAGTCACAGGGAGACGTTTGATTTGCTCTTTTGGGTGATGTTCATCACATTTCCAGGCTACCGGCACAATTGGATGTTAGCACCCTCTGTTAAAAGGCTGTTAATCTGATGGCCTATGTACTAATATTCACTTAAATCAAACCCTTGTAAAGTTTTTGCTTTGATGCAGGAGTTTAAAGAATTAAGAAAAACTTCACAGGGTGAAAAGGTGACTCAGTTTAGGGAACCTGCCATGAGATCTAATTCCTTTTATTATTTTTTGTTGCTGAAAGAAATACACACATACACACACACATATAAATAAGTGAACAGACTTTCAGAGACAAAAGAACATTTCCATTTTGCAGCAATGATCACAATGTAAAAAGGCTCCATCGCCATGGAAACAGCCCTAAGCCTCATCATATCTAATGGTGATTTTCCAAAGAAGTCCTTGAAACATCTTTTGTTTCTTGCTTTGAAGTCAAAAGAAATGGTTGAGTGCCAAGAAGAGGGCTATCAGCTCCAGATCTCCAATCACAGTCCTGGTCTCAGCTCTGCAGGCAACTCGCCTGCTCTGTACGCTGTGGAAGGCTCACTTAAAATAATTGCCACACGCAAGTTAGCAGGAGGAGGAAAGCAAGAGGAAAACAGGAAAAAATATATACATATATAGATATATATAAAACACAGGTGGCTTATGGAGAAAAAAATTCTCAACAAGTGGCAAACACTAGATTTCCATTCCCCAGACAGGCTCCTCTGCAGAGGGCTGTTACATTAACACACAAAGCAGCTGAGAAGTGAGCGGGTACTGGCTTTCCATGCTGAGCCCACTTTTCCCTCATGGCAGGGACGCTTACACTGCCGTGGCAGCAGCTTTGGTGTGCCTGATTTAGGAATTAATGACCTAATTAGGAGCGCTGGAGAGGGGGAAAGGGAGGAGGGAAGGAAAAGGAGGCACCACAGAGTATGTTGAGGAGCTTTGCCACTGCTAATGGAGTTTCTCACTGTTTGCAGAGAGACTCACTCAGGGATTTGAGCAAAAGTTTCACAGCCCATTTTAAAAGCTGGTGGTGGTTGCATCTGCACCTTCAGAGAAAACAAGCAGCTTGCAAGGGAAGGAATTGCTTTTAGAAATGTCCCCACCCCACCTCTTTACAATCATGATACTGACCATCTCCCAACCCTCGGTCATGTCCCAGATGCCTTGTCATGGATGGCAATGCCAGCATGGGGGAGGAAGAGCCATAACCAGTGGGACAATAAGGGCAGGAGATGGTAGCCCTGGGTCTTCAAAACTGGTAGCCTGAAGTAAGGGCTCTTGGACTGGAAAAAATGAGAGTAACAGACAAAAGGCTGAAAAGGGTAGCAGTGGTCCCGGAAATATTGCTTGCTCTGGGGGACAAAGATAAAAAGAGAGCAATATGCATAGGCAGGAATGACTGTCAGCCTCAGCCACATAACCTCACGCTTTCCTCCACATAGGATCACAGGAGGGGAGGCGGGATAATGTGATAAAGCCACATTAGCCCATTAAATGCTATGCTCCCATTAATGCAATGAGATATTTCCAGGTGCTGCATGTACAGAAATAACAGGAACCATTGGAAATCAGAAAATTAGACCCCATGGGCCCAGCTTTACAGGGCTCTACAGAAATGACAGACTACCTTAAAAAAGACATGTGATTTAGACATTCAAGAGCAAAGGATCCTGACCTGAGATAATTGTCACTAAAAACTTCTAAACTAGCTCTGAGTAAAGTGAGAGCTTTATTTTATTTTATTTTATTTTATTTCTCCTCCCTTTTTTTTAAAAAAAATAAATTAGGGAAGGATATTGTCTACAACCACATGTAAAACAGTAAAATCGGCCCTTATAGGGAGCTACTATATTTTGTAGTTGTGCATGTATCTACAGAATGTAGGTACGCACGTGATTTTTTTTAAACAAGTTCTAGCATCCTTAAATCCAAATATTCAATGTCCCTGTATTGCTTATAAAAGAGTAAAAGAACTTCATCCATTAAATAAATCCCAGTTGCTGACTCTTGGCTCAGATCCATGAAGGCTTTGTCATCCAAGAACTGAGGACTTCAAATCTCAGAGCCAGCACTTTAGTTGCAAATTTACAGGGAACAAATAATAATAATAATGGTAATGCAGAAATAAAAGATGGCAAGGTGCAAAACAGCAGAGACTCTACAGAAGGTTCCCAGGATGCTTTTCTTTCAAGAAATGAACAGACGCAAAATGCACCCATATGAAAGCGTATGCAGATACCAAAGTTTTTCATTAGCTGAACACGAACATTCTTCACCTGTGACTTGGGATGCAGGGAGCAGGCTTTTGCATTGCTTCCATCCTTGAGATACAATCTCCTATGTACTGTTCTGAAGTCTTCAAACGCTTGGCAGGCAATCCCAGCCCTTTCACTTCACAGGGAGAACAGACCGTTTGCCAAGAAAAGGATTCGGAACTGGATAAACATTAAACAAATACTTCAGGGAGCTTTATTTTGTTTGTGATACATCTTTAGATTTTGCATTTGAACTCTTTGTGGACGATTAAACTTTTGATGTGCTTGCCCCTTCTTTTCCCTCTCCCTCCTCCTCCTCGCCTGTATCTCAGGTAACAGTTGTGAGTCAGGAAGACAGGATCAACGTGGTAGGGAAGTTACACGAGGTTTCAATCCTCAAGGAAGGTTGGTCCCCATAGCTTGTTGAGTGACAGTCATTCACAGCAGGATGTAAGTACTACCCCCAGTCCTGAAGCAACAGCTCAGACCTGCTATTTCACCTTGTCATAGGCAAGGATTGAATGGTCAAAGGAAAGCTGTGCCTTGCATTGACCCATGGGCAGCCTTTCTCTTTTTCCAGACATTCCCATGTGGAAATTGCATGATATCAAAACTCCAGACTGCCCTAAGGAAAGCAGATAGCTCTGTCTATGATATGACTGCTCACAGCCTGACCTAGCTCCCCATCTCTAAAGGTGTGTGTCTCCCTTGCTCCGGACCATGTCTATCACATTTCTTGCTCAGCCGTCCAACCCTGCCTGCTCCCAGTGGCATGGGCTGAGCCACTGCATGAAGCAGTTCAGGAAACATGAGCCATTGGGCAGAGAGAGAGAGCACAAGATCCTCCACCCCCCCTAGTCTTCCAGAATGAACTTTTCATTCACGCTCTTGCCCTACAATGAGAGTGAAAGAGAAGGGCAAACTGCCTTAGACAACCTGTGTCCACACAAGGGTGACAGTGGAGTGTTGGGGACATAGGTGCACAGCGTGGGATGGTGGAAAGGAAGAACTAAGCCCATTTGTGCCTTAAGCTGGACCAGGCATCATGGTTCAGCATAAAAAGGAGGCACAGATGTGTACAGTACTTAGCCAATACAGAAATCATCCTTTCAGTTAGGGGAAGAAAATTCATTACGAGTTTTCCATAAGGGGTATAAAACAGAGATGAAAGAACAACAACAGTGCTGTGGGACAGAAGCAGATTCAGGGGTGAGGAGTATTCCTTAAGGAAGTAAGATTAAGTAATCATCTGTTTCCTAATTTGCCTATTTCTTTGTTTCTTTGCCTCAGCATCAAATTTCAACAGTTGGGTGGGAACGTAGAGTAAACAAACATACGCTCCTAGCAGCTGTGTGCCAAAGCAGCAGCTGGATAGAGGAGGGATAGGAGCAATTGCTACTCTTAGTAGACATCAGAGACTCCACACTGGCTCCCATACCCAGATTCAGGTCTGTAGGAAGGCCAACCTTTCAAACACCTCTTATGCAGGGTCCCAAGCTTTTCCTGGTTCCTAAAGCAGGACCTGATTCTCTGACATGGAAGTGGTTTCTCTTGGTTGTGGAGGATATTCGGGGGCCTCTTACCAGTTGTGTCCAAAAGAGCACAGCTGCCTGCGGGGCTGCTTGTTATTCACATCACATTTGTAAAAAGCCCAGGCAGCAGTAGGGGGAAGATGGACATGAATAGAGAGTGTGGGAAAGGGAGAAAATAGAAGTACTAACGTGTTTTCAGCTGGTGGGATTTTTTTGTAGATGTTCTGTTCTCTCTCACCTTGATGCCTCATTTCACCTGCTTGCTGCCATAGGCGATTGGACAGCGTGGTTGTGCTCTGCAGGAAACAATGAACAACAAATTACAATAACAAAGTACGTCAACAGCTTCCAGGCTCTGATCAGCTGTAGGATCTTTGGCAGCTGCTAACACTCCCATCTGCACAGGGGGAAGGAGATGCTGTACAAAAGGTGCTCCTCTTACTGCCCTTGACCAGTGAAAGACTTCGAAACCAGTAATAGCTAGGCTTGTTTATCTTGGGATGTGCCCTATCTGGTTCAGTTTTTAAAGCCCCCTATGTTCCTTGGCTGAGCACAAGCCAGGAGGATTGTGCAGGTAACGTGCATGCTGCTCTGCCAGGATTTAAGTGAGAAAGGAACTGTGGCATCTGGAGCCCAGCTGAGTGCATGCGATCTGTCCTTACACACCCAGTTCTGGAGTTCAGTTACTCTTGAAGACAGCAGCATCCTGACATTCACATCCCTGCATCACTCAGGAAAATAAGCTAGTACCCTTCTGCAGGCAACCTCTGACACCAACAAAGCACCAGGACATCCAGTTCCGAGCTAGGGTGAATCAGTGTAGCTCCAGAGAATGATTAGGTCCTGTTATTTACATCTCCTACACACCTGGTTCCTCCATCTTTAGGTATTCTTCTGTTGTAAGAAATCGGAGATGAATAAGATAGGACCTATCTCAGCCTTTCATCTTCTTCCTTGTCATTACAGTGATAAATATTTTCTGCACCAGCTGTCTTAAGCTTCACAAGTGATGGAGCAATGCTACCTCCTTCCATGGGAGGCCAACCTTTTGTTCAATCATTTTTTCTTTCCCTCCCCTCACAGTGGTGGTTAACTGAAACATATCCCTTCCACCTCTGCTTTGATTTCCTGCCACAACCTGCCTCGTCTAGATATTCATTTTTAGCAAGGGATAGGGCACTTAGGAGACCATGGATTTCTGGTATGTGAGAAGTCAGTCTTACAAGATCAGGCTGCTTCTGAGATTTCTAACTGGCTTCTTCTCCACTATCTGGAAATCCTTGGTCTTTCCTGAAGTGCGCTGTCTTCCAGACAACAAACACATCATGATACCAAGAGCTAACTCAGTAGTGTTGGGCAATAGTTGGGAGTTGGGAACTCTGGCTGCAGTTCAAAGGGGGTCACCACAAATATTGAGACCTTTAGCATCTCCTGGCGCCAATTCCTCCCCTGGACATGCAGAATCTTTCTAGCCGCAGCTAGAAGACCATGCTAACTTGCAATTTACCTGTCTCAGGAGGAAAAATGAAAATAAAATCAAGGAGACACCAAGGAGAGCATAGGTGTTAATGCTGCTGTAAGTACATACTACCTCCCGTAGGGCTTTGGAGCCTGCCCACTCCCATGGCACCAAGGGTCTGCGTTAGATGATTGGAACCTGGGACTCTAATCACTCATTTGAGCTCTTTAAGACACCTCTGTAGAGATGGATTAGAAGAAGGACCCTTATAATGAAGAGGAAGCTGTATCCCACTGGGGCAAACTGACACAGTTAGTATCACGCGGAGGATCACATTTCAGATACGTTAGTTTTGATCTCGGTAGGAAGTTTGTAAAATCAAACCCACAGGAACCATGTTTCATCTGCAAAGGTAAAATGAACATCTCAGTTGCCTAACATAAAATCTGAACTAACTCCCATTGGGAATCTTTCTGTTGCTTTTGATGGGGTTCAGAGCAAGCTGTCATTTGACATTGTATTAATTCAGAAATGGTGTTCTTTGGGCCCAGCCCTGTTGCTCTTCCTCAGATGAGTCTCACATTCAGGTTATTGGGCCTTTTTGCCTTCATTTCCAAAGGCAATGGAATAACAACTATAAGAGAAGAACTTCTCGACATCCTGATCTGGAAGGAGGAAAGGTACTGGATTGACATATTTTCATGACATCAAAACCTGGCCCATGGCTGACTTGGGTCAACAGAAAGATTCCTGTTTATTCCAATGGGCTCTGAGTCAAACTCTAAGGATTAATTTAATCATACTTGACATTAGCTGTCTAAAACCTGGTCAGCTTAAATCCAGGCAGAGCAGCCAGACTCATTCTATAAAAGCAGCTGCAGGGATGGGCACTTCTGGGACAATTCTCCTGATCTATCTTGAACACGTACCATCAAGTGGCATGAAATACCCAGCCCTCTCCACTGGCTACAGAAAGAGTTTAATTGTATTAGACTAAGTACCTAAATTTTGGATGGACTAAATCTGATTAGATCAATACTACCTAAATTGTTGTATGTGGCCCTTGACAGTGCAGCAGAAAGCCCATTGACATCCAAAGAGTTCTCTGACAGGAGAAGAACTAATAAATGCAGAATTCGATCCTTTATTTTTTTTTTTTTTCTTTAGAAAGAGCACTGCTTTTTCTGCAGGTCTAACCACAGCCTTGGTTTAATAAGACATGCTAATGTGTTATGACTTCTGGGAGCTCTAGAGTGAACCCATGTTGATAACAGGCTTAGCCTCAGAAATGATAAATCACAAGGGAGAGAAGAGATATGAAAATTCTTTTCAGCCCTTGCAAATGAAAAGAAGATGTGATTGTAGAATATGTTTGGGATGTATGAGTGGGGTTCCTATAATCAATCATCCTAAATAAACCATTTTACTTAGCATCTGTTTGAAGGCAGACAATCAAGCTAGGTATATATTTTCCCCATGTAAAAATGCTTACAGAGTCTTAGATCTGACTTTCTCTATCTTAGATATTTTATACGAACCCTCATTTTTTATAACATGTGAGCCCCTGGAAGACTTCAGAGAGGCTTTAGGCATGATATTCAAAACAGAAACTAATAGAAGTTAGTGTGTACTGATTGAGCAAACAGACTTGTTCAAACGCAAGCACGACATGTATGGCAGAACAACACAAATAAAACCCAGCATTCATATATCCTGGTTAGCATCCTAGCCACAGGAGCAGCTTCCCTGTACTAGCTCCCTGGGTGGCTTTTCTTATCCTCATAAACTACTTGAGTGTCTTACTTAAGGATTTTTTTTGAAAGGAAATTCCTCAATTTGGTAAACTTCTCCTAATACTGTAGGGTGATTATTGGTGTTTTACTTTGAGTTTATGTCTTTCAGTAAATAATCACCCAAGCAAAACAATCCCAACAACAACAAAATCAAATAACATTACTTCTATAGTCCCAGAATCACATGGTAGGAAAAAGCTGATGGAGTTTGTCATGTCCCCATCCCTGTGACAAGGCAGAAGCACTCACACTTGTGCCATTTCTGATGTTTGACAAACCCGCCCATGGCTCTCCTGCAAGTGGCAGCCCATGCTCCCCCTGTCCAAACAGCCCATTTCAGCCTCCCAATCCTTCCTATGAGAAAGAAAAAAAATTCCCTGATGGGAATGTTGAGGTTTTATCCACCCCATAAGAACACGGAGAAGAGTATATCCCCTTACTTTTTGCAGCAACCTTACCTACACACAAGAATTATGATCATGTTGCACTTCCACTCACTTCTGGAGGACAGCCAGGCACAGCGTGCTCAGTCTTTACTTACAAGATAGGCTTTAGTAGACCCCTAGCCAGTGTCATTGCTCTGTTCTGGATTATCTTCAAGCTGGACACCTTTCTTGGAGGCAAACAGTCCTCCAGCTGAGGTCTCACCGTAGCTAACTGCAACAGAGGATTGCCTTGTGTCTCATCAGTCATAGCCTTCCTTGCATAGTCTAGCATAATGTCTGGAGAGTTATATTTGGCTTCAGATAGACAGTAAACCCCAGGGCCCTGCCTGGGGAACTTCTGCTTTGCTAATTTTCCCCGTACACTTGTGCATTTGAGTATTACAGTGTTGTACCTTGCACTTCTCCCTACTAACCTGCTGCATGTCCTTCTCAGACCACATCTCCCTCCTGTCAAACTCATTTAAAACTCCTATTCTGTGCTTTTATGCATTGCTAGCCTTGTCAGTCTCACTTGTGTATTAAACTACTGGACTCCATTCCTTCATCCAGATCAGTGATGAAATCATAGAGCAGAATTGCAGCCAGGAGCAATTTCTACAGAACCCATTTCCTTGAATCCTCCTGCTTCAGGACAGACAGCCACTCAGGGGGTAGGTTAGATACCCATGGGCACTACATTAAATTGTTTTCATGCTCCCTAGCTTGCTTCCAAGAACATTGTGTGAAAAAAAATTAACAGAAACCTTACTGACATCACATCTGCTGTGCATTCTTTATCTACAAGACCTGTTGTCCTACCATAGAGGAAAATTAGACTGACTTTCAAATGATTTGTGCATGACAAATCCATGATGGATGTTACTGATTTTCCTGCTTGCTTCTAAGTGACTTTGAACAGTTTATTTGACTGGATGTGTCCCTTGGACATGCGAGCAGGACTGTCCATACAAGATGTGCTGGAGTTACAATTTCTGGGGGGGCACCAAGCACATTCCCAGGGTATGGGTCAGGAGAAGCAGCACACAGGAATGCTTTGGCAGGATGGACAAAGTGGCTTAGATATGTAAACCCATCTCAGACTCGAACCTACCCTACTCAGGGTACTAGGCAGGGTACTAAGCTTGTGCTCCTAGCAATTAATGTACTTTTTTTTCCCCATTCAGTGGATCCAACTGCCATCTCATCTTATTTCAGCTTCTGATTGGATACACAGGCGTAAATGATGCACAAACAACCAGAATCAGGCCCAGTTCCCTTGTATTTTATTAAGCGCTGAGCCTGATACAACAACATTCCTCCTTCATTCCTCTGCACAACTGGGTGTCCCCCCCTTTTTTTTCTCCTCTTCTTGTTCATTAATGGTGCAAGGACTTGCTTTTAATATGTATAATATATATACGAGGAATATATAGGTGTACATTCCTTGTAATTCCTGCCATGCACAGTAATGTCATAAAGACTCACCAGAGTCATCTTTATTTTGTGCCAAGGAGTCTTTGTTCATCTACAGGTATTTGCCTGGAAAGGTCTCACAGTCACTTTGTAGAGCGTCTGTGTTTTTCCTCTGCACTTTCTCTCCCTGAGGTATCATCAGTTTCTGGCAAGCTTCAGCCTTCTTTATTTGCTTTTAAGTCCTGGGCAGAATCTTTAAGAGCCTGGGAAATTCAGTCGTGCTATAGGGCTGGTGTAGGGTCACTCTAAACAGTTTGCAGTTTCTGACAAAAGCGCTGCACCATCCAGGGGTAAGCGTGAATGCAAGGGCACTGCCTCGGTGTGATTTCAGTTGTGGTGATGTTCACCCAAATTTTGGAGCACCTCTGTTGATTACAAGCTGCTAAAGGAATCTGTATGCATGCACATCCAGTTTTCTTCCCCGTTCAAGTTCATCCACTGTCCTAGCTGTAACTTCACACCCTATAACTTCACAGTTCACAGCCCTACCCCCAGGCTATTTTATTTGTTGTGTTTGTTCACATTTAGCACAGTCCCTACACTCAGCTACGTGTCAGGAGTGTGAAGACATTCAGGCAAGTACTCTTACTGAGACACCCAGGGCCTGACTCCGCTCAGTCCTGAGGCAGCCAAAGTCATCTCACCAGGGGAAAGAAGGAGTGAAAAGCTGCCAGGATGCTCAAGATGTTGCTGAGGAGTCCAAGTTTCTCCCACATGCAGCTTTGAAGGTGACTTTTTGCTCCCCATGTTTCACTCAATATATCCTCTTTCACCATCCATGTGATGCTGTTGTGGACACCGCACGACCCCCATCCCCTCATTCCTCCAGACTGGCTGCTGCCCTGCTGGTCTCTGCTTGCAAACAGCAAGTGTCTAACTGCTACTTTGCAAGTACAGGCATTTCCATGTGTCATCAACATTTTCTTGTTGCAAAGCATATGTAAAACCAGCCCTGTGAATTACACAAAATAGGCCAGAATTTGATCACAAAACCTGATTAAAGGAGTTGCATGAAAGAAGAGCATATATTGTATGCAAACAGGAAAAGTAGCTTCCCATTCAGTCTTCATACTGCAGAGAGATTACTGTCTGACATCTCTGCAGTCTCCTTTCTTTTGTGCAACAAAAAGGGCAATATAAACATATTCTGGAAATATTTATTATTTTTTCAAGGGAATCAAAGTTTTCCTCAGCTTCAAATCCAACCAGAATTGTCTCCAAATTAGTAGTGAACAACAAGAGAACCATCAATGAAACCAAAGGGTGGTAAATTTAAAACTGTTATGATTTGCATTTATACAAAAGCACGTGGAACTGAGTGCCAAAGATGTGAGTGAGCAAGATTCAGATAAGAAATGGAGATTTATGAGAACAGAAGCAGCTCTTCAGCAGCCAACCCTCCCCAGAATCCTCAAAGAGATTCATTCAAGGGCATAAATGAGCCTCTCACTAACAGGGAGCTATGAGATTCCCTCCCCTGTGGCTTAGTCCATAATCACCTCTGAGAGTTTGCTACCCCACTCCTCCTGATGAGGTCCTTCCCTGTGGCCATGGGAGACCCTAGGCTTGGTGTGGGGTCCAGAGGAAGGACACCGCAATGCCTGGACACAAGGAGGGCTCTGCTTTGTCACGCACGCTCCACGTGCCTCTTCCTCCCCTGCCTCGAGATCTTGAAATGGGGAGTTACCCCCAGCAGAAATCCCCCTATGCAAGCTCCAGAGCAGACGGATGCTCTGATACAGAAGTGAGATTTTTCTTTTTTTGGCAGACCCTGGCATCTTCCTTTTTTCTACAAAGCGAAGCTGACTCTTTCC
>NW_009258272.1:2204797-2213539 GCF_000687185.1 Egretta garzetta | reverse complement strand
CCCTTGGCGAGATCACGGGAACCCACCCCTTTGCCAAGTCGGGGCTCACCCCTGCAGTGGGTGGCAGGGCCAGCATCTTGGCTGTGCTCGGTCTGGCTGGTGCTGCATAGACAGAGAGCTGAAAAGCACCGCAGGGGGCCCAGCCACGCGCTGCAAAGGCTTCGGCTGCACGCTTTGCAGAGTAAAGCTACTCCGCGGAGGCAGTTCCTCCCAACAGCTTCAAATTAGGGTCAGGTTTATTTTACATCTCCTTCTCTTTCACTCCTAAGACTATGGTTGCTGTAGCAGAAAGACCTTTCTCATTGCCCTCTCACTATGACATGAGGCTACTGAGAGCCCCCAGAGGCTGCTTCTCTTCTGCAGGCTCTGTGCACCACTTTGTGAGCTGCCAAGGGAAGATGGCAATTCTGGGCATGGGTTGCTCTAGCTTATGTCAGGTGTGATAAGACACAACCTATCCAGGATTGGCAAAAGGTAGGAAAATAGGGACTAGCTTCCTTCCCTTATGTTGTTCAGTTTAGGTAAAGGTTTCTTGGACTCAGTTACAAGTCTGGGCATCGCTTTTAAAGGATTGCTGAACATTCATTGACATCCTCCACAGACCGTATGAGGGGCAAAGCTTCAGTGCCTTCCCTATCTGTGAATTTTTTTCACATTTACACCAAGGACTTAATCTATCTGCTGTATTTACAAGGCATCTATCACCTCAGTATCTAAGTGCTACTACTAAATTACCCATCGTACAAGGCAAGTACAGAGACAAATTGAGTACTGGATCCCCAACAAACAGCCTACGACACGTACTGGGCTGTTTCAAGTTTTATTTCACCGTGCAAGTCACTGGCAAGCATTAAAAGCTGTAATAAAGTGCAAGGGGAGAGGGAGCCAGGACTCTGCTGGGCAGATCGATGGTGTGGGAGGGAGCTGCACCCCGGTTCCCATGAGCTGGCACCCCAGCTCCTCCAGCAGCCCCAGCCCTGGCTCTCCCCATGCCCTTCAGCACCCTGCATTCAGTGGGTTTGGGGGGAGGGATAGAAAAGGTCTCACTGTTTAAAGTCACTTACATTTAAAATAAAAAATACAAATTTCAAGGTAGTATTTGTTTAGCAGTCTTGTTCTTCAAGTTATATCACAGCAGGAACATGTTTGCTTACATGTAAATGCACGTGTGCTTACATGTGAAGCTATCAGCTTTGCTTAGGCAGCACTAGCTAGGGCTTGCCTGGCCCCATTTTCCAAAATAAGACAGTAAAGATACTAAGGTAATAAATCGGTGGAAAATATGAACTAATTCCAGAAAGTAATGCCAAATCCAGCTCCTCAGGAGACAAACTGCCACAGAAACAGTCTTCAGTGTTTCTTCATCAGCCCTCGTCCCACTGGGAGTGCAAGTGCCGGAGACTCCAGCAGGGGCAAGGTTTCAGCGTCTTTTTCTTTGCCTTAAATAATCTCGGCTGTCTGATGTAAGTTTTTTCAAGAAGCCATTTCCAGGTGACTAAGCCCAGTCCTGGGTCTGATTCTGTGCATTGCTTCAAGACTCCTTACAGGCAGATTTTAATGGAAAAAATCTCTACTGGATATCAGAATCACCACTGATTTGGTCACAGTTTCTGGGACTAGGTCAGATCTGTAGCCTGTCAAAAGGATGATGAAGAAACTGATGCACACAGGAGCTGTGCATCTGCAGCCAGGCCAGCTTCAATGCCCCTTCAAGGCAATGTGCCTTACTCATGTTCAGTGGCCACTTATGTGGGATTTCTGGACACCACCTGCAGGGCAAATTATGAGAAATTCAGAATTTTGATAGCCTACTGTTCAAAGTGTGTAAGGGTTTTGTGGGGAAGGGGGATGCATCATAGTTAAAGCAATAGGCCTCTGCCCTGCTCAGTGTACCCAGCAGAACAAAGCAGAAGGGCAGCTTGATTTTTACGTCTTAAATGAATAAACCTTTCTGATCCTTCAGGCAGAGTCTACAATTCTGCAATGTGTTCTTGTGAGCTGTTGTTTTACTGTAAATATCTTTTGCTATATTAAATCATACATCACTACCCAGCGTAGCTAATTTTCCATTCATGTTGACACTTGTGGGCAATATCCTCATGCCCTGATGTCCCATAAAGCACCCAAGCAGCATCCCTCAGTCATGTCTCATTTGCATACTCCCAGATGCTCTGGGTGAGCATCTTTGTGAAAGCAAGGAAAATGAAATATTTACTTTTTGTTTTAACATGCCAGTAGTGAAAAGATATTGATGTGCTAAGAATGGGACATTAAAATCAAAATTATGTTGGAAATAAAAAGCAAGGCATAAATTAGCACTGTTTGCTTCATCTATGTTTGAAGAGAGTTAGCATTACCCTGGTGCCATATAACATGCCAAGGATATTTGGGGAAATCTGCAGCACTGTATTTCAAGAAAGCATCTGAGCCAAGATGACATTACTAAAGGCCACAGCAGAATTAATGAATGGCCACCAAAAAAGCCTTTGCCAAGGGCTGACTGTGAAGATGCCATGTGAGAAAGTGGAGAGGAAAGGAGAAAAGCAGCTCCTGACAGTCTGTCAAGACAAAAGGATAAAGACCAGCAAGAGAGGAAATGTGATTCATGCTTCTCTTCTGGTGACATCCTTCAGCTGCTCATTTCCTCTGTAACGCACTATCTGTTTGCGTTGTTTCCAGGGGATACATGCCACCATCTTGCAGGCCTTGCACTTGGCTTGACACCAAGATGCTCAAGGCTTTGGGTTGTCTGCATCCATCCTAAATTGTAAACTGGAGGGGGTTATCCACATTCTTGGTTAATCATCCAGTCCAATCAAACAAGGTTGTAGCACATAAGGCAGCAATAATACCAGAGGAGTGAATGACACTGCCTGTCTTCCAGCTATGTTTCTTTAACCATGGTCTAAATCAGCTGCCACTGAGGGCACCATCCTTACTTAGCTCTCAGAAACACTGGGACAAAAAGGTGAATGAAATCTGTGTGTCGTCAAATCCAGTTCTCTTCCATCTCAGGCAATCACATATATAACCCTGATCTGAAACACACCAAACACCAACTTATAGGCAGCTTGATTTCTGTCCCCTTTCCATTATTTGAAGAGTTACTCCACTGATTTTTATAATACTTCTTTTAGTGTTTGGTCCACCTGTGGCATTTTGTATCCAAGAACTACTGTGCTACTAGCGTTGCTTAACCTAAATAGCTTTTCACTCTCCTGTATTTTTATACCTTTCCCATTTTACTCGGAGAATGCAATCGCATTTACTTTCTGGTTCAGTGAATTCCCTCAATCCTCAGTCCCTAGGAGGAAACAGACATAACTGAAACAGTAATTTTTATTTTTTTAAAAAACATACATGTCTCCATGGGGAAGACTGAAAAGTCTCCGTTTCATAGTTCTCCTTTCAAGATAATGAAGGTGATAGACTGCCAGGGCAGGATAAGGATGTGTGCTGGAAGTCTACAGTTCATACAAGGGCTTAGACACCCACTGTGGTACGGACCACACACATAGACAGTAAAAAGCCATCCATGCCCAAACCTCAACATATCATGGTAAGAAAAGGGGAAGAAGTGAAAAAAACCCACCCAAAATCAAACGATTCATGAAGCACAAGTTGGCATGGAAACATTCATGCTTAGTATGATAGACGGAGGAACAAGACCTGATGGAAGAGCACTCATTTCTACAGATGCACTCTTTGAAGTTAAAGAGTGGCTGCTGAAGTTAATGGACCTACTCACACATGTAAAGACTACTGGATGAGGCCATCAATTTTCTATAGGTCACTGGGACCAGACACAAATTCAGAAGGAATGAGAGAGCGAAGAAGTAGAGCTATTAACACAAAGCCTGTCACTTTTTTCATTAAAATCAGAACTCATGCCAGAGGGCTGAAAAGTGGCCAGTGCTGTATCCATCCTTAAATAAAGGTGTTAAAGGAAATGAAGGAATTACAGGCTGGCAAACCTTACTTCAATTGAAGAAAAGATAAGAGAAAAACCATTGAAGACAGAGTTACAATGTCCCCAGATGCTTGGGACAAACCAGCATGGAGGCTGTTACGGTAAATCGTCGTGCTTCTCAATCTATTTTAATGCATTTCAAAATGTTAACAAAAATAATGGATACCTCTGAACAAGCAGAGGTGATTTATTTAGGTTTTCAAAAGATTTTTTGAAAAAAGCCCTCACAAGGAGCTATTAAGGAAAGCTTAGTGGGTTACCTTGAGGTAAGAGGTAGAAGTTCTTTCATGGATTGAAAACAAGCTATGACATAAAAATCAAAGAGCTGTAATAAAAAGTCCAATTCTCAGCATGGAAAGAGGTTAATAGTGGGAGGTGCTCCAGGGACTACTCCTAGGACACGCATTGTTACAGATATGTATTAAGAGCCTGAGGATGGGGTAGTATAGTGAAAAAGGGCAACATTTGTTCAAAGAACAAAATTTCCTCCCTCCCCCATCTTGTC
Organism: Egretta garzetta; assembly: GCF_000687185.1. Taxonomy (NCBI): domain Eukaryota; kingdom Metazoa; phylum Chordata; class Aves; order Pelecaniformes; family Ardeidae; genus Egretta; species Egretta garzetta. Next base: position 2,209,064 of record NW_009258272.1, on the reverse strand, counting down.
CTTAGGTCACTGAGGTCTGAAGAAGATGACAAGAAATTAGTTTAAGACAGACCTCAGAGAAGGATGTAAGTGGGCCATACAATGGCAAATAAAATCCTGCTGAGGCCATTGCATGCATAACATGCTTTGGGAAGAACAATTAAAACTATTCATATACAAATGAATTGTATCCTCTAGGGGACAAAAGAAGATGTAGGCTATTGTGGGGAGCTCAGTAGAAGATAGGCGTTCAATGCACAGTAGTCATCAAAGACCTGAATGAAACGCAAAGCTGTTTTGAGAGATATTATATTTCGTCCCTTGTTTTCTAACATCAGCTGCATGGTTTTGCCCTGGAAAACATGATGATTTGGGAGCAGCAACTTAAGGAAAGCATTGCAGAAATAGATAGGGGCCAAAGGAGGTACAGAAAACAATGAGAAATTCTGCAGATAAGGGAGGATTTCTTGTCATACATAGGAAAAATGTCAATACCAGGGTGTCACCATCTCGCAGGGGTATCTAGGCGGTAGAAGTGCAAGAGGAAGAAAAAGTAAAGAACTGAGCAGTGGTCTTGTTTTTCTTATTTTGTTTATGCTGAAGCAAATAGGCTGAAATTCCAGAGAAGTCAGTTGAACTGTGTGTGAGTACCTGGAGTTCACCAACCAAGAATAAAAGATATCCAGGTCCATCAGCTGTTCTGTTTGCTCTTTTCAGCATTAAATGGAGAAAAAGGTCACTTGAGCAAATTAAGAAGAAAACAGAGTAAATAAAAGGAAACAATTTCTCTCTTTAAACATAACTAACCCATGCCATTTCCAGCTGTTTGTTTGCTTTGAGGCAAATAACAACAAGAGTTTCCTGAATTTCTCTGAGGAAGAAAGCTTGGGCAGTAATGACAACCTTAAACCTCAGAAGCGTGCTTAAATAAAGTCATTTCTCATTGTGTTAGGTCTGGACCCACAGCAAGGAAATGGGGCAATCCTTTCCTTGAAGAGGACACATATACGTCTGAAGACTTGCAATCGTGGGGAAATTGGGAATGAAATAGCCCAGGTGATTCGAAGAGATGAAGTATCTTGAGCAGCACTTCTGCCAGCAGCCAAAATTGTCCTGTAGCTAGTGCAGTGGGCTGAGACCTATATAACCTCACCAGCTTCTGACTCTGATCCTAACTTCCCCTGCATGCTTCAGAACACCGCTTTAACATTAGGTATTGCCATGAGGGATGTATATCCATGAAGGAGTACTTGTTAAGTGAGCTGTTAAGTGAGCTATTAGAATTAACTTATCAGCCAAGTGATTTAAGGTCTTCTTCCAAAGCCTATAGGAGACACTGGTATGCCAGGTGCTCAGCACAGTTCGAAATCAGATCTTGGAGATTATTTTAAGCTTCCAAGCTTATGCTGGAGGAAGCACAAATCAATTAAACCAACTCTGATCTCACATGGACTCAAACAGGTATGAGAGGAGGCTTACACAAGGAAAAAAGCTGTCAGAATCAGGCCAAATATATGAAATATGCATCAGTTGCCATGGAAGACTCCCTTCTGTTTATCACATGTGCTGTCAGGGCATAGTATATTGATTGTAGATACTAGTGCATTACGCTTGCTAGAATTATAAACACATAAGAGGACCTATTCATTTTTTTCTATTTGTGGGAGTGATGCAAATCCATTTGAATTCTCATGTGGATGGGCCTGATGGGTTATAGCCCTCCGCTCATATAAATGGGTGATGCTTTATGGCTTGCATTAAAACCTGGACCTGGGGACTGTTACTTTATTTCTGCCATGGCAGGGATGTGTCTGTGCAATTTTAAATGCTGCCAGTTGAATTCCAGGTGACAGCCTGTTCTCTCCAGCATCAGGTACCAGAGATACTAAAAACCTTAGCCAAAATTTGGGATTGCTGTACAGGAGTTAGAATGAAGTGAGGTACTAATCCCAAAACAGCCCCACTTCCCTGAGGTTCTCCTAGTCCTGGGAGAACCTAGGAGAACCCAAACCAGGCTTGGGCCAGACACAAAAACACATCAGTGGGCATCTACATTTTGATGTAGCTTGCCAGAACATAAACACATCCCATAGGCACAGATTAAGGCACTATTGGCAGCCGATTTTGCACAGGTGGAGTAGCTCCCTGTGAAAAAACCTTGACAGGGATGCCCATGGGAAAGGGGTGATACCGAATGCCTCAGAGCGCATCACTGCTGAGGCGTTGGTTATATGCACAGCCCTTCTCCATCGCCTTCCCGATTCCACCACCTTCCTGTCCCTCTTCCCCTCCAGAGTTTCAGTCTGCTGTGGGAAAAGTCTGAGGAGCTCTGGTTGGCAGGATGACCTGTGCCTGGCAGCTGCTATCAAAGTCAGACATTTCTTGTATTTTCTTGTGTGTAGGGGGAGAGGAAAGAATCAGCAGGGAAATGTCAGCAGCTACTTCAAGCTTTGCTTATGTTAGCTGTTATCTCACCATGATAAGCAGGTGGACTGGGGGGTAAAAAAAGCCTCTCAATCTCAAAGTTAACATCCTTGTCTCTTTCCCACCGCACCCTCTCCTGTGAGTTTATTGCTGTCAAAGTCTGACACTGTCCTTTCTGTGAGCAACCAAGCTGGCTCTTCCTGAGGGCAGCATCTTCCCCAAGGGTCCATGCTGTGCTGTGGGTAGGGACTCGGGAGCCCTCTAAAGGAGAGCCTGGATCAGAGAGTATTCCCTCTCCAACTTCTTCCACACAAATCCCCAAGCTTTTTACAAATATTAAAGGTTGGATTCTTAGCCCCTTACTCCTGATGAGTAATACTTTATTCAATGTGATTGCACACAAGTCAATGGGATTACTCATGAAAGAAAAGCTACTGACTGTAAGTGTAGATATCCCAATACGATTTATTAATTTTGCTTTACAGCGTCTCTGTGAGGCTTAACAGATGGGAATATTGACATTAGAAGTTCAAGTGATTGGCTCAAGGTCAGCAAGTGACAGGGCTGGGAACTTAGCCAAAGCCTTGATTTTCTTTTCTTTCATTTCAGTCATGAGATCAAAGATTTAAAATATAGAAACCAGCAACTCAGGAACTCTTCAGTTTGCAAAAGGGAACTGTCAGCTTGAAGGAAGAGCCCCTCACATGGCAGTGCAGGCAACCGATCTGAAGATGTGGAGGACGTGGAGAAAAGATAAATATATTGAGGAGTCAGGAAGAGGGAGGAAAGAAAGTCAGGTGCTGATTTTTTTTTTCCTTTTTTTAACACCAGCACTTGAAAAAAGGCTGAGATCATGTTTGGGATGATGGTCAGGGTACTGCATTCTTTTGTTTACTTGCTTAAAAACTATATTTTAGAACAAATGTTTTTTTAAGCCTCTAAAGGGACTGAGGATAGAATCCTCTTTGCTCTTATCAGGAGACATCACACTACCGTGTTTGACCCTTTTAGACTGAAAAGAAACACTCTGAAGGGACAAACCCCTATTTGAGTCGTTTGGGCAATCTTCCTATTGTGGAGGTCTGCGCAAGTCTAAGACTCCCTTACGATCGCGCACAGAGGCTTCCTATGATATCTTTGGGTTCAGGAAGGCATCACTTTCTCATGCTCACTCCTCCCTCATCTCTCACCTTTCCCTCTTCATTTCTTGCTTCTAACAGGATAAAAATCTAATCTCTCAAACAGCACATTTCGTTCCATCCCTTGAAGGCTTTCTTGCACGTACATTGATACTCTGGCCGTCACTTGCATTCTACAATGTCTCCATCCTAAATGTTCCTGAAATTCTGTGGCACCTGCTCAAACCCACCCTCTTCTGGGGGAAGCAGCCAAATAATTAGCACCATTTTTCTAATGACCAATTTGTAGCTGATGAGGCAAAGCAAACAGCGTAGGGATGATGTCCACAAGCCCTCGCTGGAGCCCTGACTGCAGGATTTACCCCTAGCTGAATCACCCAGTCATCTCTAATTCACTGGTCTTCTGTGCTAAGACCTTCATCCTCCCCGCGCAAGACCTGGAAGATCTCCTGCGTCTGTCGTGTGCCAGGCTTTATGCTTGCCTCCAGTGGCACGAGGACCAGGTTGTCATTTCACTAAGCAGCAGTGAACAGAAGGATCCGAATGTAGCTCAGAAAAATCCTCAATCTGGCATTAATCACCTGCTTGGAGCTGCCGGCAGGCAGTGACATTTTCTGAGTGGCACACAACCAGACATCTGCTGAACGATCCAGCAGCTCAATCCAAGGGGAGGCAGCTGCCTTTTTGTCTCCTTCCTGTAGGAAATGAAAGGTCATGGCAGGCCC
>NW_009258272.1:2203354-2204787 GCF_000687185.1 Egretta garzetta | reverse complement strand
GTTATCGGTGGAGTCAGGGTCCCTGGGCAGCAAGGGGTCATTTCATGGGGAGCCCAGTACGTTGGCGTACGCCGCTCGCCACGTGTGGATGTCAGTTGGTGTCACCTCTGAAGTTGTTCGGAGGATCAGATTTAAATAAAGAAATTAAGAAAAGTGAATAGCTTACTCATGGGAAGCAAACGAGGGAAATCACTTGGACCAGGATCATTGCGGCCGTGGTGTTTATGAGGCTGTTCAGGAAAGCTTCAGCCGCATCGTGGCTGTCTAGGACGGGCTGGGGAGAAAATTCACCCAGGGCAGGTAACTCCGTTCCTGTGCTTCTCGCGATGGATTCTGAAATGACCTCTCTGCTGTACTGTCAAATGCAAAATATGAATCTAATCGAACCATGGATCTGAGCCAGCACAGTAATTTACCTGTTTCTGAGGCTGCACTGCAAAATACATTTCTCTGAAATATAACACTGATCAAAAATAAAATAAGAATAGGCAGACAGATTTTCTATTGGAAAATGCTGATTTATTGAAACCAAGATATTTAATAGGGATACATTGATTTCTTAAAAAAAATTTGAGGACTTTCAGTAAAAGTTACAAGATGCAATGCGGGACAAAACAAGAAGCCAAATTTAACTCCTTGGTATCGTATAAGCTAAGCTTGAAGAATACTGTCTAAATTTTAGTTTTGAAGCAAGTTTGAAAAGTGTTGATTTTTCACTTCCAAATCCAGATTACTGCATCTCACCTGCATACCAACAAACTTGTGATCACATCGACATTTAGCACTTCTGTAGTATCTTCAGCTGAAGACATAGAAGGCTTCTTACCCAGGAAAAAAAATCCCTGCTGGGGCTGGTTGAAAGGCCAGTGTTGCTTTGGAGGTGCTGGTGCTATGCTGGTTCCTCAAGACAAGAGTGGAAGTGGCATGTAATGACATGAAACCCTTCCATCCTTGGGCTTTTCCCAGGATCAATATGGTACGTCAGTGGACCTGACAACCCTTGCTAAAGAAGACTGTTTCATGTCAGCTCCTGGTTTTATATCATCCAGTCTTAGTTTTGATTTTTAAGGGACATTCTTGTTGATTTTTTTTTTAATCATTTCCACATGCAGATAAAGATCATGCCTAATGCCACCCCTAGCCAAAGAAAACCTTTTTATTGGCAGGGTTTGTGGATTTCTATCACTCTTGCTCTGTTGAACTGATCAGGTTAGATAGGTTAGGGCCAAGATTTCTCTTGGCTGCGGTATTTTCAAATCATTCAGTGCACCGCTGAGGAAGGGAGCATAAGGGACAGAACGCACAGCATGCCTGGTGAAAAACTGTTGCCTCTAGAATGGTCTGAGAAGGCTTTAATGAAAAGCAGCAATGTCCCACAGGCTGGGTGCAATCCTAACAACCTCTAGAAAAGGATTTTGTATTTACAGCATTCC
>NW_009258272.1:2201743-2203119 GCF_000687185.1 Egretta garzetta | reverse complement strand
GGGCTTTGAAAAATGTAAACTATGGACAGTGAAGGAAAGGGGTCCCATCTTCAAGGGGCAGAAGAGGGATGATGGTCCAATAGCTGGTAGCAACACTGTGTGGGGCAGCTGGGTGTAAAAGGAAGAGTGACAAATGTCTTTATCCATTGCAAATTGCATAAGAAGTTTGGGGACCTGGAAGGTTATAACAAAAGTTAAACTTTGGCTGCTACAATAGCATTACCAGCGCCTGTTCTTAGGAGTGGCGCAAGCATTTCCCTGGTAGTTACAGTTGGTCAAGACTTTGATGTTTTCTCTCATTCCAAAAGGGGCAAATGGAGAGTCAGGTGGCATTTAAAGCAAGACAAACCACAAACACATGAGAATGAAGCCTCATTTTCCCACCCATGAGAAATATATGAATAAATAAGTGTGTATATATGTAACTCTCTCTATAAATATATATATATATGAATCAGAGAGGTGAAAACCTTGGATAGATTTCAGACTCCTGGCTGCTTTCCAGCAACAATTTAGAAATACAGTACTAAATTTACATTGGTTTCAGTAATGTAAGCCTAGAATTTCCCCCTGGAGATCCCATCTGCTCCTCACTTACATGAATCCCCCAAACTGGGGAACAGCAGGGCAGACATCATATTAAATCACTGGTTTTATCATACCCATTCAGTTTTTTCCCTGGATCTGATGATCTGCCAGGGCAGAATGCTGCATCATTTGCTTCATCAAAATGTACAACGTGGTGTGCGGTAATCCAGGCAGCAGTGAGGTGCTAGGCTCAGTGGCTGGTTGCTGGAGGATGCAACCCCTGTAAACTCTTAAATGCTGAGTTCCTGGGAGCTGACACACTGGGGTCTCTCCGTGACAGCTGGGCATTAGCAAGTCAACTATGTGGACTAGCTGGGAATAGGAGAGGAAGTAGCTCAGAAGTGTTCATGGAAGTTTAGTGGAGTGAGAATAAACTCATGAAAAAGAAGAGAGTCAGGCATGACACATGGGCAGCCTTTCACAGAAACTGCAGAAAGACAGGAGGCCAAGGTGACATGAGTTGTATGAGGCTTGGGTGACAGGAGCTCATTCATGCCCCACACAGTTGCTTACAGACTCTTTCTAAATAATTATGCAATTTTTTTCCCTGACTATTACAAGGGATCCAAAATCATTTTCTAAACAGAAGCTGCATTTAAGCTGACATTAAAATACTGCTCAGTTGGCACCGTGCACAGCTAGAAGCAAAGAAGAAAGGATTAGAAAATGGAAAAATCATCGTCTGTGCACGCCCTGGTGAGGAGACCACAGCAGGGCAGGGATGCACAGGGTGGTAGAGACAGAAAAGCACCGTGCCTTCCTTTTCTCTGCAAAACAGCACTGCACTC
>NW_009258272.1:2176530-2201531 GCF_000687185.1 Egretta garzetta | reverse complement strand
CCCCGGCACGGGAACGGGGATTTTTCCCCCAGGCCAGGCTTCACCTGAGGATAAACGGACCCAAATTCCTTTTTGTGGGTGCTCGCAGCTTCGTAGTCCAACCCTCCGGTAGCTCCGCACAGCTCGCGAAGCGCGGCCGAGCGCGACTGCGAATGGCCCGAACGTTTTTCTTCCAGCCTCCGCCTCGCCGGTTCCGCGCTCCGGCCAAGGACCCACCTTGGCTTGGCCGGGGCAAGCCGAGCAGGCCGGGTGCATGGCAGCACGGGGCTGGTGCACCACCAGTGTGGCGAGTTAGGAGCCCTCTCCTTGCAAAATATCTGCTGGGTTTGATCCTGAGCGCACGCTGTTGGGCGCCCCGCTGCAGGGCTTGGCCGGCGGGTTCCAGCGGGGCCTCCTCCTGCACAGCAGCACTAAAGGGCACGGGACCAAGGCTTGGATCAGAGGACTTAGACCACGCTCTTCAAGACCATCTGGTTTTTGGAGTTAAACCACAACCCCATGACCAGCCCATCCAGGGAGCCTGAGCAAGGCTGTGAAGCTTTCAGGTGGTTTTTGCTCCTGTAAGAGCTGCAGCAATCCTATCTAACCCTGCCTGGCTTCTGCAGAGGGGGGAGGAAGGAGAAAAGGCCCTCTCCTCTTCCTCCTCCCTGCTGCAGCACTCGAACGTGGTAAAATTAAACAAGCAAGAACATTTGGAGAGCAGCAGGTGGGAAGGGCTCAGCTGCACATTTGGGTCATTTCAGACAAATTCTTGCTCAAACTGACATCAGGCCCTTTTCTACCCAGACACAGCCACAAATCTGAGAGGGGAAGGAGGGCAGGCAAGGACCACCTGAGTGGCAATGGTACAGGGCTGTAGAGATCCTCCCCGCTCCTTGCAGTCTGTCCCCACCACGGAAACGTGCATCAGCTCCATGGCCGGGCTGCCAGTAAATTTTGGCCCAATAGTTTTCCAATTCAAAGAATTTCCAGCACTCCAGTATCACCACAGGCATTCTTGGCCATATTAATCTCTGCAGCACAGCTAAATGTCACAAATAGTCCCATTTTACAGGTGGAAAGCTGAGGCATAGAGAGGAACAGTAATTCATGCAAGGTCAGGGGCAAAATAAGAATTTTAATCCACAGGAAACTAAGTCCTATACATTACCCCAGCTCTGAATCTTCCCTTCCCCACCTCAGAAGCTGTCAGCAGATCCTGCCCTCCTGAACAGAGCATTCACCTCACTCAGGTTAAAACTACCAAAGGGAGCCTGAGTGCAATATAAATCACAGAAAGGGAGAAATAGATCACAGAAATCCTGCCAGCCAGTTACCACCTTCAATTGCCATAACGCACTTCTGTACAATTATTTCTCTCTGTATGCAAACACATTTCCCTTGTCATATCAGTTAGTAAAATCTGTAACATGGCCTGAAATAATCCAAAGGCACAATAATTAGAAATACAATGTTATAAGAGGTGATGTATATGAACAGTGCCTACACCTGAGTCTGGCTCTGTTCCCTGTCATACCACATGTTGATGTCTGACCTTGACCAAGTTGGTTAACTTCTGCACGTGTTCAATAAAACCTGTCTCGTAAAATCTGGATAATAGCATTAAACTTATCTACATCAGATGAAGGTTTTGATGCTTAATCAATACAGATTTGTAAAAAGCTCTGAGATCCTCTTAAAAAAGCAAATGTCCACAAAAGGTTTCAGCATTGTCCAAGACTAATGAGTGAGAGGAGGAACAAGCCGCCCCGTTGACATGTCAACGCTGAAGCAGGGCTGGGTGTTGAAGCTCACGGGTGGAGGGGCAGCCTTGGCCATGCCATGGGAATGGAGAGCATGTCTGGGTTGCAAAGGCCTCAGATGGAAGTGGCTCTCACGCTGCAAGGGCAAGCCTTACATCAAGCAAGGGCTTCTACTTTTGACAGGTTTTGTATCAGCTGCTTCTAATTTCAGAGACACCAAAGACTGTTTATTTCTGAATTCACATTTCACCCCTTCTTTCCTTTCCTTTGCCCCCTCAGGCTCTGGCAATTTGCTGTTGCCTAGTAGGGTGGAAGGAATTATTTCCTTGGCAGCATAATAGCACCACCAAAGCTTGATGCAGTGCTGGGTGATCAATACAATATAATGTATAAAAGAATGTATTAATATTGTGTTTACCCAAGCACATTTTGAGAGCTATCCCTAACTTTTTAACTTTGAAAATAACAAGAAACTGAAGAAATGGAAGCACTTTCAGATCTCAAATCTAAGCAGAAAAAAACGTGCCTGCAGAGGGGAGAAAAAGTCTATTCTTATGGTGTCTCTTGTCTGAGCAGAATTAGGAGATCTCAGGGTAGATACCATCCTGCTGAGAGCTATTTCCACTCATTCTGAGATACTCTGCTGAATTTATAGTACAGAGAGCTTCTGATAAGATAATCTGAATTAAACCTAATCTTCCAAACCTTCCTTTGAGATGCACGTCACCTGTATCTGTGTGCCATCCCTGGAAAGGCTGTGGTCACTGGTCAGTTGTCCTCCTTGGACTCATCTTCAGTCAGGTCCCCTCAGAGCTCTAGCTCTTTTAGGTCAAGAACAAAAAATTTTGTTCTGCAATATTTAGCTCCAATATTTTCTTGGAGGTGCAGGTGACGTCCTCTTATTCTTCAAACAAATGAGTCCTAGGTCTGCGTAACCTTCCTGACAGCAGCCAAGTAAGCTCTGCACACTTTAATTCCCAAAGATGAGCTGGGGATTCGCATGTTACTTACTGAGGTATTACATGGAATTTTAATAGGCCTTTAACAGGACTCCTGTGAGTTCAACAGCTGATCCAAACAAGATCTCCGCTCCAAGCCCTAATCCCATTATAGCCTAAAAGGATCTCCTTCAGAGAAATTGTTTTGTCTTCAGGCAGTGCTGAGAAGAAAGAGGAAGAAAGTGATGGGTGGAAAGAAGAGAACAAGAGACAAGTTTAAAGAAAAAGTTATCTGAAAAGAGAAAAGTGATGCTAATGCAGGTAGAAAATTCTAAAAAAAAAAAAAATTAAAAAAGAAGTATACAGCTTTTTTGTAATCTCACTAGCTAGCACTTTATGTCAAAATCCCCTCATCTTAACAATCACTAGAACTGAGTGAATAATTTAAAAGGAATAATTTATTCAAAGAACGTGGCATACTGATGCATATTCACATATTGTCTGAAGAGATCACAAAGTTCTCCAAATTTCATATGTTATTCAGATCTATTTGCGAGTTCCTTCAGCTGACAATACTTTGCTTCCAGATACTTTACAACTTAACCCGTGAAAGGAAATAATTTATTCTAAGCACAGACTTCCTTTGTTTGTATACAAAACCTCCAAAAGAAACCATTATTTCAGTAACCACTCAAGTGATGCCACTGCAGTCACAAGTTTCTCACAAGTACTCTAGTCCTTTTTTTGTCTTGTCCAGAGGTTAAACACCTGAATTCTGTGCGAGTACATGCACACGATTACTTGCCCACATGCGCTTCACATCCCTGGCTCCTATTTGTTGAGCCCTATAGAAACAAACAGAACAACTGCATTTCTCACCCGTACAGTACCCGAATCCAGCCAAAGACATGGACAAAATTTGTCACCGGTGATTAAAGATGGCACAAGTGTAAATATGCATTAGGAGATGTCAATGAGCAGGCAGGAGCGATCTGTGCTACTGCATGTCGTTTCTTTGTGGTTCTTAGCCAACCTGATGAAGCCAGTGCAGCATCAGGACAGCCATTCGGAGCTGATGAACATATGCCTTTCCCACATTTCCAAGGGCTGAGGAGCCAGGAGCTTTGCTCTGATGATCAGGCCAGTTGTCCAGTAGGCAGTCCAGACAGCTTAGGCGGAACAATATCTTCTTGTAATGAAAATGAAGACATTTCATTAAAAGAATTAGAATAGCAATAATAGACCTGAACCCATAGGAAAAGTCTTGGATCTGGATAAAAAGTCACATATGGCTCGGGTTTGGTCTGTAAGTGATGCACTGCACCCCTCACATTCACAGGTTTCATTGCTCCCCTCCTTGCCTGTGCTACCACGAATGAGCACATGGCATCCACAGCCAATTGCCTCTGAGCCAGCCTTCCCGGGTAGTGCAGCTCCAGCATATCAGAGCTGGCGTTTCTGTGGTGTTTAAGACTAGTGAAATGTACAGGTCACAGGCTGAAAACTATTAAGAAACAATTTGCTTCCACTGATCTGTTTGGGGCCTTCCCTGCATGGTGCTTCATCAGTGCTATTCACCGAGTGAGCACACTTCACCTCCTATGGGGTGGAGGTAATTATCCCTGGTGAATTAGACCCTCAATCACCGTTCTGGAGACACCTGGTGAGCCTAAAATACATATATATATATATCAGTCACATCAGTAATTGTGGACATATTTCTCACCAAATCCTTCTCCCCTGCTTTTTTGCCCTCTCTACAATATGTTTCAATTTCATAGTGTTCACTAAATTAGCACTTATGGAAGTATTTCCATTTTTTTCTCCATCACGGCCAATTGCCTTCAGAGCCCTTCTTCATGTGGGTTGCTGAGCATCGATTGCATTAGCCCTGTGGGGAAGTAGTCCACAGGAGTGTGCTTGCCCAAAGGTATAGAACAGAACAGTCCTTCCCTTCCCCCTTTTTTCCCGGCTGTCTGCATTCCAGGTCCATGGAGTCCACAGATCATCTCACATGATGAGTCCCACATTCTGCTTCCCTTTCCACAGACACAAAACCAGCAAAGCCTTCTACTTTATGTTTCTGCAAGGTAGCAGCAGGACCTCTCTCTTACTCCTGAGTGTCTCTAATCACCTTAAAGCGGGATCTGCCAACCAGGGACACAAGAATCGTGAAAAGCAGGGGATGCTCTGAGATGGCATGGAAGGATGAGAGACTCGTACCTCTAATGGGAAAGCATTTTGTTCAGAATTCTATATTGGCACTGCAGACTGCGGTTTGTATGATGCCCATCTGAGCACGGTCTGGATGTGGCTTACCACAGTTTCCACTCCTTATACAAAAACTTTGTTTGCTTGCACAAGCCTGGGTGCTCAGCACTGTAGAAAGTAGACCTGGAAAGACCTTCAGAGGGTCATCTAAGGTAGGATCACCTCTACCTCCACCATGCTTGGCAGATATTCATTCATTTAAAAGCCACCAGTGAAAGAGGCCATTCCAATCCCCTTGTACACACAGCCAGACAGCATGCTGGAGATGAGTGTAAGGCATAAGAAATGTCACCTTCACTTGCAAGTGCATTTGCTATTCTTAGGATACAGTTAAAATTCCCTTAGGGATCATTCCATATATTCAGAGATTAAAATAAACTGGAATATTTTGTCTTGCTGGATTAACCCATTCCTGATCCGGGTTTAAGGCTCAGCCTTGAGGGAGCAATAACCAAACAGTGCATTTGTCCAGATTTCTGTCCACAGGAAGGAACCTGCAATTCCCCCTAGATGAACCCCACTATGGTGATTCAGGTTGCATACTAGGTTTCTTTTTTTCTCTGTATTCCTAGTTAAAAATAAGCTGAGCAGTTCACTGGTGTCGCATGAGAGGCATGATTTTGTTTTGCAGTGAGTAGAGGAAGAGAAGGTGAGAGATTCAGGAGCCTGTGAATTGGGTAGCAGATGGGCTTTTCATTAAGAGGAGCTCCAAAACCTAATGAAATCAGTCAGAGCCTTTTTTACTGGCTTTGGTGGACTTTGGAGGAGGCCCTAATTTAGGCACCTAGCTGCAGGGATACAATTACAGCCCTTGATCCCGGTGGTGGATGTTAACAAGCAGTTCTGTCACACTCGCAGGCGCTGACAGAAATTTGGGCATCATTTCTGAGTCGATTTTTGTTCTGAGAATGGCTTGAGCTTTGAACTCCAGCCTCAGGGCAATGCATACAGATAATGGATTTCCCTTCATCTGATATATAGATATTGCTGCTCATTTACTAGCTGCTGTGGTATTTGGTTGCTACAGCGTCCAACCATAATGTTTACAGATTGCAGCTGTACTGAACATGACCAAAAGATGCTGTCTAAGGCTGTTTTGGAGTGTTACTATGATCCGTGGGCTTTATTTTGTTTTGCTGGAGCTAAAACCAGTTGTAAAACTAGCCTAGCTTCCTAAATAACCACATTTAAATATAAGCAAATTTAAGAAAGTGCAGGAAAAGCTCCATCATTGTCATAGTATTCCCACTGGCATTTCTGGACAAAAAAGGATTTACACGTTTAGTTTGGAAAATCTAGCTTATCACACAAAAAAAGCAAGAGGGGATGAAGGTGAACATTGATGTGAGATGCAAAGCATCACATGTCTCGATCAACTATAACCTGTATCCCCCGCCTACTGCAGCTTTTTTGCTCACAATAGTGGTTAGAATGTTGAATTTTAAATTTCCAATATCTTTTTCTTTAGAAGAATTTCCTAGAAATGCACAGACAATTTCTCTGCTCTCTGAATTCAGATACCACTTGACCTTTTCCATTCTTCACATCCTGAAGCCTCAAAGAAAAAAGTTCTGTTAGAACAACAGCCACTCTGGAGATGATGACGGCCATCGGAATGGCTGGGGAAGGAAGGTAACAGAAGAGGGAGGCTGAAAATAGACTGAGATGTCCCCATTGCTGCAAGCAAACAATGTGCTTTGTCAGAAACATGGAGTTGTGTTATATTTTTATAAAAGCCACAACCATCATAGACTCTAGACTTGATTTTTTCTGACTTGCAGGAAGACTGGAAAACAAAGCAAAACCAAAAACCTGCCACACCACAGCAACACAGTAATTGCTTGATGTAAAATATTGTTTGAAAACAAAATCAGCAATAGCAGCAGAGAAAAGAAGTTGTCCATGGTCCTTCCTGTTCACCCATGCACTAAAAAGAGAAAAAAGAAAAAAAAAAGATCAAAAAGCCAATAAAATATCCCCAAACTGCCAACACATTCCACTAAGCATAATTTGTTGCCTGAAGTTAACACAAGATGGATATTCACTGCATGTCATCACCTCCCCATCAGCCCTTCCTCCGTCTGGCATAATATCTCAGGGCCTAGGGACCAGGAGTGACATGTCCCAACAGTTGTTGTATTGATTTTAATTCTAACTTGAGCTCTCCGTTACATACCTGATTCTAGTGTAATATTAATTACAAAGTCTCCCTCTGCTCTGGCCCCGCTATGTCATTTGTTATCAAAATGCAACCACGCAAGTGACTGTCACCTCAAATCCATTTTTCATTAACACGAGTGACCAGTCCTATGTTAAGCATCTCTGGGTTCTGGACGACATTCGTTAAACACTGTCTGGTAGATCGTAAATCACTGTAGTGTTAAAAGAATTCCTACCCTGAGCAGCAGGGAGCTAATCTGTGTCTGCAGGTTTTTAATTGAGTAAAACAAACGATGATGAAACCCTCTTTAGATGCACTCGAGCCCTTTCCATGGATTAAAATGAGCTGAGCCATTTCCCTTTGGGACCGTATGCTGGCTAGTGAGGGAGGGTGAGACCAGCTAAGAGGGGGCATCTTGCAATAATCATCTTTTTCTTTCCATCACCTCTGCCTGTTCAAAGGAACAGCAGATGGTTGGGGATTGAGTAGTAAAAGTACCAAGAAACTTAACAGACATCTCTGAGGAGACAGTTCTCACCGGCACCGAGCTCCAGTATGATCCAGAGAGTGGTTGCCTTTCATGGTCTTCCTGAGACTCCTTGTCCCCATGGCTCTGAGTCCCCTAAGGACACATGGTCATTATTCTTTCTGAAGTACGATGTGATAGCAGTGCATAGGGACTTTCATGTTAGTAACTAAAAAGCTGTGCCTATACCAGACTGCATCATCGTCCAGAAAATGAAGAACTGAAGGCCTTTTGTAAGCAGCCAACAGGGCAGATAACTGGAAGAATGGGGCCACCCAGCTCCTCTTGTGCCTTTGAGCGGTCACCCCATATCCCTGCACACATCCAACACGCCACACGTTGACTTCCGTCTGGCCCAGTTTCTGCTCAAGTCTAAACCTTCATGCCTGTGCTGAAAAGAGACATTGCTGAAGAGTAGTATAGGCTGAAGGAGGACAAAGTTTAGATGAGGAGAAGTAGGCAGAGCTTGGCTCAAGTAAGGATGGGGATGAAGCCCTTATTTAGGAAAAACATGACCAAGTTTCTCTGTCCTACACTTTCAAGTTGGTATTTAAAGCAGAAATTAAAACTACATCCCTCATTGTCATTCTGCATTCCCAGCGCCACCATGTTACTTGCCATAACATGGCCTGAAATATTCAGATTCCTTCAAAGTCAGATATAAAAAGAAAATCATTGAGGCCAATCGGCAAAAATATCTTCCATGCGCTGGGAGAAGCACACAGAGGAAAAGGAGTTGGATCTCTCAGACTATCAATTATTAAGCTGAATAGACTGCAAAACTTGTTAGTTTGTAGTTCAGGGATCCCAGCATCACCACAGCAGCTCAGGTGACGGTCCAGTCCCTGTGAAGAGGAGTTGATGGAATAAACTCGGAACAAGGATTTTAAAAAATGGCGGAGGCGCAGTTCACCGCTGTGTGCAACGTGTCCTGTTGGAGGGTGCGTGGGTAACCTGTGAGGCTGACTTCACTGCGCCGCAGGTTGGGACACTCAGCATTAATGTTACAGACTTAAACTGAATGCCCAAGTGCCCTGCCTGCCTGAGCTCTCTGCGTTGGTGCTGGATGAACTGTGCCAAGGGAATAGGGAGTACCCTATTCCTGCTTTGCCCCTCCACTTTCAGTTTTGGCTTTACTCTGGTCTTAGGCCTCTGTCCAAGGATCCTGGAGACACGCTGTTCTTCCCCTTCTAATTTCGCCATTTTCCATCTGGTCAGCACTGATTGCTTTTCCCTCCCGTGTTTCTTGTTATGGTGCTGGCTGATTTATCTTCTTTCTTGTGTGCTAGCCTCATCAGTGGTGCTATCAGCAGGTCATCAGCACCAGTTGTGAGAATAAGGCTTGTGTTTAACTCATGCTCAATGGGAGAAGACCGTTCCCAACCTTTCCACAGGTCCGGGGCTCTTCTTGCTTTGAGATCCCTCTGAGATCTCAAATGCACAAGAAAAGCAGGTAATGGTTTCTAAGAAGTTATAACCAATGAGATTGGGAAAACCCCCTTTCCTCCATTCTGAGAGGAGTTACTCAAAGTAATGAAGTCATATACATGAGTCAGGTTTGCTGGATTTTTCTCTAGGCATGTTGCCTCTGCATAATATATAGCAATAGGTCCTATAAAAATAAAGTATGTTTGGCCTTCTAAATATCTTATTGATATAAATGTGCACCAAAATAATCTCATGTGGGGAACTCTGAGCCCGTTTCCCAACTGGGTAAGATGAAGTTTTAAGGCAGAAAATTATGATGGTAGGTTGTTGTTTTATTTTAAGCTTCAAATCCCATGTTCAGAGATGCGTAGCACAGCTCCTTTTTATGATATAATTAATCATCATTCCATTCAATGTAGTAAGAAGATCTAATGGGATATATTGTCCCATTTTAATGATAAGCACGTCAGATAACATAAATAGGTCAATTGACGTAATTGCAGTAAATACAGAAAAAACCCTCAATATTTCAAGATGAATTATGTAATTTACATAATTGCATCTAAAAATGGCATGTCACCACTAAGTGTACTCATCTAGCCCCACCCTCTGCTTTCCTCCTTCCCGTTCGGCAGGAACGCGTTGCTAGATGTTGTCATACGTGACTGGAAATTTCTCCAGGTCCTCCGCCTTTGTCAGAGGCGTTTAATGTTGTTTAGACAAGAGCTTGGGTGACTCGCTGGGTGCAGGAAAATGGCAGCCTCCCAAGCTGAGCTCTCACTCGTCTTGTGTGGCGTCGGGGGTCTGTGCGCAGGCGGTGGCTGTCCAAAGTGTGAAGGTGGCATGCTGGAGGATGGTAATCAGGGATGGCACAGGCCTCAGCCAAGCACTGGATCTCCTTATAGTACCTGAAACAGCAGAGCACTTGTAACATTTTATTTTTTCCAAGCTGTGTCGCTTACGCTGATGGGGAATGAAAGAAGGTGATGCCAGAGAAGCACAGAGCAGCCTTTTAGCCTGTGGCTGAGCCCTGCGGTGGGACTCGCTGTCTTCTCTAGCAAGTGCACTCGCAGCAGCCCTGGGCAGGGGAGTCCCCTTTCACAGGGCAAAGATTTTGCAGGAAAAATAGTGCAGTCGTGTTAAAACATTAATTTGCTGTAAAGAAAAAAAAAAAAACAACACATCAAAATGACTGACCCCAAGGTGCCCAGCAGGAAGGATTTCATCAAGTCCACTCTGTGGGCAATGTTCAGGCAGCTATCGGCAAGCTCGGGGTGCTGCCAGCCCAGCCCCCCCAGCCCTGTTGGTTCCTTTGTGCTGTGTGACTTGCAGCTGGTTACAGACCCAAACTCCACCAGAGGTTCTCCATCTGGATGGAACTGCCTTGCACGAAATAGGGAGAAAAAGTCCAGTGAGTCTATCCAGGTTTGCTATTAGGACAAGTATTTTATTAGGGAAACTTCCCTTAATTATTCCACATTTCAGCTCAACAGTGCCCAATGCAACACCCTGACTACCCTGTAAAGCCTAGGTTTGTCTCCTTCTCCTGCCTGGGTTATACAAAGAGGATTGACCCCCAAGGATGTATTTTAGCCAAGTACATCCTTACAACCCAAAATCCATCTTTTGGTCTAATGGGAGACTCTAATGGGGGAAAGGGGAAATTTATTACATGTGTAAGAATGAGGATAATGGGATCCAGATCTCAGACTATTTAGAGAATTAGGTGTTTAGGAAAAAAAAAAATCTAAATCGTGTTTAAAGTTTAGGCAGACAGGCTGACACAGGCTTGCTCTTGCAGCACGTACAGCTGAAGTCTCATTGCTGGGGGAGGAGAGGGGGGTAAATCAGCCCAGCAGCCATTCCCCCTCCCTACTTGCTGTTCTGTTTCACTTTTTCTTTCTCCCGACAGTCTCTGGGCTTGTCCTTGTTCAGTTAGCTGTGCAGAGAAAGCCATTTTCATTGCCCCTGTACATTTTACCCAGCCACGTCTGAAAATCAGGAGAGAGAACTCCAGCTGCTGAAGTGCACAATTTGCTCTTAGCTACAGTCCAGTAATTGAAAACTGTCATTCTGCGGGAAAATGGCAATGCTGTGCAAGAGCAGGAGCAGGCTGGAGTTTGTCACACTGCATCTTGAGATTTTGTAACTAGTTTCGGCTGAACTTTTCCCCCTCTGGGCTCTGATAGCTTGCCTGCTATTTACCAGCCCCTCGGAGAATTGCTTTAGTTATTTTGCTATTGAAATACTTTGGAGGTTGTTATGTTTGTTTACACTTTCTCTTGTTTCCAGGGCCAAGGCAGGGGGAGGGGGAGATGAAGCTGGGTTTGAAGGTAGGGAATCTGGGCTAGTTCAAGATTCCCATGACCTTCATCATTTGTTTCTAAGTACAAGGACAGAGGGATGCTGGAGGGACCAACAAGTTATAATCTAGATTTCAGTTATACCTTTGTTTTCTTGTTTGCGTGACAAAGGTTGTATAAAAATAATACAGCATAAAAAGGTTGGGGAAGCGGAGAGCTCTGGGGAGTGCAATAGCACCAGGCAATGCAAGGGATGGAGACATGGGTCCTGCACATGACTGAGCAGCTCCCTGCTCCCTGCTCAACCAATTCCTATGCTGGAGAGCAGGAAAATACATCTTGACCAGCAGAATATACAACTCTCCCTGTCTGCTTGCTCTGAGGAGCAGAAGGTCTGATGTCTGATTATTTATTCTAAGACATTTTGCTAAAACGTCTTTCTCATCTTCAAACCAGAATCTACAGAACATGTGGTGGTGGGAATTAGACTGGTGACTATGGCTGAGTGACAAGTCTTCAGGTATCCCTTACAGCCATGTGCTTCCCTTAGCCACCACTGCTATCCACCAACCCAGAGAAGATACTTAGCTACACCATCCCTTTAGCCTGGTGCACTCTTCCAACCTGCAACCTATAAAGTTCTGGGATCCACGATGACCCTGTCTGACCCTGAAGGTGTCCTAATGTCCTTCTGCTTCTTCTAAGGGATCCTCAGAAAATTACTGCTTTCTCCACAAGCTCTCTGCATTCCTGAAGATGCTGCTCCTTGATGTGTTTCCCTCATGATTGTCCTACCACAATACTTGTGTACTTGCGTGCCTTTGCTCAGAGTTGGTTATGTCATGAGAAGATTTGGGTCTCCTGGCTACCAGCTCTGAGCTGTACTGCAGGTGGATCACACCATGCTTACCAGAACACGCTGATTTAGACAAGAATGTCACATTCTTCTGCCTTATAGACTGCAGCATGTAAAATAACATTATAAATAGTATCCAGAAATTAAAATTTACTTGTTCCAAGTGGAGATGAAGTAGCTTTATTTTTTTTCTTTTTTAAAATAAGTTGGGGATGTTTTTTGTGTTGGTT
The DNA here is from genome assembly GCF_000687185.1 of Egretta garzetta. Taxonomy (NCBI): domain Eukaryota; kingdom Metazoa; phylum Chordata; class Aves; order Pelecaniformes; family Ardeidae; genus Egretta; species Egretta garzetta. The sequence goes on along the minus strand of NW_009258272.1, from coordinate 2,189,076 downwards.
TTTCTTATTTTTTATTTTTTGTCTGCAATTTTGTTTCACGGCAAAGTTTGACTTTGATAATTTATTTTTTCAAAGTGAAATATATTTCCTTCCTTTAAAGATAAGTAACCACCTATCTGGATAGCTGCCAAGCTATGACAGCAAATGCCAGGTGATGTCTGTTCAATTCCATGCAACACTCATGATAATGTCATTTCTCCTGGTTGAAGTATTGATCACAATTGATATTTCTTACTTCCCTTCCTTTTTTGATTAAAAAGCAGAAATTTATTATCTGATCCAGATTTTTATACAGACACTTTTTTTTTTTTTTTAGAACTCTGGCAGAAATGGATGAATAATTTTCTCTCCTCTATTTTTCTGAAACTGGCTTAGTCCTTGTTTGTGATAACATCATGCTTTTCAGTCAAATAGTGTGGCTGGTCACCTCTGTCATGGGAATTTGTCTCAGTCCCAAACTGCAGGGCAAATATTTTAAGTGAATAATGAATAGTCAATATTGACCTTCTGGGATCTCTTCTTACACGAATACTCATTGTGTTCTCCGCAGCCACAGCCTGTCCACGGTGGGGCTGCGTGTCAGGCTCAAACCCCTTTTGAGATGCAACCATCTGCTCTGCTTCTGGCAGAGGCACCCTTGCAAAACCCAAAAAGCTCCCCAAAACACGACATGCACTACCATCTGCAGGACTGGTGGACTGTGAACATTACTGTGTCACCTTGAGAACATGTATATTTTCCTGAAAAAAAAAGTAAAAGAGGAAAACTCTCGCTAATCTCAAATATTTGGATTAAAGGGAAGTTGTGCAAAAGGGAGCAGCCTTAGCAGGGACCTCATGTCTTGCTAAGATGATTATCTGAATTTATATCAGAGCTGCTCAGTTTAGGCTTGCAGGGCTAGGTTGAGTTTTGATCCAATTGGAGAATGTTCCTTCCTGTGTAAGCCAAGCATATGCCAAAGAGGATTGATGAAAGAGCTTCAGACCTGTTAGGTCCTCTCAGTAACTCACCCAAGAGCCTGCCTGGAGATGACTGCTGGGGTGTATTAAATGGCTTTGGGCTGGAACTCTCACCTTAAATCCCCTCAGCACCATTTGGGGAGGGGGAGGAAGAAGGAAACTGGGTATGTGTTCCCACTTAAGACACCAGGGTTAGATCCAAGGAAGAAGGTAAGCACGGAATGTAAGCCCCATGTACACAAACTGCTCAAACCACTGCAATTTGTCAGATCATTACCAGTAGTGCATGACAGCTAAAGCTTCTGGCCTGCAGAGGGAACAGATCTAAGACTGAGCTCAGCTACATGGTGCCTTGGGCTGCGGAGGGTTGGGAGACTGGGAGAGCAGTGCAGATTTTGGATTATCAAAAATACTCCTTCTAGGCCAGCCATATCAAAATCCAGGCTACTGCAGTTCCTCACATCTTTTTCCTAACCCTCAACAACCATTTTCTCCTATCTTTAGTCAAACTAAGCATCTCGGAGCACACTGGTGGCAGACAGGACTGGGACCAACAGGTTGCCTTCTGAAGTGTCATTCACTGTGAAGGAGAGATGTGGCTGGCTGAGGTGTGATAGCTCTTCTCCTCTGATAGAATAAAAAGGCCTTGCCAGCTTGCTATGGAAGGATCAGGGAGAAGAGCTTTTGTACCGCCTTTAAAAGTTCCCTACCTCGAGAACTAAAGGGGTCGTGGCTGCCTTCTACACTCTTCCGCCATCTTGATACCCCAAATCTTCGTACCATGGGTAAAGATTACTTCTACTGCTGCAGTTTCTGTCTGCATGCAGGTGCATGGGTTTGCTTCTACAGAGCCTTCCTTTGCTGCAAACTCAAAGCAGCCCGTTTGTCTTCAGTGGCACAGTACATAAATTCTGTACCTGGGGGGGAGGCAAGGTAAAGGGAGAGCCTCGGAGGAGCAGAAGGTGGTGCACGGTGACGGATGCCTTTCGCAACGCTGTTTGTTAAACATTGCCTCTTCCTTTTGCTCAGTTCCCCAGCTTGTGCGTGCCCTCCCCAAACTGCATGGCCCAGGCCAGACAGCCACTTTCCAGTGATAAAGAGGAGAAAGGGACTCCTTGCCCTCACCTCTCACCATCCCATCCCAGCAGCTGAGCTAATGCAAACTTCCAACACCTCTCCCTTCCACATCATTATTTTGTGTGGTCTATAGCTAGATAGATATCCCCAAAATTATGCTATAGAGCTCCCTCTCTTCAAAACCCCTCTCCTATAAATGTTGGGCTATTCAGTTGTGTACCTATACCCTTCAGGAGAAGTTATACCTCCATGTGAGTATTTTCTTCCATGCATGTCTCTTTTCAAGCTCTATTACCTTTAGCTCTGAGGAAGCCTCTTGTTGTCACCCCCATGGCAGGCAAATCACTGCCAGCCAGAGCAGAGATGCCGGGGAAAGGCACAAGCAGCTGCCTCTGTCCTTTCTTTCCTCCTCCTTCCTGCTTTGGGGAACACAGAGGAAAATGGCCACTGTGGCTGGCATCAAGGCAGATGGCAGCACTAAAACTACGAGCATTAATTACTACTATTATTTTTAGCAAAACCATATTTGCAAGCAGCATGATTCAGAGCTGTCCAAGGCCCTGCAAGAGGCTGAGCACTTGGAGCCGCGCAGGAGGCAGCTGGCAAGAGCAGGGAGAAGGGAGTGGCTGCTCCTCCGAAACTTTGGGACGCTATCATTTATTTACGCTGCACCCTCAAACAATTTCCAGGAATGGATGTGCACTGGGTCTGAATTCAAAATAGGAAAGCTCTCATATTCCCACTGTTAGAAATCAAAGCTTGGGTGGGATCATGCTGTTACTTTCACTGGCACGTTTCCGTGGGCATCAGCAATGTTCCTTTAGATGTACAGCTTTGGTGCTCTAAGTGGGAGACAAATCAGTCCGTGTATTTTAATCTCGAACATTTTATTGGCTTCATAAAACATTGTATGAGGTGCTGTATGAACAAGAAGCAAGCAACAGTCTCGGCTTAAAGAATTTACAACCAGAAAGATAAGACAATGCTCAGAAGGAAAGCGAATATTCATTTCACAGCTTGAGAGCTGAGGTGGGCTGGGGAGGGTTCAAAGATGCTTGTGCAGCCCCTTATCACAGAATCACAGAATCACAGAATCACAGAATCACAGAATGGCAGGGGTTGGAAGGGACCTTGGGAGATCATCCAGTCCAACCCTCCTGCTAAAGCAGGGTCACGTAGAGCATTTCACACAGGACTTCATCCAGGCAGGCTTTGAATATCTCCAGAGAAAGAGACTCCACAGCCCCCCTGGACAGCCTGTTCCAGGGCTCGGTCACCCTCAAAGTAAAGTTGTTCTTCCTCACGTTCAACTGAAACCTCTTATGTTTCAGCTTGTCGCAGGAAACAAGGAAATTGTATGCATCTTTTCTTCTAATATATATGTGCTACTGGAAAGGTCATATAGAGTCACCAGCAGAGCTGATAACTGCAAGTAAACCACTACTGCAATGATTTAAGCACAAGGTCAACCTTACTGCTGAAGCCCACAGTCCAGCAAAATATCTGCGGTAAGATCTAAGCATGGGCTTAAAGCAAACACTTGTTCAAGTGTCTTTCTAAAGAGAGATGAATTTAAAACTATTGTCAAAGGTAAGTGTGTTCTTCAAGAGTCTGTTAAATCCAGACACAGACTTGTTGGAGTCGAATAGAGGAGTGAAAGAAAATACTTGTCAAATATATTATTCTGAGAATTCTGTGTTCACTCATTAAATCATATATTAATGACTCCTGGAGAAAAAAAAGAAAAAAAAAATCACCAGATAACTTATTTAACAAAACCCCACAAATTCAGCATGTAACACATTCATCAGAATCTATTCAAGCAGCTTCAATGCTTGGACAAACCCCTGTTTTTTCATCTAATTTCCCAGGCAGGAAGACTGCCAAAAAGTGCAAATGATGCTGTAAGAATGAAGAGAGGATTCTCAGTGGCCAAATACCTAAATGATGTTTACACGGACACTTAGCATCTCACTCGCTAGAAGACACATACCTATGTGTCATTTGGACACAGGATTTATTTTTTTTAATGCTTATTTTGGAGTAGAGGGGAGACAGGGTATATTTGTCCACAGGAACGCACATATCACACTGGATTCATTAAAGAGGGATGGATTGGAGGCAGCAGTTCCTCTGTGCTGAGCTATTGAAAGTGAAATGGGATAATTGCCACAGTTACAACTAGACTGATCAAGCTGAGAGAAACAAGTTTCAAATTGTACCAATCAGCCCTAATCCGAAGGAGTTATTAACAGAGCTCTACCCTGGTGAGTCCGCATCTGCTAACTTGAGATAATGATTTATATCACCCTTTATGAAAGTTCCAATTTATCCTAATTCAATAAGTGAAAGCCAGCAAGCTCAGAGGGAGTCGCAGACAAGGATTCAGTGTGAGCCCCTCAGCTGCAATCCTCCTCCCCGGCAGGGCAAGCGGCTGCCGCATGGTGCCATCCACTGGAGGAAGCCATGAGGACAAAGGGAGAAAGAAACACAGAGTTTGGACAGGTTTTTTTTTTTAATATCTCCAGGGGACATAGAGGCACAAGGTTTGTATGCACATCAGTGTGATGATTTAGCCTTTAGCCTTCAAAACCCTTGAGTAGGACCAGCAGTGAGAATACGGTACGGGGTAGGTTTACACTGGATATAAGGAAGAAATTCTTTACAATGAGGGTGGTGAAACACTGGAATGGGTTGCCCAGAGAGGTAGTGGAGGCCCCATCCCTGGAAACATTCAAGGCCAGGTTGGACGGGGCTGTGAGCAACCCGATCTGGTTAGAGGTGTCCCTGCTCCCTGCAGGGGGGTTGGACTAGAAGACCTGTAGGGGTCACTTCCAACCCAAAACATTCTATGACTCTATGATTCTATGATGACTCCAACCAGACAAAAGAAGCAATCCTGGACAAGGGAAGTTTTGTTATGTCCTCAGCACAAGACACAAAAGCATACCGCTTCAAAGCCGGCGGGCTCACTTTACACCAACATGCACATTTTTGCGGACACAAGGCTGTTCTGACCATTGCAGAAGATTTATCTGGGATGTGGCCTTTGGAGCCTGAAATAACATCAGGGACGGAAGGTAGGCACTTATTAGAAGTTACTCCCTTGAAATAGTACATGGGATTTTCTGGATTTTCTGTGGATGGTGCCACTGTAGCCCCAGCTATCACACAATGCACTTCAATTCTCCCTGGCTCTTTGGTAAAATTTTTATTACAGCCCAAGTCAGAGCTGCCACAAGGCTGCTCTAACTCATAGGAGTCAAATGTCGCCACTGACTCCCATATGTCCCTTACAGCCTGCGTGAAAAAACACAATAGCTGATTCCCTCAGGATTTAAATGGTGTACGATAGTAGGACACAACCATTTTCATTCTCTATTGGCTCCTGCACTAAATGAACCAAACCATCAAGATTTCTGCATATTGTTCTTCTCCTGAGGGGAAGCTTTAAGTTACTTGCTGTGTTTGCACAGTTCTAGTATCTGCAGAGTTTGCTTGGCTTTCTTTTATTCAAATACATTTGTTCCAGTTGTGTTTCTGACCTATTTTACTGTTATTGTGTGAACCCTTACTGAGTGATAGTTTTTGCCTTTGTTTCAAGAACATTCCAAGAAAGTAAAGATACCACAAGCGCTTCGGTGACTATTTGTGCAAAGGCTCCCAGGCAAAAGGGCTCTTCCCCTTTCTTTCTTTCTTTTTAAGGATACCTTAATATCTGATTGTCTTTCTTCTAATGGGAAAACTGACCACCCAGTCAGAGCAGAAATAGCACCTGATGACTGAAATGGCCAGTGAGACTCAGGATAGTGCAGATATAGCAATAGTCAGGAGTGACTGTTGCATAGCTGGATGCAGAGAGATGTTTGCAAACAGGCTGGAAAATGAGACCTACTTGCTGATCTAGGCTTTCGTATTCAGCCTTATGCTCCTAAAGTGTTCAGTGAACAGTGTTTTGACGAGAGACATTGCTGATGCCCGTCTATAGACCAAACCCAAAGAGTTCCTGTCCCCTTCCATTCCACAAAATACAATATTAGTCACAATTTCATATTTAAAACCTTCTAGGTTTTACTGCTTCACACTGGATAGCTGCAGCATCTGCCTTGCATCTCCCTAAGGTTACTGCTCTGATACCATCTTTGTTCATTAGCTGCCTAACGGGGAACATGTTGCCTTTCTAAAGTAATGCAAGTTTGCACTACTAGCGCATGTCGTCTTAGCAGCCTGTTGAAATATTGACAGAAGACTATTTCCCACCGAAGTCAAAACCATCAGTCTTTCTTTTTTTGTTAAGAACTTTAAACAGTATTTGAGTGAGTCCTCAACTGCCATGGATGCTTACTCTATTTGTGTCAGGCTCTTTGGGAGCATGATATGCTACCCCAGTGCTGGCACCTCTTAAATTCACACGTAGAGTCAGTTCTGAATTCTATCTGAACCTGGTTTTCTGCCAACTTCCATATTGTGTAGCCTGTAAAATAGGGTGGCAAAGCTTCAACAGAACAAAACAAAACAAAGAATGCAGCAACGGAGAGGGAAAGGAGTCACTGTCAGATGTTAATGACATGTTCCTTGCAATGTGAATGAGACGAAGATTGGGTTGGGGCAGGAGGGAGGAGGGAGGCGTGCACAGCTCTGAGCATAGCTTAATTTTTAGAGGCACAGGTTGAAAGGAAAAAGGTAAAAAATGTCACGTTCCAGCTGAAAGAATACAGGAAAGCTATTTGTTCCAAGACTGGTTTCTACTGAGGACAAAACCAGCATCCTGAAGGGTCTTTAAGCTGCTGAAATGGGGATCTAAATCCCCGGGTTGTCCTGTCCAAACGAGGACTGATTACTCCAGTGGAGAAGAGGTTGTGATGCATAGCCAGGGCACCGCAATGGCATTTCTCATCGGCTGTACAAAGACTCGGGTCATGCAAAGCAGTGAGTGTGGAGGTGGATTCTTTTCCTTTTGTCACATTGATTCATTTGTTATCCAGGGTCATTAGTTCTTCCATATGGAGATCCATTACTGCCAGTGATTTCCAAAACCCAGTGAAATGCTTCATACAAGATCTATATAAAGTGAAAATGATATTGAGACCCTTGTGCTGCACAGTCTTAGAGAGTTAAAAGTGTCTAAAATGTGTTCCTCTTAATCAACACACCATTTGCAGGGCACCCTGAGTTTTCTATTGATCACAATGAATTAATGCATGGACAACTGAAAAACTCTCACAATATATTAAGTATTCATCTGCTGTGCAAAGATGGATGATTTCTTACCAGCTACTACAAGGAAACGTACAGTTCACTTAATTGCCAAGCAATCCCTTAAAAGCACAGCTTGCATTTGCTCTGCCATAACTACTTGGCTGGTTGATCAGACTCTGAGGTCAACAACGTTATCACCACAAGTCTCATTTAATCTCCCTATGACTTGCTTCAGCCTGGAAATAGTCCAGCAAGAACCCACCGGGGCAGAAATCTGTCTCCAGTCCTGTGATAAACCCACCGAGCCAAATACTGCCTGCACCTCCAGAGAATGAAGACCCACAGTGACCCCAAAACTGCTAATCACAGCCACAGCACATCCAATTTACCTGCGTGCAGATGGTTCTTAATGAGAATTAACTCAGAGAGGGATGAGGGGACCCAGAGTCCCTATTCTGTGATTTACCGAACCCCATGTGAGGCCTCACTGAATCAAGAAGGATGGGTCTGTGCTGCCAGCGGTTGTTCAGGTTGTTCCTGAGCAAACACCAGACAGGCTCTGTGGGGCTGACAGAGGTGGCCAGGATGGTGGCCTGGTGGCAGCAGGCTCCACAGAGGCTGTCCCCCCCATGCCCTGGTGCCTGCTCCCCCTGCACCAGGGAGGCTGTACACGCTCCATTCCAGCTCGGTGCATGCCAGATGTCACAAGTGTTAGACATTCAATCTATAACAATGAGGGAGACGTAAAAACGGTAACTATTAAATATTTATCAAGATTATCTGTTTGACCTTTATTTTTACAACTATTTACACGCTAGCAAGGAGCTGCAGAGGCTGGCTGCAAAGACGGGGCTGTGAAAGCAGCTGTGCCTGGCACCACATCTCGCTTGCTACCTTCCCATCTTCCTCCCCCCACCCCCCTCCTCCTCTCACCTTTCCTCCTTCCTCTGGGCGTGCTGGGAATAAGCCCACAGGTCTGATAAAAGCCTGAAATGGCCACTGTGGTTGGCATGGAGCAGATGGCAGCAGTAAAGCTAAGGGAGATTTCATTATTGCTATCTAGTTTAGCCAAAGCACATGACAAGCCATCCAACAAGGTGCCACTTCCCAAGCTCGTTGCATCTTAAGGAGGCAGCACAAGAGCTGAGCAGGACCGAGGAAAGACACACTCCTCTCCCCGCTGTGTATTCCCCTTCTTTCATCCTTTTTCCCTCACTGTAGTAATAAGCTTCTCCTGTGTAGGCACCATCCTTCTCCCATCCCCACAAAAACTTCCCAAGATGGGGGTGGACTTTTGCATCCCCCAGCTTCAAGATGAAAACAGAGAGCACAAGATGGGGGGGGAGAAAGAAAAAAAAAAAAAAAGATATTTCAATTGACCCTCGGTTTCTGTTTGACCGTCACAGCTAATTGAATTGCTTTCAGTCAGTGCCAGGCTTTGATGGCTGCCTTAAGAATAGGGCTGGCAGAGTAACAGAGGATGACAGCTGCTTTCTGCAGCTGGTTCCAAACCAAGGAGCAGGTCAACAAGCATGGATGAACTGGGGCTTGAAAGCAAGGAAGTGTATGCCCACTCGCCTCCCCAACATGGACTGAGGGATGGGAGAAATTGCCATTTCTCTCTCTCTTTTTCCAATTCAGCATAAAATATCTGGACAAATGTCACTGTGTTATGGTAGGTGTTGAGTTTTTGAGTACTTTTTTTTCTTTTCCCTCTTCTCTTCCTATTATTTTCCTAAGCCCATTTTTCTGCCCAATGGCTGGGATGGAATCAGTAATCGAAAAGCGGCGCTGCTGCAATCAATTGAAAAAGTCATTAAGCAGCTGTGGTGCAAAAAAGTCTCCCCTGCACTGAACTCTGGAGCTGGCCCCATTCATTCACTTCTCCTCCCCAGCTCGCTCCGGCTGCCTAGTTGGGACACCATATCCCAAAGATCCATTGGCTGCAGCCAGGCATGGAGGAACCAGTCACCTGTTAAATTTAGATTTCTTGAATCTGCCAACAGCCTGACACATTGATAAACAGCCGCGATTTTTAGCAAAGGTTGGGAATGCTCACTCACTTGCTGTTAATTGCTTTGTGGTACTGAACCATAAAACCTGCAGCGACTCAAGCCTGAGCAACCTCCCAGCGATGCAGGCGGTGGTGACTAGCCGTTGTGAGATCAAGGTCCCTCCATCACTCTTCAGACTGAGGGCCAGTTGATCGCTCTCAGAACAAAACCTCCCAGATTTACAACTGGCCCAGCTGCTGTGTCAATAGGAATTAGAAGCTGCAGCCACTGGGCTGTCGCCGATAACCATGGACATCCCAGCCAGCGGCCACCAAGCCGTGCCGTGATTCACTGTGGCAGGGGGTGAAGGTGCCCCAAGTACAGGGTGCGCTCATGGTGCTGCGTGATTACAAAGGGATGGAGTGTGCTGCAGATGTGCTCCAAGCGAGGTCGGATGCTTCGAGAACTCCTTGCTCAGGCATCTCAGAATGATTTGGTCCATACAAGATCCGGAAGGTTTTGCCTTTGCCCAGATCTGAACTCTGGCCCTGAATACTGAGAAATCAGACTTTGGGTTTTGCCTTTTTAAAAAAAATCTGGCCACAGATATTTTGGTAGGTTTTGTGAAGACTATAAAACATCTTGTTGCAATAGGCCATTCTACTCTAAGCTGATGTTCAAATACTTCCCAGAAAGTGAAGGCATAAAATACAGCTAATTGATATCTAAAGAAGGAGAATGACCTAACTTCTCAGTGAAAGTTATCATTGCTTTTTTCACCACGGAGTATTTTTTTCTGGCTTTCATTAAAAAAAGGAACAAGAGCAAATCCACTCTTAAAGGAGACAGCTTCCTTTTTTGGCTTTTTTCTTTTTTTTTTTTTTTAAATGGGATATACCACAGATTATTTCCGATGGAGCCAGTCTAATCCTCAAATGGAAGAAATTAGCATGACAATCAGTGACTTCTCCATAAATAGGGCAATTATCAGGAGAAAAATAAGGTCAAAATGTATTTACCACTAATTCAAAAATCTTAGTGAGCCACTGAACAAGTGATTTGCTATAACATGGAAATGTCCTGGGGGTATGAGCCGAGAAGCAGAGCTATACATGCTGCTGCCTGCAATTTTATAAAGTGGAAGTATTTGAAAATGCAGTCTTTCAAGGCTGTGGGCATAAGGCCAGCTATTTTTCTGGCGTGTAAATTATATATCTCTTTAAACTTTACAAAGCAAAGGTACCCCTCTCATCAGGAGTTAATTAATGAGAGAATAGAGACTGGGCAAGAACAGAAGATACTGATATAAACTGAAGAATTTCTTATACTCCTGCCTAAGCACTCATTATTTTTATCGTCACAAGAAGTGTAACAGGCTGGGCGGACTTTGATCTCTTCCAATGACAGCGCTAATACATCTCTAACACATGTCCACCTGGTCCAATGGTGTAAAAGGACAAACCAAAAGAACCACATTCCACTCATACTCCTCATGACCTATTACTGGTTTTAATGATTCAAGGACTAATACTGTAGTTATTCAACACTAATTATAGTTATTCCTTCTATTGGGACTTGCAAATAATGGAGGCTGATCCAAATATAGAGCAGATTTCTTTCATGACAGGCACTTATAAGGTTTAAGTTGCACCTGGGTTTATGTCCATGCATACAGATGTTAAAAGTTAAGGAGATGAGCGAGAAGAATCTATAGAGTCAGTCAAAAAAACTTGTTATGCTTCCCCCTGAGAATGAAAAGTAGTCCTTTACAAGACACTGGCTTTTTGGAGATATCCTGAATGTTTCCATGAAGTTTCAGCAATGGATGGTGTCTGGGAAAGATTTAAGATGTTGACGGTGGGGATAGAGAGTCCCTTCTGCTGAATAAAAAGCTGAATTGTCCTTTTTACACCTGCTGTTAACACTGGGTTCCTTATGGTACAAGACATCCCTCTCAGGTATCTCATGAGGCTCTGTAAATGCACTCCCCTTGTCCATACCATGTGCATGCACGGCTCCTATGAGTCTCAGGGATCAGAGGGTACCCAAGTCCTCAGGGGCACTGCTGGTCTGCGACCAGGCTCTGCCTTGGTGCTCAGGATGAGGAGTCTGCAGTTCTACCATGGTGCTTGTGCAGGGGGTGGCACTTTGTCTTCCCTCTGTCCTCCCTGTCACCGTGCCAGGTCAGAGACTGTGCCTAGCCCCAGTAATTAAGCCAGATAAATAAAATCACATTGCTCATAATTACTGTGGACAATTTTGTGTAATTAGATGTTAAGTGTGGTAGCCACTCTACTTTATGGCCCTAGATAAGTACCTGCACCTTGACTTAGAAGAAGCCTGGTAGGAAATATAACTGCTTTGTTGCTCTCTGTGTAATTAACTACCATTAAAGCCACTAATTAGATCATAAGTTTTAAATAAGATGCCCTAATTATCTTTGGTACACGGTGAACTGATTTGCCAGGGCAAAGCCTTCAAAAATGAAAAAAATATTTTGGGCAGCTCTCAGGGTTATTTTTATTAATACAATAAAAATAACCCTGAGAGCTGCCCAAAATATTTTTTTCATTTTTTTCTATATCTCAAAGTCTGCACGAGAATGTGTTACAGGTGCACTGCACACTTGCCAATGTAGAGGTAAATTTGGTGCCCTCTAGTTCCTATTTCACTGGAAGACCCAGCCTTGGGGCAGGAGGGCAAAGGAGTGAGTAGGTACCCCCAGCACACAGATCCACAAGTGGGTGCAAGTGTGTGCACGCGTAGGGGAAACTTTTATTTCCAGGAAGGAATGCAATTTAGTTGTGACAAAGATGTTCACCTGCCTTCTATTTGTATTTTGTGTTTGTTGGTAATACTGCACTACCGAATAAGTTCAGATTTTAGTAAGCAAGCTTTCTGATCTCCCAGGCCCTAGGAGCGGAGAACACAGTGTGCACAAAGAGAAAATGATCTAGCAAACACCTGCATCTGAACCCTGATTATAAAAAAAAGTTTTGTCCAGTTGAAAAGCAAATATTCGATGTGATTTAACATTCAAAGCTATCTGACTTTGCATTTCATGAGTTTCTGATGTTTGAGCAAAGGTGAGCCAAAGCCAAGGCAAATGGTGGGGTGAAGACCTGCACGGAGATTTCATGGTGTAAATACAAGCGATACACACGCAACAAATATTCTCACTGAGCTTGTCATCCATTCTAATTGGGAGAGAAATGTATGCTAGCCTGGCACTCCACTGTTAGCTCAAGGTTTTAGTTCAATCCTATTTTGGATTTTGAAGAGTGACAACGGCAAAAAGCCAGAGAAAGCTAAAGAAT
>NW_009258272.1:2136370-2176489 GCF_000687185.1 Egretta garzetta | reverse complement strand
AAGGCCCAGGAGGAGCAACCACATTTTTCTTGTAGCCCATTTTCTGTTCCCCAGGGTCAGGTGAAGCTGGCAACTCCTCAGGGTGGGACTGAGTCAGGGCAGAGTACAACAGCTCTGAGAAAAAAAAAACCCAAACACGTAGCTGTAGAGTCTTTACTAGAAACTAAGATATAGAGACAACTCTAAATTGTTTCATTATTTTGAGCTTGTAATACCAAGCCTCTGCTTGGACACAGGTGATAAGAGAAGAAATATGGTTTGGCACAAGTGGTTTCTCTATGGCAGAAATACAGTAGGCTGTAAAGCCTTGGTCCTGACAAGGCAGCCAAGGAGCTGGGTTTTTCTGAAACCCCTTATGTGCGCCAAAATTTTGCAGACCTCAGACCACTGACCCTTTGCCAAGGCCACAGCCCTCTCCTACCCCTCAGGTGGGTCTGAAATGAGAAGTGATCCTCTGTTCTCAGAAAATCCTGGAAGCCACTTTCCCTTCCCATCACACCAATAGGGAACTAAATGCCATAATTCCCAGAGCCTGTACTACACGAGACTGCTGTAACCTGAGATTTCCCTGAATAAGGGAAATACCAGTTTATTTTCTCTCACCTAACTTAGGATTTGATTCCTTTGCAGGTATGACACACTGTCAATACACGAACCTTCAAGTTTTGAAAGATGACCGAGAAAGAAGCGTTTTTAGATAAATCAGTCTTTCTTTTACTTCCAGATTTGCATATGGTGATGGACTTGCTTGGATCTAATCTGTTTATATTGAATTAAAAGGAGTGTTTTAGCGTTCAGAAAGGTCTTGAGATCCAGGGCCATTTCTGAGGGGCCTGGGTATTATTTGCCATTGCTTCCTGCAGCTGCCAGATCCTGTTAGAGGTCTGAACCATGAGATCTAGGTTGTAATTTAATGTTCCATTCCTGTGAACACCTTTGGCTCCCAGGAACACTTTGAAAGGTCAAAGGAAAATTTTTAAGCAGTCCCTCACCTCTGTTGCTACATCCAAAAATAAAAATGTGAATAAAAATACAAACAGTCCCTCGATAAAAATACTTGGTCATGTCCCATCACAGACACAGCACGTTAAGGGGTTTACTGGGGGGCGGGGGGGGGGAAGCTGTAGCCTTCCTTGCTCCCCTGTATTACTGCATACAGATGCCTAAACCAGGGCTAAGCTTTTACCCTTAAGGCAACTCCGAGAAAAGTCAAATAAAAATGAGTCTCACCTACTCTGGAGCGGAACAGTCTTCCTCATCATTCCTTGTTTTACTTAGAAATGTTCAAGTTTCTGGGGAAAAAAAAGAACACAAAACCAAAACCAAACCGAACTTGTTATCTGGCTATTCTGTTTTTCTTCAGTTGCCTTGCTCCTTTTTCTCACCTGCTCTCATTCTCCCACAAGCTCAGGCTGCAAAGAAAGGGATATTTGAGACTCTGCTGGGTGAGTGGAGCAGCACCAGGTGCTTCTGGACCTGCTGGGCTCCGGGTGAGTGAACTGGGATGGGAGCCACCCTAACTGGAAGCAGGAGGGTTGCAGCTCCAGCTCAAGCACTGGGCGATCAGTGTGGGTGCAGCCTTGCCAGCTCTATAATGGCACTGGCGTGCTCCTATGCACCAGTGTCTCTCTGATCTCCATGGAATGCGAGGGAAAAGTGCCTTCCTTTTCCTCCCCTGCCCCCAGCAAGGAAACAGCAGCCCCGGCTCTCAAGGGGAGCAAGCACCCCTGCCTCCCCTCTTGCCGCCTGGCTGGGCACAGCACAAGCAGAAGCAAGGGGAATGCAGATGGAGTGGAAAGTTGTGCACATAGGTGGTAAAAAAAAAAAAAGAAAAAGAAAAATCACTTTGTGGTACAATGCAAAGTCTCACAAGTTATTTGTTACACCTTTAATGTCAAGATGAATCAAGAGGGGAAAAAAAAAAATAGTCCTATGTTCTTACCCTCTGGCACGGTGGTGCTGCTCAGCCACTCAACCCCAGCAGCTTAATCTCTTCCCCACAGAGCCAAAAGAATGCAGGTGATAATGTTGTGTTCGGGAATAACCAACAGGTAGCGGTACCAAAGCTCACAAAACAATGGCAGCAATTATGGCCCCGTCTTCATGACTCAGGCAGGAACTTAACCGCTGCTAAAGAAAGCTTTTGGCACCCTCTCCCCAGCCTGTTCCCACACACAGGCCTCCTAGAATTTCAATTTAAGAATAAATTTTAAATGTGTAATTAATTGGCTAAAAAAATCCCTTCCTCTACAGTAAACACCAGTCAGCTGCAGGCCTTCACTGGGTATGCCTTTTCCGGAACGGCTGCAGTGGCTCTCCTGCCTTTATTTTGGGATAGGTTTCAGGAGCTTTTGAATAGATAATTTTCCAATATCCCTATGTGCTAATAATAGGCATCCCATTATTAGCACACTGTTTGGATAGGATATTCAATGAAACTGGCTTTTACAGGGACAGCAGTCAGGAAGAAGCCTCGGAAATAATACTAACTTTTGGGAAACTACCTAATAAAGCATTTTCTTAGAACAGACAGGGCAGAGCTGTAATGGAAACTTGGCTCATAACACAGAAGTTAAGCCTCTGTCTCTCTTAAATAAAGCTTAATCTTTTGCAAAAATGTGCCACTTCGTAAGATCCCTATATAAAGCCAACCATTTAATTTTGGTTGCAAGCAGGATGAAAATCAGAACAGGGAAGTCAAGTTTTTCTTGAGAAACCACATGGAACAAAAGTCTGAATTTTAGGCAGGTTTATCCCTGGCCCCAGCTGCCACAACACAGTTCATCTCTAAGCCAGGGAGTCATTTGCTGCGTCCCACCTCCCCTGCCTGTCCTACCCACAGCAGTGCTGGTTGCACCTTTTGGGGGCTCAACTAATCCCTTTCAGGTTTACTTAAAAGACTCCCATTGAGTTCAAATAGGCATCAGCTGAAGCTTCATGGACTCCTGCTGTCAGAGATGCAATCACTCAGCAGGAATGAAGGGAGGTGATCCTTGTACGTATGGTTTATAGCTCTCCAAGGGACAGGCAGAGCAATTACACACAGTCCAGCCTGGTGCAAGCCTGGGCAGTGAACCCACTGTAAAGTGCTTGGGTCTGAATACCCTCAAACAATTTCTCCGGTGCTATTAAACATACATCTTCCCTACTGCCAAGGTAGATAAGGATGGAGATTTTGCCTCCAGCATGCCCTGTTGTTAGACGGTCTGTCAGCTCCAGAGCACCCCGTTCACTGGAGCAGCCCATGTAATTATAAAGGAAGGGTAATTGAAATAAGGAGAAAGTAACACTTGAAAAGGAAGCAAATGATTCAGAACATGCAGAGCCATCCACCCACATCAGCAGGGTCAGGAGGTCTATCAAGCTTGGAAGCAGAAATGCTTTTGTCTAGAAGGAAAGAAAAAGAAACCCTAATAGGATGTATTTATAATCTTAACCACTGCAACTTCTTGTTTTCTTTTTCCTTAAAGCAATCCCTCTCCCTTTGCAAGCTGAGAAGCAAGGGATGTATTTGAAAGAGGAACAACCTTAACCAGCAGTTGATGGCCAATATTGGACAACAAGCAGGAGAAAAAGGGGGTCCAGTGCAGACCACCTCAGACAGGTTTGCCTCTGCCCAGCACTCCTGGTTTTTAAATAGAAACTTAATCCCAGCCTTTCTCCCTCCCTTGACTTAGTCAAGAAGTCCTTCTGTCTCAACCCTAACAAGCAAGAACTTACAATGAAACCTATTCCTTCAGGATTTGCAAGCCAGGTGTTTCAACTCCAGTGCCTTGATTTCTGGCCCAGGTCTGCAGACTAAGCAGGAGCCTCAGAAGCTGTAAATTGACATTGCTCCATTGACTTCGGCAGAGCTAAACCCATTTGCACTTGCAGATGATCTGGTCCACTGTTTTATATACCCATTTTCTCCCCTCAATTGCTTTATAATCACACCCATGCCAAAAATACTTCAGTGTCCTACTCTATCTCTGAAAGATTTGAGAGCACAAACCCTCCTCCAGTTTACGCATTTGACACTAAGAACAGGACAGAAACTGAAGAGATGCAGGTTGCACAAGAGAGTCTCTGGTAATGCCAAAAGGAGGCACAGACCTTCCATGTCCTAGTGTGGCTCATGCTTCATAAGTACTGCTGTATTCTCATGCTCATTGGAGAGATTGCTTACATACTATATTTACTGCACTTTTTAATGTTGGCCAGTTATTAGCTGCAGATTTAACCAGAAGAACCAGCTTTGAGTCTGATGTACTTCATTTTGACATCAGGATTGAATCCAGGCTTCCCATCCATCCCATTAGAGCACAGAGAGAAGACTCTCAAACTGAAAGTTCAAAGGTAAAAGCCTCTGAAAACTCCTAAGAGACAAATCCACAGCATGTGAACTATGGATTCGAGATAAGCTTCTCCATGATTTTTAAGAGCTTAGTGCCCACATTTCATTCTCGACGTAGGCTTCCCAGGCAACACTGATGGATTAGATCAGTGTCCATGCTTGCTTGTCAATGATTATCTCTGCTCTCTTCCAGAGAGTCTGCACGTAAGACAGTTCCCTATTACACACAAATACAGAACCTGTTAGAAAATATTTTTCTCAGGTAATACTTCTAGGAAGCACTGACTTAAGGAGGCATGAGCAAGCATTTTTAGTGCTTTGTGAAGTATTTTATGTATTCCAGAAGCCTTCCAGCTTTCCAATCACACCTTTTTCATAGTCTGATAGTTTTCAGTTTTTAAAATATCTGATAGTCTAATAACATTTTTTTTCTTTTCCTCACTTCAGCAACTTCAAATACATCTTGTCACAGGCCAAATAGTTTCCCCATCCTAATTCTTCAATAATTTGACAGATACGCAAGGAATTTTGCCCTCAAGTCAGATTATTTGTCCTAGGAGTGGGAAAGGACACTAGAAAACACCTCTAAACGAAGTTAATTTTTTTTCCTCGTTCACAAAAGCTTACTATATGAGAGTAGTCAAAGCTTCATTTCTAGCCACATGTCTTAGGGTACTTTAAGACTAACTTCATAGCACATTAATGTTATCAAAAAGACTACAGATAACAGCTAACACAAGTTTACAATTATTTTTCTATATAGCATTACTCATGCCCTAGATTACAAGAATTACTAACCTAGTTTTCACATAATAACCTGCCTACAATCCTTCTATACAGATTTCCACAAGAAAATGCTAATAATAGCCTATACAAACCACCTGCAGAAGAGACCAGCTATCTTTAGAAAGTATCACTATTTCCACCTGGTGCCAGGGCAAAGAGCCAGCCTCCCCTACCACCAGCCATACCCCCAGCCCACCAAGGAAAGCAGCTCATGGTTGGAGCTGTTATTGGGAGCAGCCTTTCCAGCAGGCGCCAAGTCTGCTCATCAGCCCCTTAAATTCCTGTGGGTTGGGCAGCAGCCTCCTGTGCAGTCTGTGTGCTAGAGGGAGAGGGAGCAGCTGGTTCCTTTACCTGGTCTTTTAATTTTTGTTACTTTTTAGGGTTCTCTTTTTTACAAGTGATAAATTTTAAGGTATTCTTGAAGTTCTTTCTGTTCCTTTTAAGGGCAGTTAGGCTGCCTGTTATTAAGTTCACTTCTCTTACACTAAAGAATTCTTTTTCTGCTGGGTTTTTGCCTGGAACTAGAAGGTATTTTATATAGGTTTGGCTTTTTCAAGGCCATAGGTATCTAGGATTCCCTGGAAGAAGATGCTAGGGAGCAGGCAATTAGGACCAGTAGGTTGTGTTTATTCTTATTTTCTTCACTCTGGGTGAAAAGTTTAGGGGATATATTAAGATGAGCAGAGAGGTTTGTTAGTGCCTTAATAGGCAACTCCTGATAACAGTTGTGCTAGACTAGGGATTTTATTATTTTTTTTCTGAGCCCATCACTAGTAGAGGGCTGCTGGTTTTCCTAGGATTTGGGACACTTTTAGTACGTTATGTGTTCTTTGGGCCATTAAGTTATGGACTGTAAGCACTTGCTTTGGGAGGTGATAGCTTCCTGAAGAGCAGCAACTCCTCATTGGGAAGCATCTGTCAGTCTGCTTCCAGATAGAAATGTGGGTAGGTGCATGACTCCAGAGTTGTGCTTCAGTGCTGTGGTTTGTTTATTTTCTGGGGCTCTTCAGGAAAGGTTAAGATTGTTTTGAGATGGATGGCATACGATGTCCCTGCCCCAAAGAGCTGATGTTTAAGAAAACTCTCTCAAAACTGTAATGAGGAGAGGAGGCGGCTGTGGCACAATCTAGCCAAATTATATTGATAATACGTAGTAATTATATAGCACTTCACATGATCAGAGCACTTTACAAACATTAACTAATTTACAACATTTACTGAAAACAGATGTGCTTTTTCTGAGAAAAAGAAGGAAACACTGACTGTGCTGGCAGTAGAGATCAGTGGTCAGGTTGTAGTCTCCAGTTTGTGAAGAAGCTGGAAGGTGGTGCAGGGCTCCACAGAGGGACCTTCCAGAGGTCTTGTAGCTGCTTGCACCTCCAGCTAAACCATGTGAAAAGGGAGAAGTACCTTCCTCTTCTACGGTAGTTTCTGAATATGAAGCGTAATCTTATTCTGCCCGATGGTATTTTAATCTTCAAGAAGAACATGGACTGAAGGTGAGGGCAAGTAAACTGCTCATCAACCTCTGATAACACTTGGAGCAAGACAGCTGATGGGAGCAGCAACCTGTTTCCTGTGGAGCAACAAAAAGGTACGATTGCCTTGGTAGACCTAAGGCTGTATTCTGATTCCTGAGTCTTGATTTTTCTTCCTTCTTGTCTCTCTAACATCCTCTGCCTATCTGCCTAGCATTGCATGCTTGTACCACCACTGGTTCATCTCACATAGTACCTTGTATTAAGCACCATTAAGCTGTATGCAGCTATAAGTTGTGTCCCGCTAGATGTCCTTCAGAGGCACGATAAGGATGTAACTTTGACCCTTCACCACGTGTAGCCTGTTTGGTCACCAAAATGAGTAGTTTCTGCAGTGAATCATGTACAGCTTCTTAGAAGGTGCTGGAAGAAAAGTGCCTACCAGACAGGGGTGTGAGAGCACAAGTACCTGAAGTTCCTGTGAAAATTTCCTTTTCCCTTTCTTGTGATCAGTCGCTGTTTTCCTTGCGTCCCACTTTCTTTGCAGCATAATTTTAAAAAATATATTTACTTGGCTAAGTCTTATGCTATCAATACCATATGTATTAACCTTATAAATTAGCCTTTTATGTGGTACTGTATCAAAAGACTCTTGAAGTCCAATTGAATTAGGCTTTACTTCTTCACCCTGTCCCTTGTCATTGTCACCTCCTTGAACAAATTAATCAAGTTTGTTAGGCATGACCTCCCTTTAGTAAATCCAGGATGACTCTCTAAACAATCTGTACTTGCCAAGTGTGCTCCAATATTGTCCCTGAGCAGTGAGTGTAGACTTCTGCATAAATATAGAGATTATAAAGCTGGGCTCCAGCGAAGGAGGGAGGAGTGAACCTTACTATGGGGCTGCAAAGCAGGATCTGGCTGAGGATGAGGGGCATACTGGGGTAGGAGGAGAAGCCTTGCAACACCACAGGCATGGACTAAAGAGCATAAGAGATGGTTCAAAAAAGCTGGGGGATGCTTCAGCAGTGTTGCAGCCTGGTATTGAATGGGAAGAGCAGAGCAGGGAAGAAAAACAGAGGTTTCATGCTCCAAGGCTGGGCTGTGCCACAGAGCACTGGAGGGAGGTGGCAGAGCCAGATTACTGCAACGCTGCTGTACAAAACCTGAGCCCATGAGCAGAGATGTGGGAGACCAGGGAGGCTCCTGAGCTGCTGCAGGACAGGGCTGGGTGGCAGAGCAGCGCAGGCTGTAATGCTCCTGAGGGCTGCAGGAAAAGAGCTGGGAAAGGAGGTTTCTGGTAATGCTGGTTTCTGGTAATGCTGCAGTGCAGAGGAGTTGTGCAGAGACGGGGGAGGGAATGTAGGGAGCTTCGTGTAATGATGCAGTGCAGAGCAAGGAAGAGGGAAAGCTGTGCTGCAGATCCTAGAGCTCAGGTAGGACTCGGGGAAGGAGCAAGGATTGTCTGGATGTTGTAATGCAGTAGCGCAACAGCTCTCGGTATTCTCTTGCTTCTACCATTCAGAGGAGGAGGCAGGCAGCATTTTTTAAGGCAGGCTCAAAAATCATTGATTTTATAAACTAGTTTATTTTTGAGTCTTGTAATGATTGCTTTTTTCAAGCTTATTTCCTCCCTGAGAGGGTGACATTTGATTTGACAGGTGATTCTTGTGTTGTCATATGACTCCAGGAACTGGGGCTTTAGGGGGAAAAAAATGAATGATGGGATCTGCAGATCTGAGCTTAGGAAGCAGAGTCACAGTAACAGCAGGAGCAGAACTGTGTTCATTTGATACTTGAGTGATTGCTTTCATTTAATCTCAGTTTTCACTTACATTCATTTGCTCAAGGAATGCCTTTCTTGCTTAAAATTGCTTTCACCAAGTCTTGCATAAGATTCTTCTTAGTGTGGTGATAGAATGGATTTACTGGACAAGGAAATGTCCACTGTTTTGCTACAGAAATACATGAGGCCCTTATCAAGAACATTCTTTTCCCAGTTAGATATGTATTTGTTTTGCTTGTTATATGTGTCTGTTGCTTGTGAGGAGCTCGAGCAGAACTTGCAGTAAACCCACCTGAAGTCAGGAGAATGTAATTATTCTTTTTCACTTGGTTTCTGTTTCCTTTCAAGCTTCCACAGGTTTTTTTTCTGCATTAAACACTAATGGGTTACAAATTCCAATTTGAGAGAGGAAGGCCATACTCAAGGAACAGGAATAGACAAAGCACAAAAGTGTTGCTTCCTCCTGTAGCACTTGTCACAAATCAAGAAATTCACTGAACAAAAAATGCCGAGGCTGGGAAGTTACTTTTCACTTTAAACTTGGATGAGAAATGAGAAGTGCGGTTAAAAATATCATGCGAGATCAGTGTGATGATGTCTAGTTGTGTGGTGGGTAGGAGCTCCACTGAGGATGCAGAAAGACAAGAACTGCTGATGGAGCTGGGGCTGTGGGCATCGCTTCGAGGGGCAGGTGAATACGTAGCACTGAAAGGACTCTGTTCTTCTCCATGTGTGCCAATGGATGCGAACCCATCCCAGCTTTCACCTGAAATACTCCACAGAATTTTCAGTGGAACTGCCTAAGCTTCCTCAGTATATTCTGGAAGTGAAAGGGCCTTTTCCCTAATTAATTCTGATGCTTCTAAATTTTAGCTTACGGTATGCTTATGGCTGAGATACTTTCATCAGGAATCAACACAGATGTGACTCTACTCAAGTAACATCCTCAGAAGCAAACCTACATGTTGCCTGAGAGCAGGTCTACAAAACCAGCGGGGGAAAAGTGCTGTTATTTGCTATCATCTCCTTGATATTACTGCTGGAACTATTATTACTCCCCAGTACAATGTCCTCAATTGTCAAGGAATTATATAGGACTTTTTCAACAGGTTGTGGTGTGAATCACTGTCATCTTACTCAGCCCCTCCTGAAAGGGGAGCAAAATGCAAGAGGAAATGCGTAGCTGATATCTGGTTGGATCTGGAAAAAAGCAGGGAGGTTGATCTCTTGGTTGATTATTCACTGGTTTAAACATTACCTGGGTCTTTCCTCTATTCAGCTGCCTGCCTTCCTTATTCTTTCCTCACCAGGATTAACAGATAAGAAGATGGAATGCTCAGTGAAAAGTGAGAGGTTTTGTTAGTAGATCTGTTCATCTATCAAAGTCCAGACTGCAGCCTTTTGTAAATTGACTCTGCTGCTTTTATTCTTTCATAAGTTACTTTAAAAAATAGAGACAAAAGGCTGCCAACTGTGTTAGTTCCTGGAAAAATCCTTCTTCTGTTTAATATACAACTCTTGAGACATTTAAAAGTGAGATGCAGCCATGTGTGAATGCCTGCATATATACTGAATTGCCATATCACACTGAAGAATTTCAACATCCCACACGGTAACTTTGCTGCAGATTCCATTTTTTCCAGAAGAAGCCTGTTTCAGGTTGGGAGAGGTATCTGAGGTCACCCCTTCAGAGACAAGGCTCTTTACTCACCCACACTGACTTCATAATCTAGGGTGATATGGGTACCCAAACCAACTCCCTTCCCAGTCATTGCAGCTTGGTTGGGCACAGGAGATTTGCAAGCGTGCTGCAATGCCTACCAGCCTCTCTTTATACCTGTGCTTTGTGGACTTTGCTATAAAGACCAAGGTTCTGAATTCCTCTTCGTATATATCTATTGCCATTTGCTAGGTCTTAGGAACTCTGCAGAAGAAAAGTCGCTCATTCCCTTATTTCTAACCACATGCATGCCTCTGCAAAGTCCTGATGCGATGGACAGTGGCATGAAACCTGCTTGTGATTATGGCACTTCAGGTATGGGTTTGTCACCCTTGGGGTCATTTAGAAAGTGTGATGGTAGGGAATTCAGCCTGTGGTTCCTGTGGTGAACCCAGTGGCACCTGTTGATTGGAGCATGGGAAGTCTGGAGGTTCGTTGGTAAAAATCACACCACCTGCACATTCATGTGAACCACCCTGACCTCCAAAATATGACTCCAACTTGTAATATCTTTCCACAGGAGTGTGTTTTCCTGATACTGCCTTTTTGCCTTCCCCCCCTGTTAAGTCACTGCTGCTGTCAATGCATCCACAGGGAGATCAGAGTGCTGAATAGCTTTTTTTTTTTTTCTGGAATAGGTGGTGATTCATATCATCTTTAAAAATTACTTATTTTTGTTGGGAATTTGAGGTTTTAACTTCAAGTCACTATTTCTGTTTTGCCTTTCTCTGCCAGAGAAGTTTTTATACCTGATATTTTCCTATTATGAATCTTCATTCACTGTCATGGCATCACCCCTTAAGTCTTTTGGCTTAACATATTAAGTGGCTTTAGTGGCTCTAAAGATAGTCCTTTAAGTGAGCATGGTGACCCCTCTGTGCCTTCTATATTTGCTGCTGGGCATTAACATGATGTCAGCATCTGTCTGTGCCGAAGCATCAGGCATCTGTGAAACAAGGTTGAGAACCTCTGATGAGGGCAGGGGTGAACAGAAACAAAAGGCCAAGCCAATGCATTTTAAATTCTTGATTTCTAATGACACTTGGAGTATAGGGAACTGCTAACTAGAGTGAAGCAGAAGCAAGCATTCCTGGTACAAGCAAACACTTAGAAATTTCTGCAATATCTGGCAGGACTGGTCCTAGGACACCAGTTTGATGGACTCTTACCATGCTGTGCATGAGAGCAGTGCCCTAAGCTGAGATACCGATACACATTAATTTAGAAAATTTTGAAAAATTGAGGGATGAGAGCAGAATGTGAACCAAGATGTAACATCTGGAACAGCGACTCTGTCCTTGAGGGCACCAGCTTTGCCCCAGGACTTCAGCCCCTCTTCCCAAGCAGCAGTGACAGGACCTTGTCAAGTTTGCTTTTGTTTTGTCACCTATGGGAGGTGCAGCCCCGCTCAGCTGCCCCATTGCACCTGTGGAAATGAGGCTGTGTTTGGAGTCAGACTTTGTGTTCTGACTTGGAGTCACAGAGCAAAAGGAATAAAACGGGCAAAAGGATAACAAGTATTAAAGGTGGCCAAATGAGTGGAACGGAGTCAGTAAAAAGCAACAGATGGGAAAAGAAAATTCAAGGCAGCGTCTTTTTGCCTACAGGTTAATACTTTGAGAGTTGAGTGTTTGTTTCTTCAACTTTGCTTTCATTAGAAACCACTGTTTGAGGGACCAAAATAAAGATTTAATCTGCAGTAGATGTACAAGAGAAGATTGGCATTTGAACTGACTGAAGAGTTGGCAGCTGTTTGACACCTAACTCTTGCCGACTCTACTTGTGAACACTTCATAAGCAGGCTGAGATTTTTCCTCTTCACAAAATAGTTTTATCCTTCAAAGCTGGTCCATGCATTTGGAGTCGGCTCTCTTCAGCTGCGGCTGCCCAGGCTCCTTGCTGCCAAGTTTCCCTCTGTGATCACTTTGCGAGATTGGTCCCCTCAATCACACGGTGCCATTTCACCCTGCTCCCCACTGCCACGGAGGAGTGACGTCTGCCGGGGATGAATTTTGTCACAAATCTTGATTGTATTTTATGCTCCAGTGCATTCTGTTTACAAGGGCAAACCCCTCTTCTCTTGGCACTTTACACCAGTCAACCTTCTCTTACACAAATGGGTTTTCCAACAGGAATAAACTGATGCAAAGCCAAAGCTGTTTTCTGTGCAAGAGTCCCTGGAATTCAAGTAAATATTTTTTTCCTCACTATTTGACCAGCCCTGGGTGACAGACTAGCAAAACCGAAAGTATTTGTCAGACAGTTTTGCAGAAAATTTTCTTTCACTAAGCATTGAAAAAATTGTAAAGGTGAGAAACAGAGTGGGGAATTCTTCTGTGTTACCACTGAGGAAGATTCATACTTCTTTTTAGTTGTCATGAAGTTTGCAAAGTTGCTTATGTCGGCTTTGGTTTCATTGTCAGACGACTTAGTTCCAGTTGAGCTCTTCCATTTAAGCTGTTAAACAAATGAAAAGCAAAATTGTCACTTTTAAATAGAGTCCGCACATAATCACATTTTGAAATGGTCCTCTGTGGTAGGAGCAGAAGTTGTGTGCATTATAATATTGAATTTTAAATAATATATTACACAAAATAGCTTCCAATTTGATTTGGGGGGATATATTTTCATGAATTATTGAGTATTTGATTATTGTAGAAAGCCTTTGCTGTTATGCACTGAAACTGTCACTCTCACAGGCCTATGATATATGAGTTTGGTTATCAATATTTAAAGTTACGGTCAGCCTCTGTGCATGGCTGCTGATACTGGAGACACGAACTAATCAGTAGTAATGTATATGTGCCTCCTGTCTCTTGTTTGCCAGGCAGAGCTGGAGCAAATTGAGTGTAGAAGATTCCCAAGTGATTTGTGGACTGGTTTGTCATTCTGAGCAGAAGCCCCTTTGACACTGCTGCATAGAAATAAGGTGAAGAAAAGTTTGCTCTGCTTTCAGGAGAGGAGGTATAGAAAGCCCAGCAGGCAGCAGATATGGGGCTTCCTTTTCTTCCATGCTGATAAGGGCCAGACTGAGTAGCAGTTTACAGATATAAGTATTTAATTTAAAAAAAAAAAAAGAAATTGGCAAGTGTCAAGGGACTATGATGACCAGGGATTAAAAATTTACTGGCATTTATTAAAATGTTCTGAGTTGCTGCAAATGAGCCCAAGCCTCTTGGAGGATTGGTAATCCCACAGACACCTTGGGTGCAAGTAGGATGTGGACTGAGCCTTTTTCATTCTTCAGAAACCCCCGTATTTTTCATGTGGAGAAGCAACCTGTGTGCACAGGACTTTCATTTTAAGTGCCCGCATGTAGTGTGTTGTGTGAGGGCGATTACTGATACTCACGATGTGCTTTTAAAGCGTTATGCAAAGCAAATACTATACAGCAATGAAGAAGTTAACCATCTATTGCTTAAAACCCGGGAAAGCAAAGCCCAGTGCTGAGTGACCTCTGTTCTAGGTGGCATGGAAATGAAGATGATTGCACACAGGTTAATTAGAGCAGGCCCAAACTGACTGAATCCGATGGGATTGCTGCAGGATAAATTTGCACCCAGAAGTTTGTGGTGTTGCGCTGTGATTGCAGACATGAGAGAACCAAAATAAAAGAAGCACTGTTGCAGCTAATGTGCTGACTTGTACTTGTCTAATTGAGGGCTGGATGTGCCGGTGGGTAACAACAAAGCGGACTACAAATATTGTGCTAGCTGTCAGTCCATGGAATTCCTTCATGAATTGAGGAGCACTGTGGGTTGGCTACCTGCTTTGCAAACTGGGTATTTAGCTTTAATTCAATGATTTGGCTGAGATCAGAGGCCAGAGGAGAACCCAATAATTAAATTTCTGTGGCTCTCGTATAAGAGTGGCTTACAGTTTTAGTTTCAAAAAGGAAGAGAGGAAGGAGAAGGAGCTGCTACAGAAGTGTTTAAAAAGGTGAAAAGAACAACACAACTTTGTTTCTTAAAGCAGAAGGCAACTCTTCTGGTATGGAACAGAGGAGGCCAGAGACGACCCCTTGCTTGTCCTTGTATTGCTCATGTATTTAGTAGGTGTATATTAATCATAATCAACTTTATACTGCAGCACACAAAACCACCCATCCCAAGGCCTGTGTGTCCTTGACAAACTGATAAATATAGCCTAATCAAAAAGGCAGACTCCAGTAATTACTGGAGAAGTTGCCCCTTGGCAGCTGCTGAAAGGTAGCAGAGATGTCCTAAACCACATCAAAAAGCACAATTGCCACTTTTCTTCCCCAGAGGCTTTTTGAACGTCATCTTTCATTCCCCAAGTCTGTGTGCAGGCAGGGAGAAGGGGAAGACATCAAAGAAGGTTGTGCTTCTGCATTTGTAGACAAGCAGGGGACTGGGACGGCACAGCAGCAGCTCAGAAGAGTAAATAGCCATGTTGCTGTGCCTCCATTTCCCCTTCTCGTCCTCCCTCACATTCCCCTCTTGAGTCTCCTTTCTCCTGGCAGTATCGGTCGGTAGAGCTGCAAAAGCTTCAGCCTTTCTGCTGACTCCATGCCTTTCCCCAGCAATGTTTTCCCTCTTGCTGCTGATTGCAGTGGAAATGACAAAAGTTAAACATGATGCAGATTGCGAGGTTTAATGAATCAGAAAAGCTCGGTGTGGACAAAGGAAGGATTCTCAGGGCGTGCTGTACTATATATATCCATATATATGCTTCTCTATAAACCGCACACCTCCTTCCCAGCCCAGATCTTTCCTTCCCCCCCCCCGCCCCCCCCCCGCTTCGTTATAGAAGATGGATTTATTCCATGACTGGGGTCAGCACTGCTGGCTTTATTTGGTCCATTTGCATAAGCCTGCAGTAAGTGAAGAAGCTGACAGGGAGGTGTTCCTTTCTCTTGCTCTCACTCTCATAATTCACTTGTAGCCGTGCTTGGCCTTTGTGGATGGCAGATTTCCAGCTGATGTGCTGTAATAACATGCACACAGGTTTCATATTTAAAAATTCACAGAAGCTGAATAATTATAGCATCCTGCCTAGCAGTATGTTTGGTGACATGTCCTGGAAAGCCTTGCTGACCTGAGATGGTTTAGAGACCAGGGAAGGGCAAAGATGCTGTGAGCCTTTGTTTCCTATTAACTTTGTGGACACAAAGAGGCAAGGTTGTGTCCCCAGGTGACTAGCACAGGCACAATAACACTTAGCATTTCTCAGTTTCTTTCCTCATATCCCTTATCTTCATGAAGGTTTAAATAAGACCACCACATTTATAACCTGCTGCGGTTTCTGCATGGCTTCATCAATAATATATTTCTACCTATTTTCCTGACGTTGGGGAGAAATGTGAGATTTGCCTTGTTTTGAATACTTGAGATTGGACTTGTCTCTGGTTCCTAGACAAGTTCTGGGACAGCTTTTATCTTTCCTTCATTACAGGGGTTGTCATTCATGCCTGAAAAGTGATAAAGCCATCCCTTTCACTTCAGCTATGGCTGGCCTCTGCTGTCAGAATTTGCCCCGGGCAAATCAGTAGCTTATGTTAGGGGATGCTTTTCTCCCATGTTGCTCTAAATATTTTTAAGAAAAGTCTTCCTCTCCCACTGCGGTTTCCTAGGTTGTGCTGGGACTACTGAGTTGGTAAAGTTTCAAAAACATCCAAGCAGAATCTTAGTCCTAAAGTTATGTGCAAGGACAACTTAGAGCTCCTAGAGCATCTAGGGACTCCCTTGGCTCTCCTAATTAGAAACAGCCAGGTTAAAAGGGCATCCCTTGATGTATCTCGGGAAAAGGCTTCATAAAGTCCTATCAGAAACATAAATCCATTAAGAATTTGAATACATACACACACTGTCTGGTAATGTGCTGATGCTGATAGATATTATGCTTTGTCTTGGAATATAGGAGAACTTGGGCAGTGACTTTCTGCAAGTAATGTCTTCTGGTATTGTTCTAATCGCTCATGTGCGTTCAGCTTACTCAGTCCTGTATCTATAAATATTTTAGCCCTGTTACTCTTACCTAGGTTCATTAAGCACTTAAAGGCTCATAACCGAAGCAGCAGAGATGGAAACATACCCCCATGCTCTACAGAGCACTAGAACTGTGCTGCACTACAGCATTTATGAAATGCTTTGCCTGGGTGTGGAGATGGCAGCAGTTGAGGAGTGTTTAGAACATCTTAACTCTATTTCTGTGTTTTAATAGATCTTGCTTTAGTGAACAATTTCTTGCTGCCTTAAGAGGATTTCCTGCTGCTCCTTTTCTCTTGACTTATCTGACGTATGCGCAACCTTAACTACAGCTTAACAAAGGCTTTTGGGCTATCTGGCTGGGTACCCAGCTCTGTTCTTTTTCTGCACAGTGATAGCTCTATAGAGATTTAAACACAGAAGTATCAGACATGTTTTAATGCTCAAGGACCATTTCCTAGCAATTAAGGGGGAGAACTGAAGGCATGAGACTTTTCCTACAGGCTGTTAACCACAGCTGCCCTTTGGCTATTTAGGAAGCAGGCTGAGGTTGCTGCTATTGCTGTTTTAACACAGCTGCAAGGGACAGATGTGATAAAACAATTTAGAATAAATACTTGCATCTCCTAGAATGTTTCTTTGCTTCGTGCATGGAAGTATGGAATGATGTTCTCTCGAGTAGGCTGAAGCACAGTGTTATCTCTTGACCCATCCTGGTGGAGGAATTTCCTAGGATTGCCTGGAGGATGAGGCTGTTGCTAGATAAGTCTTTCCAGTTATAGCTTATTGGTGGTGGTTCTCATGAATGAAAAAAACCCTGGGGATAAACCACAGCTATAAATGCTAGCTGTGTTGCAGAGATCATGTGGAATCTTTTCCAGTGAAGAGTCTCCTGGGGAATCTCCTCTTGGCACTGGATCTGCCTCCTGCCTTTGAGAGATCAGGAGCATGCTTGATGCTTTTGCTTTGAGAAGAGACAGTCTACTGATGGCACGAAGTGAGGAGAGCTTTATTCACTGGGAAAGTGCTGACTGTGCTATCAATCAGCCCTCATACAAGCCTTGAGTTATTAATAAAAAGCCTGGTAATCTAAAACCTGCTCTCAATCTTCCTTTCTGAGGGCATAAAAAGCCACAAGATCAGCCTCAGCAGTTTTGTGCATCTCCAGGACTTGTTAAATCTCTCTCACTTCCTTTAACCCACTTCCTGAAATCTTAAGCATCAATGCTTTATGCTCTGGCTTGTAAATGAAGCCTGTTATTATCATTGAGATAGTGTTTTTATGGCATAAATAATGAGCTGAAACAGGGGAAGAGGCGTAGTGTGGAATTACTGCCTGAACTGAGATGGAAATAATCAATATGTCCTCACTTACAAATCTCATCTGCATGTCGACTCCATCTCCCTGGCTGTCTCGCTACCAATTCATTGCACAGGAGGCCCAATAAAACATGCTGGTGTCATTGATCTGTTTTATTCATAGCTGAAGATAGAAATGCATCATTCAAAATTAATGGAAGGACTTCTACTTACTGCCCTATCCAGATGGAAGTATCCTGCAACCCAGCATGGTTGGAAGAGGGGTGGGATTCAAGCAAGCAGCAGCGCATAGAGATGCATCACAAGATGAGTGAGCTTCAGGGTTACCCTCCGGTGTTTGGAACTTGTGTCTCCGTGTCGGGTTGGGGCTGTGTCATATGCAGTGGAGCAAAACAAGAAAGACTTTTTCTTGGGTCACTTCATATTCTTCGTTTCACATTACTGAGAATTTTGCAGTGGAACTTGTGTCTGTAGTTTCAGTAGCTTTATGTGGAGACAGTTGAGAAGTTAATGAAGGGCTAGACAATAATGATTTAATTAGGGTATTTGTGGCATCCATGGGGAAGAACTGATTTGTGATGTATTGATCATGTAAAAAAAAAAGCATGGACATGGAACACAGTATTAGAGAAAGTGTTTATCAAATAGCAGAAATTGTGGCAGGTTATGTGTTTTACATGAACAAATGGGAAACCAGCACTGAAAATGTTACCTAGGGAGAAACTCTTGCATCTCTCCACACTTGCAGCTCCCTCTCTGCCTGGTAGAAGGGTCTTGTTCTATTTATGTATGAACATCTGGAGAAAGTCAGTAGTCTATCTTCCTCTACTGATAATAAGAAAAGCAGAAAAGGGGTGTGGAAATAATCGTGTGCACTGGACGACCTAATAATGCTGGCAAAAATCCCTGCCTAGAGACCTCGGAGGAACACTTTTCTTGCTACCATGTAAGTCTCTTGAAGAGGAATTATGTGCCTGATTTGAAGTTCAGGTGGGTGAAAAGAATTATTTGGGATTTGTCTCCAATGGTAACTTAAAAATGGATTTAGGGAAAAGCGTAATTAAAAGGAAAAGAAACTAACCTGGTTTTCCATTCCTTACCCAGTCAAAATGACTGATCAACCTGCGACGCTGCTTCTTGTCCTCTTTAGGTTCTTTGGCAAAGAAATTGCCAATTACTTGCTGAGGAGAAAATATTCCTTAGAAAGCAGTTTTCTTTTCCTGGTATCTTATTTGTGACCCAGTTAAAGCTTGCCTATCAATCTTGGCGGTGAAAAGCAAAGGAAATAATCTATTGTATCAGCTGCTTCTGAAGGGAAGAAAGCTTGGTTGGTAAGCATGGCTTCAGAAGAGTTTCCACTCCTGTCTGCTTTGTCATCCATTTTTCTGTCCTCAGCTCCAGTCAGAATGACTGCTGCATCCCAGGGAGTCTTTTTACTGTGATAATCCAATATTTATCTAGAAAAAAACATGGTCCTGCAGTATATAGATCTTCACTCAATACTTTGTCCTTTGCAACTAATTTTGAGATGCTGCAAATCAGTCTGTCTAAGCATAATATTTTTACAAATGGAGTAAAGGAAAAAGCAGATCAAGGAAAAATGGCTGAGGAAAATCCAGTTATCTCTTAATGGTATGGGAGCTGGAAATCATTCAAGTTACTCTTCCATCTGAGAGAGAACTAGACCTGGAAATGGCACATGGAGCTAAAGACTTAAGTCGTATTGATAGAACTAAGCTGGCTGCCAACAGACTGTCACGGAGTAAAGTCTAATTGCATCTGCAAACTATGTGGCCCATGGGTGAGCACCAAGAGGACCCAAGTTCTTCACTCCCAGACTGAAGCCCAGCCTGACCTGCCACCACAGAGCCGCTCCCAGGTTCAGATTTGCCATGCCTTGCTGCAGAGAAGCAAGCCAAACCCTCTGACTTATTGGAAAATCTGCTTTCAGACACAAATTGAGTTCTATAATTGCTCAACCAATTCTTTCCTTGAGTTTACTGCATCCAGTACATATATAGAGTATTTTAAGAGTTTCTCTCTAGCACCTGTCTTATTGGGAGTCAAAGCATTGAGCTATATGGTAGATCTTAAGCTAGAAGAAAGCAAGTGACACAGTTCAGTTGGTTTCATGGAGGACTGGGTATGTGAAGCTGATAAAACACTTTGGGTACCCAGACAAGTTCCTGTTTCTTAGATTTCAAAATATTTTCTAGTTTAACCTCATCTCCTTCAAGCTCCACTGACTTTGATTTCCACCAAACTTTAAAATAAAATTAAAGCAGAAAACTAAGGGTAAGGTCTAGCACTGAGGACAATTTCCCCATCTCCATTTTCTGAGAGCTTGAATACAGCAACAAGAGGAAGATACAGCAGAGAGGGGAAGGAAAATAACTGTTAATCGCGAAGTTTGTTCTTTTCATGTTTTTATTTTAGTACTTGTCAGAGTAAATCAGTGCCTTTGCTAGGTCTGCTGGAAGGCAGCCCTCTTGGCTAGAGCTTGCCTCTACTACTGCTCCCTGCAGAGTGCGCAGGATCCATTAAGGAAGTGAAGGACATGTTTTGAGGGAAGCTTCATCCTTTTACATGTTTAATATTGTGGCAAGTCTGATAGGAAAACTGAATTGGAAATCTTGTTTCTTGTGTTCCTCTTTGAGCAATTTCTTCCCCCCTTCCCTTATGCAAATTAAATTATCCTGTCATCCCGAATGTGGCCCGCTACCAGCTATGACTTCGTCACATATCTGTGTACGCATTATGTTTTTCAGGAGTTTTAGCAGAGGTGAATTGTGGCTGGGCACCAGCTTTACTATACCTGAAAAGCCTGGCTTTGTATTCCAGCTTGGCATACAGCCTCCACGGTACCATGGACCAGTGTGTGCTTCAGTCCAAGGCTATCTTTTAGGAATGATGGCTCTTGAAGTGGTTAACTTTACCTTTTTTATTGAGGTTACAATTAACAAAATGTAGAATTTTCATTTCAACCAATCCTGTATTTATTTTTTAAGAATTCCAAGTTTGTTTAAAATATTTGGAAAAATGAAAGCTGGCAGGTGATAATGTAAGATACTAGTCTGGGTAGGGCAATTAATCCTGTGTATTTTAGCATTCCTTTTATGAACCAGTGTGAAAAAATAACTTTGAAAGCAAATCTTTTTTTGAATCATTTCCCACTTTCCCCTGAGTTCATTTTTAGTATTAAGAAAACTGCCTTTTATAAATGTTTAAGCACAAGAAAACATCAGGTGGGGTTGTGCAGATATTTTAAGTATAATCTTTTGGGTTGTATTTTGCTTCCATGAAGCTATCATAACCCCTGTAAATGTCAGTGGAAATTAGGCATTTATATTAATGTAGGCTCCCCCCTCCCTTCTTTGTTCTTAAAGGTGGGATTTTTGCATTGCATCAGTGATTCAGAAGCAAGACTGAATTTCATCAGCGTTTCCTCTGAAGGAGGTTTTGCTTGTTTGAGAGATCTGCTGGCAAGCAGCAATTGTTTAGAGGGGCTCTTTAGAATCTAATTTACAATGAAACAAATTCAAATAATATGCAAAAGTAAAATTAAAAAGTGTATCAATTAACATACAAAAGTAGAACTACAGCACATGTTCAGCTTAACAACTCCTCGGAGGGTACAGCAGCCCATAGAAGGGAAACAATGCTAAGCATGCAAAGTCAACAGCTCCTTGGGGGGTAAGGAATGGGAAAATAAACTCAGGGTTCCTATTAGAGAACCAAAAGCAAACAAGATTTGAGAGTGAACTTTGTGGGTGAGGGGCAAAACCAGCTTAACAGTCTCTTGAAACTATCCTGTGCCTGAAAAAGAGCCTGCCTGTAGATTGCTTTGGGTTGGGTAAACAGAATGTGGTATCAGACGCCTGGAGCTGTTACTAGGGATCTATATTGTGTTAGCAGCTGAAGATCACAGCTGAATGTAGATCACATTATGCTTGGTGGTGTTCATCTTCGAAGACAGGATTATTTCACTGAGCAACTAATGGACTTGAATTTTCATATGCTTCCTAAAAGCCAGCCTGAGAAAGGAGATGTTACTATTGCCCCGTTGCTCAGAGTAAGGCAAATGAAGCGACGTGCCTAGAGCAGAGACTTCAACTCATCAGTCCCCAGGCCTGAATTAGAAGCTGTTATGCATCTAAACCTATGCCTTACCATGGTGCACAAAGCAGGAATAGTCTTCTGCAACCCTACAAAAGCAAGAAAGATCTCTGGTTCTGGGTACGTTCCCTCAGAAAACACGGTAACGTGGTGGTGTTAGCTATGACCATGTCTATAGAGTACAGTTGTAACATCTCCTT
Organism: Egretta garzetta; assembly: GCF_000687185.1. Taxonomy (NCBI): domain Eukaryota; kingdom Metazoa; phylum Chordata; class Aves; order Pelecaniformes; family Ardeidae; genus Egretta; species Egretta garzetta. The sequence goes on along the minus strand of NW_009258272.1, from coordinate 2,154,799 downwards.
GATGTGGGCCTGGGGCTATAGAGGGCACCCTGGAAAGGAGGGATGATGTCTAAATGTGGGATGTCTGCCGAAGTACCGTCATCTGGGTGTGAGTTCAGCTGTCTGTACCACCTGATTCCAAAATGAACTGAATCCACCTCTGGGGTGGTTCATCCAATTAGTGAAAAAGCAGCTGGATCAGAAGGATTACAAGCATGGGAGAGCAGGATGTTTGGCTTTGAAAATACTGGGGGGAAAGGGAAGGGGGAAAGGATTTCTCTGTTGTGTAGCCAAGCCCCAAAGGAAGTGCAGCAGTGTTTGTCTGAATGTTAAGCGTGTGATTAAGCACTTTGCTGAATCAAAGCTTAAATCATTACTGGAGGCAAGGATTGTGTCCATATTTTTATCTCTACACAATAGATTAATACATTCATGTGTTCTCTCAAATTTCAACAGATTTTTATTGGGTGTTTCGGTATTACAGTTGCTAGGGATCTTGAAATGTCTTTATGCCAGTAATGATGTCATAATGGAATATATATCTACACAACTTACATTTTAAGCAAGTGATAATTAAAAATTACACTGCATTTATATTTTCTGCAGACCCCACGGACTGTCCTGTTGTCAGCTCCCAGAGCAAGGGTGAGCCAGGTCAACACTTAGGAGAGGGCTCCAAAGGGGACTGGGTGGGGTGGGGGAAATAGATGTTTTGGGGTATTTTTCCCCCTTGGGGTAGTACTTATTGACTGTGTGACTGCGTGGTTAACATCTCCTTACAGGTGAGATGCTGACTGGTGTAAAGTGGTTTTGAGTCTGTTCTGTGACTGCTGTATCCAAGCCAGGGCTTGGGGAGCTCTGGTGATTCAGGCACAGCAGGTTGTCATGGCCATCCTGGGAGCCAGGAGAGCAAGGACCGTCTGTGTCCAGCAACTTCAATAGAAAATTCTCTTTGCATTAATCACCACTCAGCCCTGCTTCTTCTCTGCCTTGACAGAGAGACCCTGTGCTGACCACTTTGGACGATTAATGATCCAATACACTTTTTTTAAGGCTGTGGGAGCATCGTACTCAATGTCAGATTTGAGCTTGGGCCATTTGTTTCATTCATTTTTCCTGCTTCTCCTAGTATTTCAACTCAAATCACACTTTCCTTTTCCCTTTTGCTGTACGTATTGTGGCTGGGACCGAAATGGGGCTCCTGTTTTACTCACAGGTGCCTGCAATTCACTGAATTACTGAAGTGGTCCTCACATAAAAGGTTTGCAGTGGGCTTTAGGATCTGTCTGCTCAAGAAGCACTATGTATAATGTGTTGTTATTAATATTGCTCATCATGCTGAAATAGTTACCTTTTCCAGATGAATCATCGCTGGCATAGCATTATTCAGTATATTGAAGCTACCAGAAAATAGTGTTTTTCTAGGAGTAATATTCCCTCAGCACATTAGTTAGTAAATGTCACACACAAATTGCTCATGATTTCCCTTAGATCAAAGGAATATTTCATAACAGGTGCAATATGATTTTTTTGCCTCCAAAAGAGAATGTGAGGGTCAGCCTGAGATACATCCTATGGAAGAAGCTGTCTGGGATAAATCAGATTATTATGAGGGATGTGTAAAAGGAAGGACAGTTTCTATTTGAGATCACGCATGTTGTCTGTGGTCTTGAAAGATGAAATATTCTGCTCCGGTGTATGGTGCTTGAAGGGCAGGCTGAATGCAGTGAGTACAGGCATTCTTGCTAGCAACTCAGGGAAAAGTACTTTCTACTTCATACCCAGTCACACGCACACTGATATATAATTGATTATGCTGCTGCCTTTTTCTTTCCCTTTTCTTCCTTCCCTCTACCCCATAACAAGCAATGCTAAATCGCTGCTACACTGTATTGTGGGGTGCAACTGAAACGGGAGAATGAAAAAGAATTTTGTGGGTTTAATAGTGGGGGTGGAGCTGGGTACTGCTGTGTCAAATGGTCTTGAAAACTGAGGATTTGAGATGGTTCTAGCCTCCATGTTTCCACATAATATTCTGGAATACTTCAACATGAGGGTAGGAAAGAAAGAAGAACATAGTGTCTGGGTCAAGGTACCAGACAGTTGGACTTGTAGCAAGGCTACGTATTCCTGTGAATAAAGAAAAAGTTCACCAATGCATTTCATAGGCTGAAAAATGAGAGGCTGTATCACCCGCAGGAATTTTACAGCTGGCCCAGGACCCAGCAGGAGCACATGTCTACCTCGAGTGGGTTTTTTTGACACTTACTCTGGATGAGAACTGTGGCATTTCAGAAGCTTGGTGTTATTGCTGCCAAGTGTGAAGCCAGGTTAGACAGAGCATCTGCGATCCAGCGCGGCAATTTGTGTCCTTCTGAACAAACAGCAGTGGCGATGGGTAATCTCATCATCCTCGGGGTATCACGGGTGGAGAAACGTAAACTCCTGAGTTAGGCAACCTTGAATAAGTCTTAGTGAATGCCTGGCAAGGTGAAATGGAGCCAGCAGTTTCTGAGACCCAGATCAGCTCCCTCCTCCCACAGCAAAAATCTTCCTGCACAGGTCTTGAAGTTATTAGCAGCTGTTTCCAAACTGAAAGCTGCTTTCTGAAACTGGAGCATAAAAATAATCTTTCTCCTTCTACTCAAGCCTAACACAAACCTCCGCAGATAGAGGGGAATGGAGAATTAGGGAAAGCAAAATATTCCTTTTTATTTAATCCTGCAGCAAAAATACATCCTTCTTAAAACCATACAACAAACAGAAAACCTGTGCTGCTATAGATCTTGTTACTAAAAAGGAGTCTACCCAAGCAATCTGTCTGCCTGCCTTTCTTGCTGTGCTGGTACTTTTTTGAAACTGTTGAGTCTGCATTTTTATTCCTCCTCTCACTCTGTATCCAGAGTAAATGATGCCAGACTCTATCAGCTATCTGGACATCTTTCCCATACCATTTTCAATCTTGGCTGGGGGGAGAGGAGGGAGAGGTTATCTGCTTCAGTTTAAATGCTATGAAACAAAACAATTCCTACAAGAGAGCAGTAGAGTTCATCTGAATTTTCCATACCTCAGATGGAGAAAGCATAACTTTGCTGTCATTGAGATTGCTTATTCTCCCTTCACACTTAGGTTTGTTGTCAAAGGATCATTTACCAGCCTAAAATGCAGGTAAAGTGCAGAAACTTCATCTGAAAGCCTGGCAGGGAGGAAGCAAGCATGACTGCTTTGCTTATATCTTAGGGTCTTCCTCTGTCCCCCTTACGTCTTTGATTATGAAATCCTGACATTGGGACTGTTTATAATGTCTGTTTTATTAAAAAAAAAAGTCTCAATCCTGAGCAGGGCCCGGAGGTGTGACTATAAGTAGTAATGAGAAGCCAATTGGACAAGTCATAGAAAGCAAAATCTGTCTTTTATCTCTCCAGGGTATTCTCTAGCCATGACAGAGAGCAAATAAACTTTATTTTTTAGGATCTCTTAACTCGCTTGATTTCTTAGCAGACAGAAGAAGAGGGTGAAGTGCTGTGCATCATGTGAAGTATTATTGAACTATTGTGTATAAATAGTGATTCATGTTCATCAAGTACCATGCCACCACTGAAACTCCTAGCCACCGGATCGATGCCTTAAACCCCCAGGACAGCAGAAACCCTCTGTATTGCCTCATCCTAGCTTCAAAAGATAAGACCCTGATATTTCACTGAAGGGAGAAAAGATGCTGTGCTTTCCTTTATTTGAAAGTAACTTTAGAAAAAAGTTGTTTTCCTTGAAGAGAAGAGGTTCTTGAGCATGCCATTCTCTGAGCCCAGCATGTTTTATAGTAAGCAGAGCCCATGTGCCTGTGTCACCTTAACATTTAGCTGTTACTTTGCTGATATCAATTAAGGAGGAAATTCATAAAGGTCAGTTAGTGGCCTATTACTCACACAGCCCCAGAAGTTATGAAATTATGGGTAACTCCCAGCTAGAACAGCCTGGTTCTTAGCTCACATCATAGCTGTTTGGGCTTTGAACTCTACTGCTTTTAGTTCAGTCCTTGGGATTTTAGCCAAGGTGGGTTCTGTCTCATCTTCATGAGCAAGACCTAGATGGCATCCTCCTAGAAATTAAGATCATGTTCCCATTCCCTTTCTTGCTGGAAAATGCTACCCATGCTGCCTCAGATCTTTTATCAACTTATGCATAAACCCAAATAAAATAGAAATATCCAAATAATGTTTTCCTGCCTGCTAGTGGGCAGGTGGCACAATCTTAAGGAGATTAAAGGCTTTTCCCCCTCTTTAGAAATAGTAATTTCATTCTATTTTTAGAGGCGGAGACTGTCTCTGTCTATATCCACCCAGAAGAGTTGTCCTTTACCCAACATATGTAAATAACAGCCAGCATTACTGTGAAAACAGAACGAAGCCTCCTAAGTCCTGTGCAACTGGGACAGTTCCGCAGCAGTGACAAAGTCCTGTGGTAAAGAATATTTTTTTCTTCTGGCACGAGGATGGCTCGGTGCTGTGCAAGGCGCTTGGTGCATCCATTGTCTGCTGAGTTTTCCAGCCTGCGCCCCAGCAAACGGGCAGCCCTTGTAGTCATTCGGCTCACGCCACATCGCTGTCTGGGAGTCCCTCATTTAGCGATTTATGGGCCATGTCAGCGTAATTTAGTGTCTTAATACTGCTGGTCAAGGACCATCAGCATCTTCTAAACCTCCGTTGTCCTTGGTAGGGAACGGAAGCAGAACTCACTCGGAGTCAGCTTTCTGGGCAGCTGAGGGACAGTTGCGTTGAAGGCAGAGCTGATATACATCCCTGGAGATAAAATTATTTCTCTGCTGACAAAATTGGCTTAAAAAGCAGCATTAAAACAAGTCATGAGAAAGAATGAGGTTTGAAATATCCACTCAGTGGGTTTCTGCTATTCCCTGAAGGCAGCAGTGCTCAGGTTTTACCGAATGGGCAGATGAGCTGGTGGCAGCTCTTGAGCAGGATTGTCCTCGGACCTTGCTCGTTGGCCAGCCATCCCAGCTGGGTGATCATCCCCATACTCAAGGACAAGGAGAAAAATGAATATTGAAGTGCTTCCAGCAGCACCTGAACTTTGGGGCAAAATGCTCATGGTTTTATACTTGGGATGAACTTTGCTTTCTAGGCAGAAAAGTTGTATAAGTGATGCCAGCTCTCTTTATCATCTGTGAACAAGCCTTTCGCAACTTGCTCTAATCTAGCCTGGTTTGTGTAGTGTAGCAATGAAAAAATAGTCCCCTGTAGTTCAAAAGTCCACTCATCAGGGAAGACTGTTAGTGGTGGTTTTCTGTTGGTACAAAAGGAGAATATAAGAATGAACTGTCCAAGAAAATCCATATTAAAAGAGAATAGTAGCTGAAATAGGAGATTTGTAAGCAAAAAGGAGGGACAGAGTGGACTGGGGATCACCTGAGTGCATGACTTCTCTGGAGTATTGTGGGGGAAATGACATTATAGTCTTTTTCTGAAGGGTTTGGGGGAAGGTTTATATTAATTTTCTCTCATGGGAAGAAGCGTGTATACCCTGACATGAGAGGTCTGTGCTGCTGGACCCTCCAGCCCTTTCTGCCAAGGTCCCAGCAGGAGGCTCTTCCCTCTCAGTGGGTATTTACTTGTTTATTTTTCTAAGTGGGTTTTTGTTCCATTTAGATGCTGAGTGAGTTTTGCACAGGGTGTAGCACAGTGGAGGTTCACATGTGATTGCTCTTAGTGATTTCTAATAAAAAGTATAATCATTATTGTAATTATTTACTACAACAATATTTTACGGTGAAGCCTTTTTCTGTCCAATTCCACTCCTCACTCCTCTGGTCCCGTTCCCTGCCTTTGCTCACGAAGGCCCTGAAGGGAATTACTTTGCAGGGTTGCAGAGAAGTTTTTCTCCTGTTGAGCTTTGCTCCTTTTGTGTTGGCTCTTTGCAGGGAGTTCAGGCCAAGGACACATAGTGAAACAGTTTGATTTGCAACCAGTCTTCCAAGTGGCGGGGGCGGGGGGCAGGGAGTTAAAAACCCAACACCTCTGGATTTGAAATTCCCCAGGCAGTGACAGCAAGGCTTCTTTTTTTTTTTTGTATTTTTCTTCCAGTAAGAAATTTTCAAGGAAAGGAGTGAGGAGCATTTTATCTTGCTGATAGGAGAATATTAAAAACACAGGAGGATGCCATGAGAAAGTGTAACCTTCATTGCTCTGAATCCAAAGAGAGGCAAGAGATAAAGTGCCAGTGCCTTTGTCCTATTAGCCAGTCCTGTTTACTCTACTGTGCAAGTCTGTTGAGGTGTTTAATGACTTTTCACATCACCATGGGGACACTGAGACAAGAGAAGCATTCATTTCCAGTCTTTTCTTTTTCTCCTCCTTTTTTTCACTCCTCTGCCTCACTCCTTGGTATTCCTCCATGGTGCCTTGGCTGTCGTTGTTCACGTCTAACATTTCTATTTGCTGCGTATTTGTTGTAGGCACCGTGTCTGGGACGATGGTGCAGGTAGCAGTAAGCAAGCAAAGGAATTGGCTCTGTTTTGTGGCAAGAGAGTACAGGGAAAGCATCGGCTGGGTGTTGCTGCAGCAGAAATATGGGGGAGAGATGTCCAGGCAGTGCATTCCCAGTTTCTGAGGATTTCTTCAGTCCTGGTGAGCTGCCTGTGTTTGCTGGTGAGAGCCCCAGGCTGGCTGAGCTGCTTTGCAGTTTACAAACAGCTCTGTGTTCAAAAGTTCACCAGGATTTATAACGCGATGGCGCTGTGTGAGTCATCAGCGCTGGGGACTGAACTCACAGACCTCTCGGTCTAAATCCAAGCGCTGCTACAGCCTGAGGTAAAAGGCCACTTCTGCCAGATGAAGGTTGCAGGAGAGCCATAAAACACTCTGCGGCCCCCTCTCCTCGGTGGGGAGGACGGCATTGGTGCAGAGGCAGCCTTGAGCCATGGGGAGCCAGTTCACCAGGATTTATAACGCGATGGCGCTGTGTGAGTCATCAGCGCTGGGGACTGAACTCACAGACCTCTCGGTCTAAATCCAAGCGCTGCTACAGCCTGAGGTAAAAGGCCACTTCTGCCAGATGAAGGTTGCAGGAGAGCCATAAAACACTCTGCGGCCCCCTCTCCTCGGTGGGGAGGACGGCATTGGTGCAGAGGCAGCCTTGAGCCATGGGGAGCCATGGGGAGCTCTGCCTGCCCTGCCGCATCGCCCCTGGTCGGTCCCCTGTGCTGTCAGCCCATGGGGCAAAGCAGGGACCGGGAGGGAGGGAGAAGGGGGAAAACGGCATGCTGGAGGGAAGCTGGAGGTAGGCAGCAGGGGAGGTCCTGTGTAGGATGCAGTGGCCAGAAGTAAAAGCCCTGGGGTATTCTCAGCAGCAGCACCCAGGCAGGGTTTGCTCCCTGCACGGTGTGCGGGGCAGCACTCGGGAGCAGAAGGTCTACAACAGAGGTGAAAAGTGGCTTTAACTGCCTTCTTGCTACTGACTCTTTAGTGGGTACAGGCAAAATGGATGTGTGCCCTCACTCCCTTTAACCGCAGGCTCCTTGCTTTAGGTCTGCAGATGAGGCTTTAATAGAAAACACTGAGCAGGTTTTACTACAAAGGCCATTTTCTCTTGATAGTTCCCCACTCACTCTTGCTCAAAACAAACAGCACTAGGGGCATGGAGACAGACTGCTTGGATGTTAAGCAGCAGCAGCCTGTAGCCTTCTGGATTCTGCCAGTGTCCCTGTGTTTAATGGAGGTGCTGAGGAGGGGAGGGGATGGGAAGCGAATAGCCCGTCTGTCCTCATTGCGTGTAACCAAACCAAACAGCAGACATCGGTAGGACAGCAAGTCACAGGGTATTACTTAAAGAAGGTGTGAATTTTAGTGGTTCCTGCCTCTGCTTAGCAGAGGTATTGTGCTTGGCTCCTCCGGGCTGCTATATCACAGAATCGCAAGGGTTGGAAGGGACCTTGGGAGATCACCCAGTCCAATCCCCCTGCTAAAGCAGGTTCTCCTAGAGCATGTTACACAGGACTTCATCCAGGTGGGCTTTGAATATCTCCAGAGAAGGAGACTCCACAACCTCCCTGGGCAGCCTGTTCCAGTGCTCCGTCACCCTTAGAGTAAAGAAGTTTTTCCTCATATTCAACTGAAACCTCTTATGTCTCAGTTTGTACCCATTGCCCCTAGTCCTGTCGCTGGACACCACTGCAAAGAGTCTGGCTCCGTCCTCATGACTTCCATCCTTAAGATATTTGTATGTATTGATGAGGTCCCCTCTCAATCTTCTCTTCTTCAGGCTGAAGAAGCCTAACTCTCTCAGCCTTTCCTCGTAGGGGAGATGCTCCAGTTCCTTTATCATCCTAGTTGTTCTCCTCTGGACTCTGTCTAGGAGTTCCTCATCTTTCTTGAACTGGGGAGCCCAGAACTGGACACAGTACTCCAGGCGGGGTCTCACCAGGGCAGAGTAGAGGGGGAGGAGAACCTCCCTCGCCCTGTTGGCCACATTCATCTTAATGCACCCCAGGATACCCTTGGCCTTCTTGGCAACAAGGGCACACTGCTGGCTCATGGTCAGCTTGTCATCCACCAGGACTCCCAGGTCCCTCTCAGCAGAGCTGCTTTCCAGCAGGTCAGCCCCCAGCCTGTATTGGTGCATGGGGTTCGACCTCCCCAGGTACAGCACTCAACACTTGCCCTTAAACATGAATTGATCAGGTGTAAAATGCCCCTGGCTCGTACCTGGTCCCACAGCGCTAGGCTGCAGTGGCAGCAACCTGACAATGTTGTGTGACTGCAGTGAGACCCCGGTGATTTCACTTAGTATGGCACGAGGCTGCTCCAGGCAAGCCAAGGCTGGCAAGTGCTGGCCTGGGAGAAGTTTCTCTAGGCACCATCTTTTGCATCCTGATATTCAACATTTGCAGTCCACTTCTGTGTAAGTGGGACTATTTGAGCATACAAAAGCAGCGTGGAGAACGCATCTGTGGGGAGTCAAGCGTATCTGCCCATCTGCACTCATGCTTAAGAGATTCATTCTAGAGGTCTACACAGCAAGCGAGGCTGCAGAGCCCAGTTGCCTTACAGGTACGAAATGGCAATGGTGGTGCGAGATGTCTTGAGAAAGGTCCTCTAATTTGGAATTTAAATCTCCTTTTTGGTGGTTGACTTTTTGGTGATAAGACAGTTCTGTACAAGACATTGCAGACACCTGTGCAGAACAAGAAGGGCTTTGGTTTGAAATAAGGCGGGTGGGAAAACAAAACAAAACAAAAAAGCTTTCTGTTGCCCCTCCCCACACCTGAAATACCAAAGTTTGGAGCTTTGTTTTCATTCTAATGCAGTGGGAAGATGGAGACTTGCTTTGTGGAGCCACACGAACTTTGCCTGTTTACTGTGCAGTGGTGAGCAGTCTCCACAGCTGCACATACTTGCATTCCTGATGCTGGTTGCATCTCACATGCTTCAGATGACTAATTGGTCTACCAGGCTGTTGCTGGCTCTAACCCATCCTTCATTTGATGAACCAGAATTTTCCAATGGGAAAAACAATAAGGTCTGCAAGAATTAAGTCATGGGGGAGTTCCTCAAGGGTCCCCATCCATGGAGCAGAATCGCATGGAGGTGTTGATATTGCCAGCCTGCGTTATAACAGTCTCATGGTAACCGAAGCTAGTAAAACTACAGATTTGACCCCGCTGTCTTTGAGTCAGAGCTCAAACCATGGCCAATATTAGAGATACCAAGTGGAAGACACCAAAAACATCTTGAGAAAATAGTATGTGTTCCAAAAATTGTGGCTTTGTCAAAACCAAAATATTTTGCTGGAAGGAGTCTGTTTCAGTGATAGTTCCAGCTGGGAATAGTTGAAACAAATCATTTAGATTTTGTTTTGATATCACTTCACTATTTTGATAAAATAAAAAGTGCCAACTGCATTTATTATGACAGTTCACACTATAATAAATACGAATGTCTATGGCCAGTGTTTTGTAATATATTATGTTACTTTGATGTAACCAAAATGGGCCATTTTCCTCTTAAAAATGTAGTGCTGCGACACAACTGAAATAAAATATTTTAGGTAACAAGTAATCTCTAAAATTTTAATTCAATGAGAAATATAAAAATCTCAATTTTTTTCCTGAGTCAGATACAAAAAGACAGTTAATTTTCAATATAATTCATTCTTCCACCCAAGTAATTTTGTTTCAGAGAAAAAGGTGAGAAATAACCTACTTGACAATTCTGAAATAACTTATTCAACAGATTAGAAACTGGTGGAACTTGTTCTTCTGCAAAATTAAGTGATAGGATAAGGCCACATGTGCATGTGAATATGGGAATGAATGTGTATATTATCACTTATAGTATTTGACATCGGGATCAGCCCCCTTCTGTGCTAAATATTGCACGTTCCTACAACTTAAAATCTTAGTAGATGAGGCCAAGGAAAGATATAACTGCACAGCCAAATGCAGTTGTGTTTGGGGCGTTCTTTAAGACACCCTGGCTAACGTGGGCTTGCGATCACAGGTAGCAGCAGCGGAGGTGTGGAAGCTTTGGCTTTAGCCAACCTACTGGCACTGAAAAAATAAATCTCTTGGAGGTGCTAGGGCTGTGTTTGCTCAGCAGGCGAGAGCAATGTGGAGAGCACTGCGGTGGCCTGAAGTCTCATCAGCTTTGCAGCAGAACAGAAATTGTCCTCGCGTCACCCGAGTCCTTGCTGGGTATCTCAGCTGCGATGCCCCCCCATGCACGTGCATTTAGAGTCTGTGGCTCTTTAAAATGAAATGGGATTTGTGAGCCGAATTCAAAACCTATGGAAGACTGCACTTATTTTAAATGTTCTGATTTTTTACAGCAGGATGGTGACAAAGAATGTTGCAAGCCCCTTTCAGAGAATAACCCCAGCACATGGTGGAGTACAAAGGTTTCCTAGGAAAAAAATAGGCTGTTTTTCTCCCATGCCTTTGTATGAGCCCAAACTCTGTGTGCATATATACTAGCTGAGCTGATGTTGTTCAAACACAAGTGTGTTTTGTCAAGTACATTGCTTGAAAGACCCTGAGTCAAAACATGAGTTATTTATGTATACATAAAATTAATCCTCAAATGATTAGCTCAAGAATGCATGTCCTGCAAGTAATTGTTGGTAGCATTTTAATAACAAGAAGCAGTCAGGAGAAAATTCTGCTCTTAGTTATTAGGTTAGAGAATGTGGCTGCTAGTAATGAAATAATAATTAATTCACTAAGTTATGAATCTGCTTTATTTATGGATGTATTCTTTACTTATACATATTTTTATTACTTGATATTTAAAATGCACTAAGGGCACCTAAGATGCAATAGCAGAGCCCTTGTGCTACTCAAATCCTGTGCTGGGATCCTGGGGAAAAACACCAGCAGCTCGATTTGCAGATGGAGTCAGACCCCCATGTTCTAGTACCTGCTCAGCAGTAGTCTCAGAGCTGCCTGTGTGGGAATGATGGTGAAGCTTTGAATCCCACCGGAGTCAGGAAAGGGCCAGAATATGGTCCAGAGCAAGGCTACTTGTCTGGGCTGACAATGACGTGTCCCTGCTGCATCGCTGCCAATCCTGAGCGTATGGAAATCGTGCTGTAAAGCATCAGAATCATGAAGTGTACCAAAGAAAATAACAGCATATGGAAGTTTCCTTTTATTTGGCACACTTGCTTTTGACAATTCAGGAGCTGTGTTTTTAAGCTTTTTGCCTTCTCTTAGGAGGGTTCGAATTTTGCTCTTAATTATTTTTGCAAGAGGGATAGAAAATGCTTTAACACTTCGACTTAAAACCACTAAGTTATTACAAAATGTGTGGCACAAGATCTTTCAGTGTTGCTCATGTTTGCTCCTAGATGTACCCTGTTCTATTTGTACAAGTAAGGGATTTGCTCAGGTGGATTTTTGTTTGAGGAAAAAAAGAGGTAAAAATCTACTTGCAAAAATTCATAGGAAAACAGACTTTTTTTCCTTTTTTATTCCCCCAAAGAGTTTGCAGTTTAGTGTCTGTGAAAGTAAATGGGTGCGGCCAATATTCTGAAAGTGCTGCTGAATGGGGCAATGATGCACCTTAAAGCAGTGGTGATATTTCATGGCAGATCATCTTGCCCTAAAGCAGAGACAAGACGCTGCCATTTTTCTCTGAACTGCATCTGTTTTCTGCTTTTCTTACCTTTTTCTTCCAGAAACCTAGTTCAAATCCAACCTAGGGCTGGGGGGCTGTGCTTAGCTGATTTTGGGAAGTGATTTTAGTCTCAGTAGCATAAGCCAGTGGTTTCACTTGCTCAGTGGAAAGTCACTCATGGCAGAGAAGAGCAAAACCTTGGGGTTGGAATCCCCAGCAGCCTCTCCATGGGCGCGGTGGTCTCGCGGTCGCTGCTGGCAGGCGCGGCAGAGCGCTCCCCGATGCCTGCAGGCTGTAGGAGAAGCCGTGCAGTGGATGGCATGGGATGATGATGGTCCAATATTTTCCAACTAAGAATTTCCTGAGAAAATTCAACTTAGGATGGGGATGGGAACCATGAATATTATCACTGATTCTCCTTCCTTTTCTTCTTCCTCCTATTCAGTCTTCTTTTTTTCAAAAATGTTTATAACAAAAATATTTTTTCAGTTGCTTCTTCTGAAAACACTTGTAGGCTTTTTTATTTTTCTTCAATAATCCATTTTATTCTGAAATATTTCCTTTGGAAAGTTATGCAAATAAAAAGAACTTGAAGGAGAAAAAGCAGTAGCAATGACATTTTCTTCTATAAATTGATTTTTAAACATAGACACACCAACGAACATCAGAAAGATTAAAAGAAAAAAAATTGCTTAAACAGTTTTTAGTCTCCATGGTAGGGGGGTGAAAAAAAAAATCATGCTCTGTAGAGTCCTGTTGATGGGCTTCTCAGTGACTCGGGCAGGTGGACGATGCGTTTTGGTGTGCAGTCTCAGAGAGGAGACACTGGCTGCTTTTGCCTCAGGTTTGCTTTCCTACAGCTGTGATTTTTGCAGGGATATTACCAGAGACAAATCATCCCAACCCAAGTACAGCATCACACAGCTGACTTAAGTGCATTATGGGTTTATTTTCACTTTCTTCTGAAGTGTCAGATGTAGGCCATTGCCCGAGGCAGAAAACCAGACACCGTGTACCGACGACCTTACCCAGCACTGAAAATCCTGCGAGCCGAATGCACAGCTGCTTTCTGGCTCAGGAATTGTATTGAATTGCTCCAAACCTTCTCCTTTATTATTATTGGTTTTAGATGAACACAAGGTAGGTGTGTTAGGACTGGGCACTCCGGAGCAATAAATTCATGGGCTGCCGCCGGGGAAAGGGAGGGGTGGGCATGGGTCCGGCAGGAGGGGAGCATGGCCCCTTCGCCTCGGGCTCAGCGGAGCTGTTTGCTGCAGGTGGGTTCAGCAAATTTACAGATTGCAGTAAAGTGCAATTTGTGTGCATATGAAATGTTAGCGTACAGTAATGCGTGAAGATGACTGGCAAGCTCCTCACGGGTGTACCCGGTGCTGTGACACCACCGAAAAGTATCGGTGCTCTTTTGTTTTTATCCTTTTCCTCCCTTCTCAGTGAGTTTTCTCTTTTGAGACGGGTGGTCTAGGGGGGCTTTGCCATCCTGCCCACCCCGAACAAATTGCCCCAAGCACCTTTCGCTGCCCCATTGCCCCTGTATGACTGCTTGCTATTTATCATCCTACTTCAGAAGGGAATGAAAAAAAAAAAAACCCCAGCCCACCCCTGTGCTGCACTAAGTTGTGAGCTTTATTGTCTCCCACTTCCCTCTAATGCTATTCATTAGCCTGAATATTTGCAGCTTGTTTGGTAGCCTGGGCAGAATGCATTGATCTTTTTGCTTTCTGCTAAGAGGCGGTGGGAAGGGGGGAAAATCAGGGGAGGGAGAGGCATCGACTGGCCTGCAATGGTGACTCAGCTGGAACTTGGCAGGGCTGTTTACGTGCTCGGGAGAGGCAATTGCAAAGCATGTTTTAAAATGAAATTTGCAGGAGGGCTTCCTTTCAGCCTGGCAGAACTGTCGCTGTGTTGATTGTCGTGGGTTTTGTGTTGTAGCTTTTGCAAATCTGTCTCATCTCGAAATAGTCCAAAAGGTTTATTTCACCTCCCGCTCCAGCCAGAAGGGGTCTGAATATTTGTGTGCGCGCGCGTGTGTGTTTTTATCTCCAGCCCTGCAGTCATTTCAAAAGCCAAGCGAATGCTAAACACAAATGCTTAAAAGGTGTTGGGTTTTTTTAATGCCCCTCTGGTTAAAAAAGAAAAAGGTAAATGGGAACAAAAACAGAATAAAAGAAAACTGCTCCATGTACAAGGGAAAACAGAAAATGTAAAGAGATAGGACGTGGAAAATTAAATGCCCCAAATCAGTTCCTCTGCAGACAGAAAAGTGTCTACACCATAAGCTTCTTTTCTTCCCTTTCTCTTTTTTTTCTTTTCTTTATGAAGAGTTTAGGTTGTAGCCAACAGATTGATGGTCCATTATACTTATTTACACTCTGGCAGAAGCGAGTCAGGGTCACTTACAACGACACCCCCATTAAAGGCTCTTTATACAACCAGAGCCATATAAAAAGGATGTGGTGATAGGGAGAGCAGGCTGGTTTGCAGACCCTATGAGAAGTGGCATTCCCACTGCAACACACTCCTAAAACGTCTGGCAGGCCTCTTCGGTGGCTCATTCCTGCAAGTTCGTGCTGCTGCTTACAACAGGCACTGCAGTCCTTGAGGTTTACAGATTTGAATCAGCTTTGGGTCCTGCAGCCCTGAGTGTGGGTGGGAGAAGAGGCATCTGCCTCTGGCCCCGCAGGTCCTGGCTTCATCGCCCCTATCCCGTGGGTCTGTGGGGGTTTTTTCACCTGCCCAAGCAAGCCCAAGGGGGGTTAATCTCGCCAGGTAGCTCACCCCATCCTTTCCTTCCTTTAGATGATATGATGAACCAAAGCTCTCACTTTGCAGCACTATGTGCTGATGTTCCCTTGTAGGCAGACTGGGCTATGCTTCTTGGGGTCCCCTCAGGCAGTTACGACCAGGCGTGGACCCGGGACCTGTCCATACAAGTTAACAGAAAAAATCCCCTTGGATTTAATCTCAGGAGTTGAAGAGCTCCCTATAGAGCTATTGCACCCCTGAGACGCCTATCTTCCATCACCTTGCAGGCTATAAATGGCCTCTCTGATGCTATCAATGAAAATAATTTCTGCTGCAGGGCTATTGTAAAACACTATGGGGTGAATTGCTCGCCCATCTGACCTGCACTGAATATCAGCTGAGGGAAGGAGAAGTGGCATTAAATATCTCAGGGCAATTCTGGATATTTGGTGGCAGCAGCAGCGGGTTCTGGCCAGGTCAGGCTGTGATAGGGGCTGCTGAATCTTTACTGGCTGCTGGTGGCTGCAGGAAGGCAGACAAGTAGCCAGGGCCTGTGAAAAGTGGAGCAACTCCAGCAATGTTTTCTTTTCTCTCCAGGCTAGGGTCTCCTACAAGCACTGCAGAAGACCTTTGCCATCAAAGGATTTTCCACCGTAGGGAAACACCTCTGAGACCACTTTGGATGGGGTTATGGCTCCTCTGCATTGCCAGGAGCATTGCCAAGTGACCAGATGGCACTAGAGAATCAGGCCTCAAAATATTAGTCAAAAAGCCCATCTCCTCCTCCCCTTCAATTCCTTATTTGGCTGTTGGCACAGAGAAAATTTCATGTTCCCGGAGCTGGACGCTTGTCAGCATCCTCGCCGCTCACCCATCCACCCACATCCACCCCCCCACCTCCTGAACAAGCTGCTTAGACTACAGATGTGATGTGTCTTTAGCCATCGAGTACCCATTACTAAGGGATTTGTATTCAGGAGGGGTTAGGTTATGTATTTGTATTGCTTTTTTTTTTTTTCTTTAGCGTACCTTGTATTTAATTTGGCAGAAAGCTCTGTTGAAGCTGCTTTACCTTTACTACATTATTATTCAATTGTATTTCCCTTGATGAAAAACCTGACAGTCTGTTGCTCAGTGACAGATGTGCTAGCTTTGGTTGAATCACCACCACCAGGCTTATTATCAGTTTTACTAATGTTTGCTGTTTTACACTGTAACAGGTAGGGTGATTCATTCAGGCAAGTCAAACACACAGACACACATATGCATACACAGATTTAGTTACCCCCCCCCCACATACACAGAGGTGAATCAGCCTAAAATGATCCTTCCTTTATGCATTTCTTTGTCAAAACATTGCTGGATCCCCTGCCTGCGTGCGCCTCCCCACCGAGCAGCTATCCACAAGCAAATATCGCTTCCTAGAGGGGCAGGGCTGCAGGGCGTCTGCTGTAATTTCAGTCACCAGGACAAAAAAGAAAAACTCCTAACTTACTAGTGGTTAGGTCACATATGTGTAAGATTAATGGAATGCTTCTTCAGTTAATTCAGGTTGTAGAAATTCATATTATACAACTCAGAAGTCCTGAATTTGCTTCTTGCAAATGACTTCTCCAGCACACCCACTGCACACGGGGAGCTTTCCCACTCTTGCATGTGCAGCAGGGATTTGTGACTGCTGAAGTTAATTGCGTGGGTTAAGATAAGTGCGAGCCTGAGACTGTTTTAACAGACCAGACTCCCCGATCCCCCGCAGTGTAAAACCAAACGCCTTTGCAAAGTTGTTGGTATGCCAAGGCCTCTGGGGAAAGTGATGCTGCCTGCACGTGGAGCCCTGCCATGGGTTCGAGAGTTTCCAGTCAACAGTGTGATGAGTGTGCAGGCTACAGTGCTCAGGGCCGGTGAGCCCGTTCTGCATCTCACACTCCACAGATGTTTTGCTGCAGGTTTTCCTTCCACAGGGACAAATCCCGTTCTTGGATCTCATAACAGGAACTTTCTATTTATATAATAACACCACTGACTGCCCTAGTGCCTCCAAAATGCAAGTGTCCTAGCTTGAGAGGAGCTCATTGCCGGTCAATGGACTTCTCCCCACAGGAGGTGGAGTTGGTGGTGGGTCTGGGAGGAGGCTCAACCCAAAAGCTTCAGAAATTGCCATCTGTGTCGCAATCCAATTCAGTGCTCCAGAGAGCTGCTTTATTCATTGTGATTTTTTCAACTCACAATGTCAGGGAGCCTGAAGTGTTTGCAGATTTAATTCTGTACATCCACATACTGAAAACTCTGGTGGTGGTTCTGAATTATGTAAATCTCCGGAGGCTGCAAAACTGGGCCAGGAGTCTCCCCAGAACAGGTTTTGTTGTGGCCCTGCACCCTCCAAACTGCTCTATCTCCCAGCTTTTGAGGTGGAATCGGCCATGTGGAGAGTAACGACAGAAGAGAAAAAAATTGTTTAAGCTAGGAAAACTTTAGCTTCATATTTAGTTTGGTTTTAAGGCACAATATTAGGCAGTTTATATTATATACAAAATGCTTGGTATCTTTAATTAAAACGTATAGGGACTAGTTGTAAAATAATGAATGTCTCACTCTGCAGCATTGAAACTTTGTCTAATGAATTCTTTGCCTTGTCTGCCTCTCTTTCCATCTGACATCCTGTATTCATTCACAAGGTGTTCCTCCTTAATGAAAACAAGGTCAATCTTTCAGGATTTGATGGCCAAGAAAGGAAAAGGTGATAGAACTGCAGCCTTACAGAGCGTGTTATTTTTTTTCCTCCCTCCATAATTGCAAAGAACTTCCATTGATGTTGACAGGACTTAGGCTTGAATAGCAAGAGGAGAATAGGTGCCAGATCAGACCATAGGACAAATTGGAGTTCAGTCCAGATATTCAGTTTCTTACATAGATTTTCCACTTTTGTCTGTCATTGCCTTATGGGACAATAATACCAGTTCATAAGAAGGAAGCATTTGTTCTTCTCTGCTTATAGGCTGATGTCTAATACTTATTAGTAACTAATATTGACGTTGCATACAGAGACTAAATTTGAGATCTGAACCTTGCAGCGCTGACCTCTGTACAGAAACATAATAACAGGAGGTGCTGCCCTGACAAATGTACCAGCCAAAGAATGCAAAAAGGAAAGTTTTATAGAATTCCCTTACAGATAGGGAATGGAGGAAGAAAGGCAAAGTGGGTTTTTTACGGTATGAATGGGTCATGTGGCAAGAATAGAGCCTAAGCCCCCATCCCCCTGTGCCTGAGGGTACAGCCAGAACCATCTGGAGGAAGAGATGTGTGATTGATCTAGCGGCCTCCCGTCCCGTTGTTCTCCACGGTAATTTCCTTTATTACTTCTTGGAGCAAAGAGTTATGCTTTGGTGCAACAGCATGCAAGCACTTCATGCTGTGGAGTTTCCCAGTCCCTTGCCTGTCTCTTTGGCCTCCTTGAAGATCTTGAGCATCCCTCCCAAACTGCTGCTCTGCTGAGAGCTGGGCCAGCTGCCACTGCAGCGGCTACACCCCTCTCTTTCAACCAAGGGAGGTTGAGATCCCC
>NW_009258272.1:2133235-2136265 GCF_000687185.1 Egretta garzetta | reverse complement strand
TACACCCTTCTCTTCAAGCGATGGGAGTTTGAGTTCCCTTTCCTAGGCTCCCCTAGTGTAAAAGGTTAATCTCACCTTCCTGCCACCAGGCACTACCCCCAGAATTGTTTCTGAATACAGTAGGATGGGATTCTAAGAACCCTATCATTTTTAGTTCTAGGTCCCATCTACCAAAATGTGTACATGTGTGAGGTTGTAGCAGAGAAATCCCATGCTGAAATATCGCCTCGTGTCTGCTACACTGAGGCACAGAACAACTGCATGTACCCGGAGGAAACCTTTGCTGGGGTGGCTGCTCATGCAACATAGGCAGGGGTGGGCTAGGGAGAGGCTGTACATGCAGATGTGCTAATTAAAGGCTTGTAATTTCGTGTAATTTAGGCAAGGGCCAGTGATTAATAGTAGTCCAGAAGATGATAGTTTCTCTCCCCTGATCATCCGTAGCTGAACTATCAGATCATGATCCTGCAATGGCAGAATTATAGATCCATAGGTTTTTCTCCTACTGTATTTTCTTAATCAGAAAGAGTTGCCTGCCTCTCTGTTGGTCCGTTTGTGAGAGCTTAAGGTGCTTTTCCTACATCCCTGAGATCCTGTGGTTGGAAAAGAGATTTATTTAGCATAAATCGGCATAGTTCCCTGATCTGGTCCTAAGAAAAACAAATGGCCCAGCATATCTGACAGCTAGCGGGAGGAGCTGACCGGCACTGCAAGGTTTTTCCCCAGAAATAACCTAGAAAATAGCTTTGAGCAGGACATGATAGTGGGGAGAAGGGGGGAGAAAGGGAGAAATTATAATCTGCTCACAGATAGCTGGCAAATAGTACCAAAAAAAGGGGGAAAAGTTGCAAAATTATTCATTATTAATTATTTTCTGTCCTCTATGGAAAAAATGCAAACTCTCCAGCACCTCCAGAAAGCCCCGACATGTAGCCCCTGCCAAATGGAATGTGTTTGGGAGCTACTCTGTCCAGGAGGTGAGTGCCAATGCCAAGAGGGACACATTAGACTTCAGCTCCTTGTGGCATCCCCTATCTGGGGACACTAAGCCAATTTACCTAATTCCAATGAAATTTCAGTAATAAAAGTAAAGGTGGCTTGCTGAGCAGAAGCTGGGGAAGGATTAAAGGCATTTGCATTAATAAATAGAGATATTATCATGGAGAATTAATATTCTTTGATATAGATCTTGGCAGCATTAGAAGATGCTAGGTACAGTGCCTCATTATCTCTCAGAGGTTAAGGGGTCAGCCTGGGACAAGGGGAAGTAATTTATGCAGCATCTTTGTCAGAGATATGAGAATACGTATGAAATAATAAGACTTGCAGAGACTATTAGTAAAAATCTCCCAGGATCCCAAGGTCTTGCATTGCACTAGATCCCCTATCTTTATGCCGCATATCATTCAAACACTTTCTTCCTCTGCTATGTCTCACCTCTCTCTGTTACCCTTTTTATATCTCATATTAGGGTTGTTCCTTCCCCTTCCAGCATCTGATAGGCAAACATTATTTAAAAGGGGTGGTTAATCCTGAAGACAAGGGAGGTTTCCTTCATTTGATATTTCTCCCCCTTTGTCCAACTCCTTAGGAGATACTGGCTCGGGAGGTGACATTTAGATGAAAAGGACAAGTGAAGAGATGAGTGTTGAATGGTTCGGGTTTAATTAAACCATCAAGGACAAATGAATGGATACATGGATCTCTTCTGAATGTGGGAGAATTGAGAATCATGCAGGTGCACCTTGCAGGGAACGTTCAAACCTGCTACCCCTTGGGTGTTACTAGCATGGTAACCTGCCATTAGCAACAGCCATTCCTGAGTTAAAGAATTCCCCTCTGCTCTGTAAATACCATAATCTCCACATATCTGCGATGACATTTTCTGTCATCTGAAGGACTTGCTGATAGAGGGAAGGAAAGACCCCAAGCAGTGCTCACTGTCTCACAGGGGACATGACATCAGCCGGTTTCCTAATACTTTATCCAGTATCGTACAGTATAATATATGTAATGCAGTATAATATTGTATATTTTCTGACAGGTAGAAAGTGAACCCTTCCAAGCAGCAGTGGAGACCCAGACGTGCACACAGGTGACTCCCGACATTGCCTGAAGCTGAGCATCTCAGGCTGCCAAGTGGAAAATCTTTTGCCAGATGCTGCTTTCCTGCACAACTCGACAATACCTTCAAATGGTTGTTAGAAGGGGTTTTCTGATTGCTTGTGGTTATTATGTCTCTCCTTTGATATCATTCAGGAGCGTCGCAGAGAGGATCGCTCCTGTGAAGCAGGGACCATTCATCCCTTGTCGTCCATGATGGGAGCAAAGTCATGGGACAAGCAGCAGAGTTACTGGTGAGTTGTAGATGCACGGTAGGTCAGAGAGGGATGGCGAGGATGGCACTGCAGGCTAAATTTAAGAAAAGGTTGCAGATCAACATTACTGACAGTAAATTCATCTTGGGAGTCAGCGAGAAGGGACTCAAACTAACATCCTCACTGAAAACAGCTTTTGGCCAGGACGAGCAAAACATAACTATTTTAATTCCTATATTGTAGAAAAGACATAATAAACCAGGGTTTTTTAAAGCTTGTTTCCCTAAGAACATGGAGCTTGCTTGGGAGCATTGTCTGGCTGCGTGTGTCTCCTGATGAACGTGTCCCATTTGAAAAAAAAAAAAAAAAGACAGGAAGATGGAGTCCTAAAAGGTATTGATTTTTACACATTTTCTAAAAAGAAACAAGTGAGTAGCAGAGAGAGATCTAAATAAATGAGGGAATCTATCGGTGGAGACACTGAGAGCGAGCTCAGATCCAGAGATGCCATAAGAAAGAGAGGAAAAAACCCAGTTGTCATCGCTTCCACTGCTGTGGGACTGCTTGTATGACAGAGGTTTCCCTGAAGTGCACAGAGCCAAGGAAGCCCATTAAGGAGACATTCAAATAATCTCCACTTCTGTACTCAAGAGATACGAGCACAGCACAAGCCCATCACAATCTTTCCTCCTCTGCATTACAGCAAGAAGCC
>NW_009258272.1:2108222-2133085 GCF_000687185.1 Egretta garzetta | reverse complement strand
GGAATTAAGCATTTAATTCTCATTTGTATTCTAAGGGAACTGGGCCCAGGACTGCACCAGCTGCTTTGAAGCCTTCTCATCTTCTCCCCTCTCACCCCCACAGCACTAGACCTGGCAATATGTTTTGCTATCCAGGATCAGGACAACAAGTAAAGTTAAAACTAAATTGGAATGCAAGGGAAATGGATGGAGGGATCTGGATCTGATCAGGTAAAACAAGATCTTTGTACCTTTTCATATTGTTCTACTTTCTTTCCCCACTTTTCCCCTACATTCAAGAGAAATATAATGCTTTTGAGCAAAAACACCTGAACTTTTTCCTTTTTAAAAACATCATTCTCTGTGATCACATCCCATTCAGTGGTATTTGCCTACCAAAAGGTGTTACTGAAAAGTTGCTGTCCAGCCCTGTAAAAAGTTATCATTTCCGTTAGAGACTATCCTGGGTCTGTCTTGAGCCTTATTTATGGACTCCTTGATTTTCAAAATGGAACGCTCTCAAATTGTGTGGTTTTTACCGTCAGTCAGTGAATAAAAAGATCATAAAGGAGAATAAGAATAGAGACTATTATAAAGTAAGAAAAGCAGAAGCAAAACATGGAGCTGTATAGGAGGCAGGAGGGGAAAAAAATACAGCAGAAGATTTTGTTATAATATAATGAATTTTTTCAACTCATTTGGACCAGTCCATTTCATATACGCATGTGTGTGGAGGTTGGGATCGCTTTGGGTTGTGTACCAGTCCATAAGAGGTAGATAATACAGTGCTAGAGTGAATGAAATCACGCTCTTTATACCTGTTTTTAGCATAAGTTTGTGCAGGAATGAGCACAAGATCAGTAAAAATGTATGTAATGAGCAACCTCCATCACCTGAGCTAGTAGAAAAACTGTATTACCCCAAAAGAGAGGCTATTGAATGGGTTACTCGTTGTGTAGTCTGGTACTGAGGGTGAAGGGGAGGGAGTTTCACCAGCTGGTATGTGCTCCTCCAGTATGTTCCCTCTCCTAACTGGTTTCTACGTGATGGAGAGCAGCCTTCCATGTTGGAGAGTAACACCAACTTGGCTATTTGCTTCTTAACTGCAGAGCTTTGAGAAGGCAAACAGGCCTGACAAGGAACTGCAAGTCTTTTCAGAGATCCTCTGAATACTTGGAAACTTTAGGAGTTAAGAACTTCTTTTAACATTCAGGTTTTTTGTCTGCTACGTTTATATATGATGAGCTTGTGCCAAGGACCCAATTAGAATTTTTTTATCTCTCTCCCCTCTTTCTTCTCCACTTCTTCCTCCAACCACAATCAGGGACACCTGGAAACAATAAAGAGCTGTTTGTTTGATTTGTCCTTTTCCCCTTATTTTCTTGTATATTTGATGTTGTGAAAGCAAGGCTGTTAGAGATCCATTAAGCAGTGTTTGTAATGGAAGGGAAGTGTTCTATCTGGTTTGAGGAAGATAAGGCACATAAATCAAACTCACCCTACATCTAAACATTTCTGCAAATAGCTGAGAAGGAGACAAACATGTAGTTGCTTTTACTATGTGCTGTATGCTCCATCTTGCCACCACTGGAAGCCAGGAGAGCTTGAGTATTGAAATCAGAAATTTCAAACAAGACTGATTAACTATTTTCCAGGCTGGAAATAGGCATTTACAGTAAGATAATGCATTTACTTGCTACTGTATTGTTTATGCAAGGAGCATCCACAATGTCCACCCAACCAGAGAGGCTTTTCTGCAGAAATGATCCATTTGCTAATTGCCTCCTCTGGGTTTAGGAAAGGCCCACTAGTGCCAACTGCCTCAGCCGTGGGGCTGGAGACAACGCAGTCCTGTCTTTATTCAGTAATATGTATGGAGAGCCTTTTTCACAGTCACAGCAGTCAAGCCAGGTCTCGTCTTGGCCATGAGTCTTGCCTGCAGGAAATACTGGATGCCAGGGAAGCATGAGAGAGATGGGTTTGAAGAGGGATACACAGCCCAACCAGGCGTGCATTTGAGGGGATTGCCCCATTCCTCTAGCTTCTTCTGTGCCTCCTTCCTCCTGGCTTGGTCATCTTGGTGCCTCCTCCAGCCCATCTGGAGACCCAGAAGCCACAGCAGTGGAGGTACTTGCCAGCCGTTACAGGTGTGATGGGTCAGCACAGATGCAGGAACAGAGTTTCCTGCTCTAAGCAATCTTTTGCTTTCTCTGTATTTGTATCTGTCCTGCAAGCACGTATAAAACCAGCTTGATCATATGCAACTCTGCGGGATGTCCATACCATTTTCTCTCTTTCACATATTCAAGATTTTTCTCCCAAGAAGTATTGCAGAACTCTGGTTAATAATGCAGTTCACAGCTCGTAGGGGAAGCTACATGGAGGGTCTTTCTTAGAGCTGTTTTATCCTGGTTCCTTTGGCTGAAATAATACTCTTCCCTTTCAACAAACTTAACATGGATTGGAAAGACTCCTAGCTGTAGAATGTGTAAATTGAAACTCTCCTGGAATGATCAGGAATGAAAATATTAATTCTCATTCTTGTCTCAATGTCTTGGAAACACAGGTCAAAAAATTATCCCCTGCTTCTGAAGGAATGGATGAAATGTGTGCAATAGCCCCTGACAGACAGCATCTTCATGATTTGAGCTTGGAACTGAGTCTCCAGGTAGATAAATCAGTCCCCTGCTAAATGATAAATAGTCCTTGGATTTAATCTGTACTGGAAGGGACTTGTAGGTAGTTAACAGGTCAGAGCCACTCACCGACTACTGAAGAAATATCTCTCTTCGGACTCCTGGCAAAATTGTTTAAGGAATGTATTGCTATTGGGTGGGCAATCAAGGTTAATCTTAACTTAATTAGGGACTCCACACCTAATGATTATAGAAAGCAAGGATGCAACTGTGGCACAGCAGCGCATTCGGTTGTGCCCCATGTTCAGCACAGAGGAGCTGCAGAGGAATGGGTGAGAGCAGGAGGAACCAAACTAACAGGAGTCCTGCGTTTTCCTCCAGCTCCACTCAATGGTGCTGAGGGTCATGGTTTCGAACATCCATTTACAAATTATTCTGTGTTCCCCTCTTAAAGTGCAATCCCTGGTGGACTTTTATGGCCCTGATCTGATCCCCCTGAGAGGCAGATGCCATCACAGAGACTCCACCTTGCCAACTGATCCATTTTATTATTATGGGGGAAGAGATCTTGGAGGGGCAGGGGGGGAGTTTGAAGGATTTTGAAGAAATATCTCAGCAAAATAAGAAAGAACTTAAAAAGCCCAAACAGCTCATTAATCCCTTCCCAAAGGCAGTTTAATACCCATTAGGAAGTAGACACAGGGCGTATTTCCCAGCATGGATACACAGACTTGGCTGCGGAGCTCGAGATGCCAACTTACTGTCTCAGGGACTGACAGAAAACTCAGGAGTCCAGACTCCTTTGGGGTGTAATTTCTTAATGTATTAAAAACAAAAGACACAAAATGTTAAAGATTACTTAAAAAAATGTTACTAATGACTCCCTGGGGTCAAGAGATCCAGAAGCACTCATTTCTGACTTTGAGCCAGAACTACCAGGGTTTTTCACTTTAATATCTCTGATCTCTGTGGCCGTGATGTGCTGCCTGTATTTTAACAAGAGATTCTGACAGTTTTGCCCTCTGAGTCTTACAGAAATCTACTGTCCCAGGGGAGCGTTCCCTTGCAGAAGGTTTATACTTAATTTGTTTTTCTCCTTAAACAGGAACACTTTCTCATAGACATTTGCTCAGCAACAACAGCGTAAGTGTCCTTTTCTACAGAACATTTGAGCTAGGTCTGGTTGAAAAACTTTAGAATCCTGTGAAGAGTCCCATTATGTTGCTGTTCCATAGTTTACATGGTGTAGGTATGTGAAAATCAAAATTAAATGTTACATAAAATTTTGAAAAAGGGAACCAAGTAAAGTTCCAAACGTCATGTTCCCAGGATATTTTCTCTAGTTTTGAGATCATTGAATTGGTCTTGTGCTTTTATTTTTGATAGCTGCATGAAATTTTTTAAAAGGTTTCTACCAAAATTGGGGCTGCAATCTGTGTGTTTATTTTACACTGCCCTCCAGCTTTTGATACCAGCTTCAAATTCTCACTCTGCTGCTTCCAAATCCATATCATATGGATATGATCCATTTTCATTTCACAAGACTTCTTCCTGCTGTTTTAGGATCCATCTCTCTAAACATCATCTCTACTTGTATCATGCTGCTGAGCTCAAGACTGGGTGAAATGGCACAATTTTAAACCAGATCTGTCATTCTGATGCAACTTGGTCCATTTTGATGCTCACAGAAAACTGATTTTTTTAGAATTAAAGATTAGTCACATCCTCCAAAGAAAAGAAATTTCCGAACAGACTGAGCTGGAGAGAAAAATTATAACACAAAATTTAGGGATTTTACACCTCCTGGCTAATTTATTTGTCAAGGAAGGAAATTATTGTTAGACACCTCCATGGACTTTGTCCTCTTAAAATCTCGTTCTGGACATCCTGTATCATGAAAACATGGATGCATGCACTTAGTGGGTGCTGCAGATGTGGAAATGCTCAAAGTTACATCAGTCTCAAGGACCAAGGGCTTTGTTTCAGATGTCCTCCTCAGGGTAGTGGTCCAGCTCTGCTGGTTCCCATGGGAATCCTAGGTCAGCAAGAACAAGGAGGATCTTCTTTCTATAGATGCTGCCTCTAAGAGGGACTGAGCAAAGCAGACACATATGATCAGACCCTCTGCTTCATGTCTCCATTTTCCTGAGTGCCTTGCTTAAAGGGTCAGAGTTGCACCATCCAACAAGGTACCTTGAATCCCCAGCAGCTGTTCTTCTCCAATGTGAAGGTTATTAATGGGCATAATCCATCAAGTAAGAGACTTGAGGAAATGAGACTGCAGAAATGCACCTTTATGACTTGTGAAAGCTCCATTGGCTGTTGACAGGGCTGAGGAGTCTTAATAAGAGGGGCAGAAGAAAAAAACCTTTATGAGGAATTAATTTCCTGTCTCCATTATGAAGTGCTGGAATGTTCATTTAGCATGCAGTAGGTGGGTGTTAAGATTAGAGCTGTGGAGGAAATGGATATTGGAATGTGCTAAATCTTCCTCAATGCCAAAGCAAGAAGCTCCGAGAACATGCTGATGATCCTTCTTCATTTGAGCCAACCCTAACTGTATCTTCCCAGAAGCAGGAGGCCAGTCGTTCCCATTAAAACCCATTCTTCCTATGTTCCAAGCCCTCAAACTAGATGTAAAATATGTCAAGAACCAGAAGAACCACACAAATGTTACCGATGAGAAAACTTTAAAGAAGTCTTTGCAAATCCCTCCTTAGGGCTTTGGGTTCGCTCTATTAGGTTAAACCTGTATTTATAGCTTCCTTTACAGTCTTTATTGTACCTGATGCGTTTAGTCTTCAGTAAGAAAATTGAGGGACTGAATGTATGTTGGAGAACTTCACATCTGCAACTCTGGGAGCACTCGGACAGAGTTCTGCTCATCTTGTCAACAGACCGAAAGCTGATCTGATCTAGCAACCTTAGCCACAAAGTACTTTTAAGAATCTTACTCTAGGACTGACTTCAAATATAAAAAGTGTCCTTGTTTTCCTCAGTCATAAAGACAACAAGTTTTGGGCCATCTCGTGGAAAGCCATAGGCACGCTTAGCACTTCGATTTCTTTCTGAGTGCTGGAAGAAAGCCAAACTCATCCAGGTGGGACGTGAAACCGGGAAGACAACAGAGTTGCCTGTGAAGTTGCTCTTTGTGCAGATTCCCAGCACACAGCCTTTCACACCACGCAAGTCATGCTCCCTCTCTTTTGAATAAAACAGTACACGGGGCTCAGCCGCTGCACAAAGACAAATACCACCATCCATGGATATGGAGGCAGTGTTTTCAGGGACTTTGAAAGCACTCTCTGTTCTAGTGGATTAGATGCCTTGCACTTTGCAAAACACTCCCCTCCCTCCATAGTCAGGGCTAGTTTCTGCTTTGGCTTTTTCATGAAGAATTAGATTTCCAACAGCTTTAATGTCATCACGCTGCTGCTTTGGACTCTCTTGTCCACTGATAATATTCACCCACTGGGAGACGTTGGATATTTAGGGTGAAAGCTCCTTGGAGCAGAGCACCTTTATTCCAGCGTGCCTTTATCCCACACCTGGTGCAGTCCTAGATCTGAGCTTCCACCCCAACAGATGACGATCAAGGACATCCACCTTTATAGCTGCTGTAACATCTTGTCGCCATCAAAGCCCCATCCCTCACATCTCAGACAGCACACTCGCTCTCTCTTGTTCTCCCCTTGCAAAGAAAGACATTGTGTTTGGTGTGATAATGTAACTTAAGGTCATATTTTGCCTTCAGCCATCAGCATGTGCAAATGCTGTGTGACTAATGAGGCAGTCTCAAATGACTATCCCGCACTGTTTTTCTACAAGACACTTTGTTGTGCTTGCAATCCCTCCTGACAGGTGGTGAAGAGCTGTCTTTCCCCTGGGCTTCTGACTTGAGCTGGAAATCCAACGGTAGTGTGGTTTTCTGGCCATAAGGGACCTCGCTGCCCTCCTCTTCCAAAAATGTGCTAAAAGGAAAATCTGCCTTTTGGTTTGTCTGTCTTGCTTTCGATTTGTTTTCAGTCCCTTTTCTTTTCCTTAGGGGACTCTTTTGCCAACTTGGAGAAGCTGTGTTCTTTCTGGGATGTCAGGTGGTGGCTTGGCCTATTCACATAGACAGTCAGATGTGGAGAAAATGGGACAGCAGCAGGATTGGTGCTTGGCCACAGTGCTGAGAGATGAAATAAAGTTCTCCTCCCTAGCCCTCTCTTTCACGGGCAGAAATGACTCAGCTTGACAACAGAGAAAGCTTTCAGACAAGCTAGGTTTAAAAATGATAGATTATAGCACGCAACTCATCAATGACTCAGCTTGTCAGCGTTCATCATTTGAACCCTGACCCTTCCTCCTCTCCTCCCAAGCCTGCCGGAGGTTTTCTAGCCCTGGATCATTGCCAAGGATTAAAGGGGCAAACGGACAATATTTTCAGACACTGTGCACACTTTTGGAGCGTGCATTCCAAGTGTGTACTTTAACAAAAGTGCTTTTAAAAAAGACCTGCTTTTCAGGAAGCACTGAGTGTCTTCTGATCTGAAAAATCAGGTCTCATTAAGGATGTCCATACCTGGGCATCTTCAAAATATGAAAGCTAAGGAAAAAAAACCCTAACTAACTCCCGAGTCAGCTTCCTTTGGAAAAATATCCTACGGAGCTGCAAGGGACTTTTCAAACAGAAAGGGAAGACCCTGCTGAAGACCTATGCTTCTGGTGTGTGCACTGACCCAAACAGGCAGGTAAACTTCCCTTTCTCCTGTTATAATGTAGTTTGCAAACTTTCATTCTTATGCTGCCTTACATTTCTACAATTTGTTCCCTCCCTGACATCCAAATCCACGTTTCTGCTTTGCTCTGAACTAGAAAGAAAAAAAACCCGTTGATATGATTTTGTTTTGATTGGACGCCTGACCTTCTCTCCTCATCTCTTTATTTTTTTACATGTTGAAGGGGATCCATCAAGATAATTTCCTGTTATTAGGTTTGAAGTGTTTTGAATTTGAAATGCCTTTTCACTTAGAAAGAATTGATGCCTGTAACTTGTAATGTGTTAGCAGTTTTGTACAGTGCCTGACGGCCCAAACTACATTACAGGTAGCTAATCCCAGTTGCTGAGCTCCATTAAAGACTAGATCGTATCTGTTAATACAGCCATACTGCTTGGGTCATTGTGCTGATGTAAGGAGCACAGCTGCCTGGAGAAAGATTATGATGTGAGGGGACATCTTTATTCTATTTTAAACTGGAAAAATGTATGGGAGATACACTAGTCATGATTGATTGAAGATATGAAAAGGATTTTATGAGCCTTCTTACACACTTCGCGTTTCTCATTCTGTTTGTCATTCCTCTGTGTTTGGTAAATAAATAAATACATAAACCCAAACCTTGAGGATAATAGGGAAGACAGAGACTCATAGCTGTTCCGCTTACATTTTTTGTTATAATGGGCTAAGGACTGCGAGTCTCAGGAATCATCTCCCAGCTCTGGCACTGATCTGCGATGTAGTCCTGGGCCACCTTTTCCCCTTATATCTTCTCCCACTATTTTTTCACCATATCCGTGTAAAATTATAAGCGCAATATGGCAGTGGCTTTCCTATCTTCTTTGCGTGCATGCAGTCCCTATCACACTGGCAATCCAGTCCCAGCTGGCTTCTCTGCGCACAGTCCAAGCAATCTCTAATTCCCCACCTACTGGTTTTCAGAGCCATGTGCCATTTTGCCAAGTAAATACTGATACCTCATTTTCCAGTACTGGCTATTCAAGGGACAGTCTCACCTAAAGCCTTCAATCTCCTTATCTTCCTTCTCCTTACGTTATCAGTAACATCCAGGGTTTGAGATCCTCTGCATCTAGAATAACACTTTCGTTCTTCATCTTCCCACATGTTGAGAGGTTTCTGTGTGTTGTGCTATAGCTGGTGTACATCTGACTCCCTTATCAAGGCAGAAGCATGAACCGTGCTGTCTCTGGCTCTGTATTCGCCTCACCGCTATTGCCATGGCTGTCCGAGGTTGTACCCTGACAGTGCAACGTGTTCCTTGGCAAGCTTGGAAAGGAAACAGTCTTATAAAAAAAAAAAATCACATTAAGCATAGCATGTGTTTCATGCTCCTTTAGCATCTTATCCTGCTACAGAGTGTTGTAATTCCCCTGGCTGCTTTTGAATTTCATGTCACACTTTTAAATGTGGTTTGGTACATTCTCTACATGCTCTGTCAGTAGAGTTCTGCCAATAACCTCAGCTCACGAGTGCTAGGAAAGCAGCTCCTCATTCTGCTTCCTTGTGTGCTGAAGTGTGCGGATGGCACAGATGTAGATATGTTCCGCATGGGAAGGAACCGTCTTCCTACTGCTAGAGCCACACAGGAGCCTCTTCTCAGCGAGACAGGGATTTTTTTTAACTGGGCCACTCATCTGCAATTCTGTCTTGAGCAACAGGTAACAACAGGACATGTCTACAAAGATATGCTCGAGGATGTTAGTTTGAATTAACTTTTAAAGCAAATGAGTCAAAGCTTCTTGTAATGGTCTTAAACATTCTCACTGTGAATTATCTTGGACTTGATCAAGGTTTGACAAATCCACTTTGAAAGTTCATTCAAAGGAATGTTCAGAAGTGTCTTCCATGGAGACACAAAACCCTGGCTGTCCTTAAACCAAGCCAAATCTTAACCATCGTATCTTGGCTAGGAAACAAGAGAATGCACAGCTGTGGAAATCAACCTCTGAAAAACCTGAATTAAAGATGGAGTTGGAGTCAACTGCTGAGACCTGTGGCAGAACACAGAAGACAACTAGGATCTTTGGGAAAAGGTGGGAAGGAAAGGGCCAAAAAAGCACTTATTCTCAGGGAAAGGTGAGGGTAACACAGATCTGTAGACGAGTATTTATTTATACTTCAGCCACTGCTCAGTAAGGGTGGTATTTCTGCCTGTTGTCTAATGGCAGCCTCATTTATTCTGTCTTCCCGTAGTTCCTCTGAAACTTATTCACCATTTATAAATGCTCCCGATGTGCCAACACACTGCCTCTCTGGTCATTGCCCAGGTATAAAGGAGCCAAATTCCACTCCTCCCAGACACTTAAGTATATGCTTGATTTGAAGATGAGGTAAAGGCTAGATTTCAGAGCAGTCTTTCAGATGTGCATCGGTTCTTCAAGCCAAGAAACAACAATCAAAAATCGTTTGCCAAGAAAGCCAGCAGATACCATTCCGAAGAGAGAGGAAATGGATTTTTAAACTGAGAACTTTTTGTTTAGCCACAGCCATTCTTCAGGGCAACATCACAGCGCAGATGCAGTTTAGCTACTTTGAGGTGTTTGCAAAGATTAATTAGCTGCCTAAATGGGAACTGAGCTCTGATGAAAGTCTGGCCCTTGTGGGCACTGAGCCTCGGGCTTGGTATGCTTTTGAAAAATCTTACCCCAGAGGACTCAGTGGATGCACTTTCTGACCTGAGCTCATGCATTAGAGAAGAACCTCAGAGTTATTTCAGTACTTCCAGGAGTTCAGGCTCATTCTTTAAAGTGAACAGCCCAACGCTTTCCTAGTTCTCCAAAAAGTGGTGAAAATCCCCAGAGAGTTCCCTTTTCGGAGAAAGTTTGTATCAGGTAGCAAGTCCGGATAGAGAGCAGACTGTCTGGATGTAGATGTGTGTTTTAATAACTGCATATAGCAGGTACCCAAGCTGCAACACCTTCCTTTCACCGATGCCCTCCTACCCCTGCCTGCCCGGCCCCTCCACAGGCAGCGCTGGGAGCCGAGCTCCATCCCTGCCAGTCTCCCCACCCTGATCCCTGCTTCGTTTCCTTTGCCAGAGCCATGCTTTTGCTACGCCCGCTGACTTCGTGCATTTTGCAAACTTGCAATTTCATGCTGCATTTGTCACCACAGCAACATAAGGCGGGGAGTGTGGGGGGTGTTCATAGTAGGGAAAAAAGTTTAAAAAAAAACCCCAAACTCTTGAATCAGTCCCTTATTTTGTGCATTCCCTGTACAAAGTTGGAAATTAGCAGCAGAGTCAGTAGGGAACCTTTTTAATACCCCTAGGCACTTTGGAAGCCTTGCTGGAGGTCTAAACCGCTTGCCCTCCTTCCCCCCCTCAGAGCTGCCTTCTCCCACCTCTCAGATGGTAGCCAAGAGACTGGTACCTTTGGCGACACCCCCAGCCATGCCCTATCTCCCTGGCAGCTTTTGCAATGAGTCCTGCTGTCTTTGCAGGGACTGACCCGTTGCTCAGGAAGCTGGCACCAGCCTCCAACAGGCATGACAGCAACGTAGGCAGCGCTCAACGGCAGCACTATTTTACCTTTATCTTTCATCCCAGTAACAGATCCATCAGCAAGGATGATGGAGCACCGGCTTAAGCTTGCTCATATCCCTCCACCTCCTCCTCTTTCCAATCACCATGGCTAAAGGAGCAGCAGCTCTTAAATGAAAACTTTACGGCGAAGAGCTGCTGACACTTTTTCATTATGAAGATACATGGGGTGGCTGGTAGCTAATGAATGTCAGTGCTCAAAAGGATAATCTCTGCTTCTCTCTGATACAATTTAACATTGTATTTCCCTAATTTGAGGCTGATTTAGTCGCTGGGGTATTTGGATGCCTCTTCTATGGTGCCGATAGTTAATTAAACAGATGTTGCAGAGGGAATCATTAATTTTAGTGCTGCAGATGGGAGCGGAATGACTTTGTGAAGTTAATGTTTCAGCAAAACAATAGGCTTCTGTCATCAGTTGGTATAAACCAAGTAAATTAAGAGAACAAGTAGAGTAAAGGAGATATCTTCGAAAGAATATCATTTATTCACTTTAGAATTACACTTTTTTCCCCCATAAATCATCACGGGAGGAAAGGAGGGGAAAAAATCTGCAAAAGCTGGGAAGAGGGCAAGAGAGGAATCCCCAGGTTAGCAGCCTGCAAGAGAGTTTATCGTGGCTCCCGCATTTTCCTTCCAGCGCTGCAGGGCTCCTGTGTGAGCACGAAGAGCTGCGGGCCGGGGGCTGCAGCAGCGGGGGCGAGGCAGCAGCTGGGGAGGGCATTTGGTTGTTACCCACAGCACAGCTTCAAGCAAGGCCAAGAAAAACTTTCAAGAGCATCCGAAGTCATGTCAAGAAAGACCGATGTCTTTTTTTTCCATACTTAAAAAGCAGGTGGGCACAAGCATCTTCCTTCTTTGAAGGCTGTGAAACTTTTTTCGCTCCAGGCTGGGTGTCCCATACCTCCTGACAAGCTTTCCTAGATATTTGGGCAGCTGGTTGCATTTTCAAAAGCACCTGTGTGTGGTGACAGTTTTCTGATCAGAGGCTGATATGTTTTATAACTTTCAGAAACTTCGGGGCCTGTGTAAAAAGCCCCTAAACACTTATAAAAGATTGCTGTAGGGCTGTGTATCAGATGTATCTGTGTATCCGATGTGGCTATTTTGCCATGGAGTCTATGGCTAGAAGTGGAAAAACTGCAAAAGCTTGAGGTCTTTACAAGGTTCTTGCTGACATTAGATGCCACTAATTTCAGTGGAACAGAGGTTCCTATTGTTAAACTAAAAACAACAGAGGGAAAATCCAACCGCCTTTAAAGCATAAAACGATGGTGGCAGAAGAGGATCAGGGAAACAAATGAAGTCCATCTATCGTGTCAGAGTGAAAGTACTACTGACTTGCTTGAGTGCCTCGTAATATGAAAATTATGCTTCTTTTTTAGGACAGATGAGTCATTTGACCACTCAGACATCTATATGAACACATCTATGTCCATTTATATTATCTTTCTCTTTCTTGTATGTGCATGTTTTTTCCTTATTACCAGCTACTCCTTTCTCCGAAAACAATAATCAGTGGTTATTCTCATTTATTTGATAAGGCCAAACAATTTTAGTGCCCAGAAAGTAATTATGAATTTGGCAGTTCTGATTAATAAATCTTTCATGAATCATGCTCCATTTTGTCCATAAACAGCATCTTCCAGAGAGTCATTGAGAAAATATGAAGTAATAGAAAAGACACAAAGAGAAAAAAACCACCACATTCTTCCTGGCAATAAAGTCCTTATCTCAATCTTACATGTGTAAGGTGAATTTCACCGTTGGATTTGTTTCTTTACCGCTCAGTCTGTACTCATCATTTTATTTTAATGGATACTGTTCTTGTTTTACTCTTTTTTGGCTTTACAGTGCCATATAAGAAGTTAGCTCCAGTTTCACAATCAAAATGTCCCAAATTATTTTTAGGAGCTAATTTCTGTTCTCAGACTTGCTGCAGAGTAGCATTGCAGAGCTTGAAGGCCTTGTCCTGCACTATAACTGAACAAACTTTTGCATCAAACACCCACTGAACCGGCCGAACGCTGGCTGCTTCAAGCGGGTTGAAAAGAGGTGTCTGGTACATTTTCAGAAACCATCGGGTATCCCAGCTAGCTGCCAGGATGCCAGTCTGCTCTTGGTCCCGTGCTGTTTCTGGCAGCCCAGTGCAGATGTTTAGGATGCTGTAGGGTTCCTCAGATGGTGCTACAAATGTCCTTTCTAGCCAACTGAACCAGTCCCCTTAGGCATTGCAGAGAAATCTCTGTGGTATAGACTTCAGTAATAGACACTGAAGTCACTCATAACCAAAGAGAATAAATTCAACACATCTCAAAGTGTCCTGTCGAAAGACATGAAAAAGGCTGTGATTTTTGCCTGGCAAAGACTGAATATGAGGGTACTGAGAAGGCAGGATCCCGAGAACTGTCTGCTGTTGCAATATATTACACTGAATTGAAGGACTTTGGCTGCTTCCTTTAGGAAATATAATTCTCATTAAAGGCATGAAATTGAGCTCCTTGGAGACCTAAGCTTTGGTCTGCTGAATGATCCGAACGTAAGTTTTCAGCAATTCTTTCTGTATGTGCTTGTGTCTCAACAGTATGCTATAGGGATTTGCTTCTTAGAGTGAGTCCTGGGGCTCACTGTGTTTGTTCGCTGGTGTCTCTTCAACCCCAGCTCACTGGGATGGCTTTTCTAGCACAGAATTCTCCAGGGAGCTGGATCCCAGCCATAGGACTGCCTTTGTTTCCCTCTCCCCCCGCACAGGTCACCAAGCACCTATTAAGCAATAGATTTTGGCCTTTCCCAATCCTGCTCAAATAAGGAACAGGGTGTCTCAAAGGGGACTAGATCTCACCACAGCCATGGGCAAGGATGTTCACAGTGCATTTCGTCAGATGGCTTTACCTCCTCCTCAGGTCCTGGAGAGCAGACACTCCCTGGGGGTTATAAAGACTCCCAGGCAGAAGGCCACCTCCAAAACAGGGTGGTTCAACAGCATCTTCCCCTGATCTTGTCCTCTTGGAATGTGCCACAGTGCCACTTCGTGGCAAGCTTCCTTGGAGCCACCAAGAGTATCCGACGCACATGGCTCCCCAAAGAGCACACTGTCCCTCTCCTCATCAGGGAGCCTTAGCATCCTGCTGCAATTCCTTTTCTCCGCACGGCATCACCTGCCAGTGGCGTCTGCCTCTGCAAGAGGTAATTGATTCCCTTCCCCTTTAGAGCCCTAATTAAAAATGCACTGTATTAAACTTGAATGCATTGGAAACAATTAGCTTCCTCTTTTGTCTCCTCATTTGAGTCGGCAATGCGAGGCAGCCAGGTGTCATGTTCAACAAATCTCCATCAAGTGATTGCTGTGGAAGGAAATGAAGTTTGAAGAACTCCTTTGCTGCTCCTGACGCTTTGGCTCTGACCTTCTCGCGCTCTCAGCTTATCTCCATGGAGATGCTCATTTTGCAGATTGGCTCCATCTTCTGCCAGCAACCGCATCGCGTGGAGGCAGAAGGCAGGGGCCTAGGCAGGGAAGTGAGGCTGTTTCAAGGATTCAGTGATGTTCTTTTGAACACAAAAGCACTTTAAAATGGTCAGCAGTACCCGATTTTCCTGCAGAAAGCATGGGTTTTGAGCCACTCCAACCTCTCATGGTTAGCCGAGACCCCAAAGGAGGAGAATTTTAGCTTGGTCCATCTGTACCTTGCTGCCAAATGGTTGAGTGGCCCTCGTTGCGCTGGGGACAGGTCTGCACTGCCTAATCATGTCCATGCTCTTGCCAGCGCTGGAGGAAAGAGGGTGACATTTGCTCTGTCCTACAACCAAGAGAGCAATGCCTGTCTACAGCCAAGATGTACTGCTGGAGGCACAGCGCTGCATTGCTGCTGGGCTTTTGGACACAAGACTACAGCCACTAGTACAGCTGATCATGGCATGCGGACTGAAAATAATGTTTGGGGCAGGGGGAAAAGATGAAGATATTGTAATGGGTCTGCATCTGCAGAAGTCTCTGTAAAACGGGAAGCCCGAGGTGGGCGTCTGCTCTCAGCACCCAGCTCCAAATGCAGTGCAGCATCGAGCTCAGCCGCTGTCCACAACAGCACAGCCCACGTGCAGCCTGAGGGGGTGACCTGCACCCTCCACTGGGAAGGGAGGCATTGGTAGGCATTGGTGGGACTCTGCTCAGCACACTCAGTAAAAGCACCGGTCGGGAAATTTTCAACAAACCATTTTTCATCAGAAAATGCTGATTCTTTGAAACAGGCTTTCTGTGAGAATAAAAGGGCAATTTGTCCTCATTTTAGCAACTTAAAGCAGCAGCTTTAAGTGAAAAAAAGAAACCAAGAAAAGCCCTGCTTGAAAGCTGGGGGTTTTTTCCCCCTTGTTTCAGGTTGTAACTTTATTATGATGAAAACCAAAAGAAAATCAAAACAAATGGCGTAAAAGTGAAAGGAAACTTTTAAGACTGATGTAAAAATAAAATCCATTGATCTGACTAGAGGTATTTTCCCCCAGTGTTTGTTCCTACCATTTTTTTTTTTTTTTTTACTTCAAGTACTAGAGAGAGGAAAGGGATGGCAAGATCCCACAAGAAGGGGAGAAGGCTCTCAGCCCAGGATGAGCCTGGGGGCCAGGCTGTGATTCTGAAGCAAGCAGCTGTGGTGAATGATGAATTACAGCTTCTCATGGCTTTGGAGATCAGAGGAAGAATCCATCTTAGGGCCAAACCCCTTCCCTGGCTTGCCCAGGACCACCTGCCAGGAGGAGCTGGGGAGTCAGCGGTGCTCGGGGGTGCTTAGACCAAGCTCAGCTGCAGTTAGACCAAGCTCAGCTGCAGCGTGTCAGGCAACGTGGGAGGAGGGGGAAGGTGGTGCCTGAGACTTTGCCCAAGTTTCCTCTGAATTTAAATGCTGACTCAAGCTGAAGCCAAGGCTCTGTCTGGTGCCAGATTTCTTGCCAGCCAGATGGCATCTTCTGAAGCTCTTCTACCTTCATCCAGGCTTCA
Organism: Egretta garzetta; assembly: GCF_000687185.1. Classification (NCBI taxonomy): domain Eukaryota; kingdom Metazoa; phylum Chordata; class Aves; order Pelecaniformes; family Ardeidae; genus Egretta; species Egretta garzetta. The sequence goes on along the minus strand of NW_009258272.1, from coordinate 2,117,158 downwards.
AGGGATACAGGGAAGGTGTTTGCAGGCAAGTGTGTCTTCTTTCCTCTGTGATTTCACAGCCCTGCCTGCACATTTATGCTGGTCTAAGTTGAGAACAGAGCATGCTTTGAGCTCCAGGGCTCCAGCATCTCCTTTTCTGTTGGCAAGAGCAAGTCTGAGCATTGATGCAAGGCTCCCTCCTATATGCAGAAACCCTTGTCCTTTTCTCAGCACCACTTATACTTCTTTCTGCCTTGCTTGTGCTCTCACATCAGACATCCCTTAGGGAGTTAAAGCACTGTCTCGCCTCTCCATCAGTCCTATGCAGTTGATGGTGGGAATAACAAGGATTTTCAGACAAACAAGGATTGATTGTTCTGCAATGGTTTTATTGGAGATGGATTTGTTGTTGTTTTTTTTTAAAAAAGACTTATTGAAGAAAGTAAGTTGGAGTTGGAAATATGTACAGCAAGGGGGAAACTTAATTTCCCATGCACTCAGCCTTTGGTGGAATTAGACAATGAGTAGTAAAATAAAAAGCAGAATATGTCCCAATCCTTAGGATACATAAGGACTTGAATGGGGAGGGAGGAATGGAGCAAAATGGCTGTGCCATGGGCCTCACGGCTGGGGCTCTGAGAACAGATGGAGTTTTGTGCCCGTGTGTTGCTTTTCCCCCTCCCTAGCCAGGTGAGTGGGGAACGGCTGCTCGGGCTCAGCCAGGGGACTGTGAATGTGTGTAAATACATATGGATTATGTGTGTGTGTATGTATATGTATGTTCATAGTGTTTCCACACATGGGTGAGCTAGAGACATCAGTTCCTCTGAGAGGTAAATAGGTTGTAAGCTGAAGTGGGGCCTGGACTCAGCCCTTTTCTTGCCAACCCACGTCTGTCAGTCCATCTCCAAGAATGGTTCTTGTTACCCAGTGGGATTACAGTCTATAGGGATCAGTGAGAACGGCTCTCATTCAGTGCAACCCAAATTAAAATTTGTTGCTGTTGTGCCAGAAACTGTAAGGTCTGTCTGCTGCAAGTCAGCCATAGTTCTGAACTTCTGTCTTTCTGGTGATTTCTGATCCCACATAAAGCTGAGAACACTGCTGCAGTCTCCAGTCCCCACTGAAAAAATAGTTGTCTGCCACCTCAATTACCTTTCCGTGTCAGAACAACATGGGCTTGGGAGTAAGAAGCACAGGAGACATCCTCCCTGTTGGAAATGTGTAGGTGATGGAGTAAATTGAAGGATAGGAGAGGGATGGTGGGAGAGAGGAGGAGGGCTGAGTAAGAAGCAGAAAGATCATACATGAAGAGGTAGAAAGATGCAGAGTTACAGCTCTGACATTGGAGAAATGCTGGCTGGAGAACCAGCAGAGAGGAGAAGCCAGCCCTTGTTAAAGGTCTCTTTGCCTCTTTGTAGGGGTGATAATTTGGAAGATCAGAGCCTGGCAGCAGAGCCTGTCTGGACCAGAGTGAGAAACCAGTCTTCCTTCCCCTTTAAAGAGCAGAGGGAGCCACAAAGCAACCATATGGAGTTGCAGCAGAGTTTGCCAACACCTTCTGTTTTTTGAGGGCCAGATCCAATAACGGACATAGTTAGGCAGTTTTGCTTGCTTTTTAAGCACCTGAAGTGAACTACACGCTTTAGAAGGCGGATCTAAAAATCCCAGTGCTAAAACAGGAAACCTGTGAGGAATACTAAAGCATGTGATTTTCCGATCAAGTTTAGAGTCCAAAGGCCTCTTCTGCAGGTGATTGCCAAAGCTTTTCTTCTGAAGACTTGCACGAGGTTCCCTCTTAGTGCTTGAAAACGCTTCTGTAGTGTGCGTGAGACCACCTCCCTGGCGGAAATGCTCCCCTAGGAAAAGGAAAGCCTTCAGTCCCATTCATCAGAATGGGTGGAGGGGTCTCACACCAGTGTCTTCTCCCTTCCAGGCAAGATCCTAGCCCCTGCAGAATGTGGGGTGCAGACTCTCCATCCTTTCTGCTGAGGCCAGACCTGTGGTGCCCAGTGTGCAGGAGCTAGGGGCTTCAGCAAGCCTTTACAAGGAGGGCTGAATTGCTGCCGGTCACACAGGAAAAGGGAGTTGTGGATTCTGGACTGTGCCCCGTGTGTCATTTATTCATTTTACATTAGATAAAATACAGAGTTAAAAATCCTGTCCCCAGGAGTCCCAAATTCCACCTTCCACCCCCCTTTACCTGGTGCAATGCTACCATTGGTGTCTCAAGGAATTTGCAATTATTTCATAGAATCATAGAAGGTCATCTAGTCCAACCCCCTGCAGGGAGCAGGGACACCTTTAACCAGATCAGGTCGCTCACAGCCCTGTCCAGCCTGGCCTTGAATGTTTCCAGGGATGGGGCCTCCACCACTGCTCTGGGCAACCTGTGCCAGTGTTTCACCACCCTCATTGTAAAGAATTTCTTCTTTATATCCAGTCTAAACCTACCCTGTTTTAGTTTAAAGCCATTACCCCTTGTCTTGTCACAGCTCTCCCTACTAAAAAAATTTTCCCCATCTTTCCCATAGGCCCCCTTTAGGTACTGAACAGCCGCAATCAGCTCTGCCTGCAGCCTTCTCTTCTCCAGGCTGAACAACGCCAACTCTCTCAGCCTGTCCTCATGGCAGAGGTGCTCCAGCCCTCAGATCATTTTTGTACCCCTCCTCTGGCCCCACTCCAACAGGTCCACGTCCTTCTTGTGCTGAGGGCTCCAGAGCTGGATGCAGGGCTCCAGGTGAGGTCTCGCCAGAGCACAAAAGCTGCGCTGAAACAAAGAGGACTGTGTAATCCGTTTATCACAAACTACTCCAATCCCTATCTTAAGTACGAGAGGAGTCAATTAACAGATGAAAACATAGTACCAAAACACTCTCTTCGTTTGGATCACAGCGGATCAGTAAAGCTCTCTAGCAGCGTGGCACAAATGTTTTCCTGGATGCGGCTTTGGAGATTGCAGGAGTGGGTAACGCAGTCTGGGATTTGAACTTTGAAAACAGACCGTTATATTTATGATGAGAGATCTCTGCTTTTACAGCTCTATCACCAAAGTTTTCTAGCTTCGTGGATTTGTCTGCCCAACAGATGTGATGGAAAGAAATACTAGCTTTACAAATGGGGATAAAAATGACATATACTGAAAGCCCAAGCCAGTTAATGAGAGAGGATTTTCAGAATGTCACTCGCCCAGTTTCCTACATTTAGTTTATGTTTCCAAGAACTGGTATTCCTTTTCTTTCCATTAAAAGTCCATTTTCAACTAAACTTCCTTCAATCTACTTCTAACCAAATAATTATTAGTTTCCAAATTAAAGTAATTTAATATGTTAGTCAAATTACAGCCCAGCAAAAAGGGAACCACAAAAGTATTTATGACTTTATTTTATCTTTATTAAGACTAACAAGGTTTGAGCAGAAATGATCTCTTGACAAAGCCATTAAGAGCACAGACAAGATCACAGTCTGTAACGCAGCTGAAAGGGCACAGCAGAAAAGTCAAACGCTCATCTTTTGGGAGACAGAGCAAAATTATGCTGGAATTAAAGAAAAATGTAGTAGCTGAAGGACCAATCCTGCAATAGTGTTGATAATTACTCATTGCTTTTTTTAAAAAAAGTAATTGTTCTTAAAGTTGTTTTTTTTATGTGGTGGTTTTGTTGGTTGGTTGGTTTTTTTAAGGGTCTGATGGCCATGACCGTTTCGAGGCACAGAGGAATTGTGTAAATGCTCAGGGTAAGGGGCCAGTGGACTGGAGCACAGCTTGTGGCTGTGTCAAATCCCAGGGCTGTCAGGGTCCCTCTGCAATTTGAGCAGAGCCAGTTTCACCAGCAGGGCTTAATGCATAGCACCAGATGGGGCTGGGTGCAGCAGAGCTTCTCCCAAGCCCCAGTGAATCCCCCTAGACCCATGCCTGAGTACACCAAGCAGTTCTGGAGCCACCTCGGCAGAGGTGTCCAAAAAGGAAGGACTACACCTAGCCCCAGCCTGGCTCTCTGGTTTCAGCGTGCACAGCCTCAGCTCTGAAGATCTTGGGAAACTGGGTGGAAAAGCTGCCAGCTGGGGTCTCAAAATAGCGAAGCTGTATTTCTGCTCAGTGTGCTCTCCCCCTGCTTCCCCTGTCCCCTTGTTGCCCTGTGTAAATTTGAGAGGTGACTTGAATGATGTCACCGACTGAGTGATGCATGATCATAAAACCTGCTGATGTGAGCACATTTCTAGGCTCTGAGATGCCATCTACTTAGTCAACCTGTCTTCAGGGAGAAATTTAAACAGCCTGAGGGCTTCCCTGCATCTGATCCCCCTGCTTCTCTCTGCACATAAACACGCCCCTTGGGCATCTCTCTGTTGCCTAAGTGTAAAATGGACCAAAATCCAGAATAATATTGGAATGGAAATTGAGCAAGAGTATGCAAGCCTCCACTTCGAGTGAATCCAAATCTCTACAGAGCTCAGAGAGCCTTGGCTCATCTGCCTGACAAAATAACCAGTGGGCTATTGCCTTTATAATCACAGGAGCTCAGCCCCTCCTCTAGCTCTGGGTGCTGTGGGTGCAGGCCGGTGAGGATGGGGAGGTTTATGGGTGCCTGTAAGGGCTCTGCGGGGCCACAGGGAGGGCTGGAGATCGGAGGAGATTTGGGGAGAGGCCAGGCATGGGCGTGGGGGAAGGTTGTGGCTCAGGAGGGCAGGAGGCTGGCTCAGCCAGAGCAGCCCCTTGTGTGTCTCCTTTTCCTCCCTTGCTCTCTCTGCTGACTTTCACTCTGAAAGCTCCAGCTCTGCCAGTTATTCAGCAGCCTAATCTTTTTCCAGTCTCAGCTCTTGCGTGCTAATGTGTTTCGGGCGCAGAAATTTCATTAAGGCTGCACTAATGTCCACAGGCTTTAGCCATGGACTTCATCGTTAAGTGAGTTTTATTTCAGCCAGTACACAAATTACCCTCTGCTCTTAGGTGGGAGAAGGGGGTGGAGGAGGTGTACAAAGAAGGAAAAGAAGCAAAGAAAAATCCTTTCCATCCATCCAGGGTTGTCGTCGAATAGCTACCGCTGTCCTCATGAAAACAGATGCACAGAGATGAAAATGAACCAATAAAGACCACATTTCACTAATGTTGTGACAGTGCTTAACACTGCCAGAGATGAGAGTGAGAGCCAGAAATGCTGCCTTGGAAATGCTGCTCGTCCCAGCTGCCCCCAGAGGGTCCCAGCCTGCTTTCCCCTCTGCCTCCAACCAGGGTGCTGACCTTAATGTTTCATTTAATTGGAAGCATTTGGAAACTCGGTTCTCTCGTTCAGCTTTGTGGAAGGTTTTAATGTGGGGATTATTTAGCCATTAGCTCAGGCTTTTGGGTTTTCTGGATTAGGATTCCAAGAAGCTACTTGTCTGATTATCCTCGGTGACATGGATGGACCTGAGCAGCGGAGTTCTGAGCTGGAGCCAAACTTATTTCTCGTTTGGGGACACGGCTGAGTTCTTCCATTCTGGCCTTTGTTCAGACCCCCTGGCACCACAAAGCAATCTATAATTCCCATCAGTGGCCTCATCTGCCTAGAAAAGGGAGCTCAGAAAGGAAGTTTGTACTGCTTGGAAACAGCTAGGAGAGGATTTTATGTTCCCCCAGTGACAGAAAAATCCTTCCAAACTTTGGTAAGAATCCCAGAGATTCAGGTGCATCTACAGTTCATGTCCTCTAGGAACATCAGCTGTGTGTGCAAACTCGTTCTTAGCTGTAGTCTTAGAAAAAACCTGCTTCCCTTTTGCAGAATCTGCCCTGTATCATTAATTCAAGTGAGGACACTGCTGGATTTCAGTGGTTGTGGTTCTCTGCTGTGGCACAGCTTTTTTTTTATATGAGAAAGGAATATAAATAATGTCCTCAAAAACAATGGCAGGTTAGTCAGTCCACCCCAAGCAGATACAGGGTCGACGAAAGATGGATGCTGGGCAAGCAGAAACTCCACCATTCCTTCTTGTGTGGATGCTCCTGATTCTGTTCCCAGAAAAGCCACTGTTGCTCACAACTGCAGACTAAAGCTGACTTTGAACGCTTTTGGAATGATTCCTTACAGCTTCTCTAAATTTTTATTATCGCTATTCTGAATTTAAGTCCAATCATGGTTTTCCAGACAGTTGTGGGTGAAAAAAAATAAAATCTTTTCCTTCTAGCAGAAGGAGATCTGCTACAGCATCAGACATCTTCAGCAGAGTCCGCAGAGCTCTGTGCATTCTCTACGTGGAGGGCCATGGGTGATGGGGAGCATCTTATTTGAAGCTAATCAGAACAGCATGCAACAAAAGGAGCAGCTGTCATCTCTTCCTTACCCTGAGCCACTGCTTGATGGATCAATTGGATCAAAACATTTTCAGAAGGATTTTTTTTTGGTAAGTATTTTCTGAAGCAATTTCTTTTCCTCTAAAATACTTCCATTTAGAAAGGAAATTCGTAAAACCAAAACAAGTCCTGTAGGTTTGTAACAGAAATAAAACTCCTATTTTTCCCTGAGAGGACATACATTTGGCAATCTGTGCAGCTCATCTGCAAGCGGCAGAAGCTTTCTAAACATCCAGTGCAAATTTCTTCCAAATTCAGGCAGCATTAAACCAGTGAATGAATTTTGTTCTTTGTTAGCATAATCCCAGTTACATTTCCTCAAGGGTTTGAACTGCAGAGCCCTGCTCATGACCAGGCAGTCTCAAACTGGGTTTCAGCTGATTGTTGTAAGCAGGACGCACCACCATGGTCCCTCCTGCAGGCAGGGGGTCCTGAGCTCCTGGTCTCATTTTTCCACCATAGAGCCTGGCTGCACAGGTGAGGGAGCTGGTAGCAGGGTGTTTGCTGCCAGCTCTGGGATCACTCCCTCCTGATGCTATGTTTAAACCCTTTAAACATGCTTGCAATGACCCTCTGTTTAGCAGGAGCGCGGTAGGGAGTGCTGGGCTGGAGGGATGCAGTTGGGCTCCATCGTGCTACAGCCCTGTCTTGGCAGCAAGAAGAGAGTGGCTTTATCGCATGAGCTCTGCGGAGTACCCAATGAAGAGCAAAAAAAGAAAATCTCCTGTCACCTTTTTCCAGCCAAATGGCTTTTGCCAATTATAACTTGATGTCTGGGCCAGTTTACTATCTGATGCTTAGATTTTATTACCTGATCACACGAACTTTGCTTTATCTGACCAGAACATGGGCTGAGGGATGGCTGCTGCTAATTTATGAACTCAAACGAGTAACTAAATTTAACTAACATTCATTCTGTCTCTCTGGGCTAGCTGGTGGGGTGCAACATCCCTGCAGTGTTACAGCCTTAAGCTGCCTGAAGGTGCCACTGTGCTAATTGCTTCCAGTTGGAAAACAAACACAGAGTCTGAGGGTCCTGGGTTAGCATCTCGTTAGCTGGCAGCAGCCTCACTGGGAGGGAGCAGGGGCAGTAGGGAGGTGATGCTGGAGCTGGGAGTCTACAGGGTGCGCCCAGGGAGGAGATGGGACCATCCTTCAGGCATGAGGGAAGGCAGCAGCCCAGCTGGGATGTCCCTGGGCATGGGCAGCAGAGGACCCTTCGTGCCTGTCCAGCAGCTCTGGAGAACAGCAAATAAAATCCCTTGGGCTATTCCAGTGCTTGATGCTTGTCATTTAAATGATGCTTGACCTTATACTACAGTCCTTGTATTATGGTCCTGCTCCCTGCAGGGCTCACAGGGCTCCATCCCTGCACAGCACTGACTTGTCCTGTTCAAACCCATCATGATTTTGCCCATCTGATGCTTCTTCATGAGTGTAAGCTGCTGTCTGCAGTCATGGGCCACGTTAGCATTGATTCTTCCAGCTGCCAAACCAGAGCACAGATTTTGCTTGAGACGTTTCCCCTTTACGGAGCTCTCTTTTCACGGACTTTTAGCAATGGAAGGAGAGGAGGAATGGGGGAGAGAGGGAGAAAAAGAAAGGAAAGGAGCAGAGCAGTGCTTGCTGCTGATGGGAAAGTGTCAGACAGGCTCTCCAGAGCACTGTCTAATGTGACCTACTTCAATCATCTTGAGAGAGGTATTTGTCTTGCAACAGTTCTTTTTGGAGGAAAACAAACTATGATCTCAAGTAGCTGCAGGGTAGGAACCTGATTTCTGACTGGAGACTCTGGCTGTTGCTCTGTGCTCAGCTGGGAAGGGAGGAATCTCAGGGACTATCCTGGCATGGGAGGCTGTCACCCTTCAGCATTGCTCAGCACCGCGGTGACACAGGCTGGGATGTAGGAAGTCTGGCCCTGATATAATCCTAGTGCAGGGACATTGCACATCATCAGGAAGAGCAAAATGAGGGGAAACTGTTGCAGGGTAGAGAACACCGCTGTTGGATGTGTTTTCCATGCACATGGTGAGTGTGACTGCATTCAAGCAGTGCTGGAGTGAAGATCCTCTGCACCTCTCCTCCTGTCCCAGGGTCCTGCCTGGGCCAGATTTCCATGGGGGTCTGTACAGTGGCCATCTAGAAGATGCTGTCTAGGGAGCAAACAAGCAGCAGAAGACCCAAAGTGCATGGCCCTGACAGATACAACTTTCTGAGTCTCTGAAGTCTCATAACCAATAGGCCATGCGTGCATAAAGGTCTCATCTGCAGAGGGTCTGTCTAATGGCATTGAGTCTCTTCCCAGACTAAGAACCAGTACAGGCTCTGGTGGGGGCTGGATCAGTGAAACGTTCTTTTGTGTTTCAAGGTGAGGAGCCAGAGCACTCTAGAGGCCTGGGCTCAACCGGGATTTTAGCAAGATCACAGTCATTCTGTCCTCTCTATGAAAAATACAGGGGTGGTGAAGCAGTTTTTCCCTGAGCCACAATTTTAGGGATATGTGAAGAGCACCCAGGACTACAGGGCTTGTATTTTAGTGTGGAGAACATGTGGGGCTGCCAGAACACCAGTGAGAATCTAGATGCTCCTCAGTCGGGCAAAGACTCATGGCAGATGTCCTGGATTCAGC
>NW_009258272.1:2097840-2108093 GCF_000687185.1 Egretta garzetta | reverse complement strand
CAGGATGCGAATCCCTCCAGCTGCCAAGTCATTTTGTCAGTGCCCCTGGCCAGAGATTTATCTTAGCCTTTTAATATTTTTGCATAATGTTTTGTTACCCTTCTTCCTCTCTACCTCTCTCTCTGTCTCCTTTTTTTTATTCTCCTTTCCCGGAGCACTTTGATGTGCTTTCTGAATATAGCTACATGAAGTAAATGGTAATACCAGGCTGATAAATTAGCGATGTATTAGAGCCTTGTATTAGCTCAGGCTAGTAATTTAACCTGATGCAGGAGATGCTTGCATTTGTTATATTCATGCACCAATAGATAGCAGCTCTCCCAGCAAGCTGACACTCGTGGGCAGTGCCCTTCCCATAAAGCACCCCTGTGGCAGACCACAGTCGCTTCCTATTTGTCTAACCTCGGGGCATGCCGGGTGAGCTGGTTTAGGCAAAACCTTTTAAGAGGGAAAGAATGGGAAATGAAATATTTACTTTTTGTTTTTACTTGCTAGCGGTGAAAGGATATTGATGCGGTGTAGATGGAACATTAAAATCAGAATTATGCTGGGGAATAAAAAAAGCCAGGCATAAATTAGCGCTGTTTGCTTCCTCTGTGGTTTAAGAGAGTTAGCATTACGCCAGTGCCATATAACATGCCGGAGATGTGTTTGGGGAGCTGCTGGGCCATAAATCACAGGCAGCATTTAAACCGACAAGAAGAAAGGCCACATGGAGATGGATGGATGTCCGATGAGGGGACTGTCCGAGGGGCAATCATAAACAAGTCAGGAGACGAGGCAGCCGGGGTGGGGGGAGGAAATAGGATTTGAGGATCGAAGCTGGAGCAGTGAGGGCAGAGCTGAGTGCTCGCAGGGTAAGTCGGAGGAGAAGCCGACCTGAACAGGTACGGGGTTTGAGGAATACAGGCCGTGGGATGGCAATCCTGTTCAAGATTTTGAAATTACTTTTACATTTTTCCTCTCATGAAACAGCAAAATGTTGTAGTATTTGTTTTTCACTAAAAAGGTCAAGTTTTCAATTCTGCTTTCTCCTTCTGATAAGAACTGACCAGAAAACCCAAGACCTTACAGACTTTCTATGGGATATCTTCATCCTATCTGAGGTGTCTGTGCAAAATTCTTTGCCTAAAATGCTCTTTGCCAAAAACTCCCAGTGATGAAGTTCCTTACCTTGTGTTAAAGCCGAATGGCAGTCTGTGATCGTGAGAGGAGCTGAATTTACCCAAGAGATGAGGGGTGCCTTTTCTTTCCCTTAATCTGTCTGTGCGACTCTGCCTGGAGCTGTTGCCGTGACTCTGAACACCATCGGACTCTTGGAGGGCTCTGCTCAAGGAGCCCTTTTGACTTCACTGAGATTATTTCAGGAACAGTCTTGTGAAATCCCTCTCAGCTTTCCATCCCCTGGAAATCACAGTTCAAATGTGCCTGCAGCCAAGGGAGAAAGTTCTCATGTGACGGCAGCTCTTTGCAATGTTTCATTGCGCTGTATGAACCGCTGCAGAAAGGTTAGTGATTTTTTTGGCATGGTCACCACACACTTTCTCACACTTCCAATACAAGAAAACAACAAGGACATTTGCTCTTTAGTGAAGTGCTTCAGTAATGCTCTTTAGAAAGAGAACCTGAAAAAAGAGTGTGATTCAAGTCAGGCTTGGGATCAATACACAGACCTGGGGTCAGGGCTAGAGTAACATTGGGGGATGGAGAAGGCAGGAAAAAGCATCAAGGAGAAGGAATTGAAGGACAAGGATAGATGGTTCTTCAGAGGAAAAGTGAGGGGTTTTGGCAGAGCTGCACAGGCTGGATGGGTGGCGAGTGAAATGGGCTCAGGATGGGGACAGACTGGGTGGCCCCAAGTCAGAACTGGAAGTGTTAGTACAGTTTGGAAAAAAGCTTAATCCTAGCAGCTGGCAGCCTGGAGTCTCTCAAACTCCAGCACAGCTCTTGGCTTTGAGGTTTTCCCTCCTGCAGGAAAGCAACTCCCCTGCTGAAAAGGCAGATGCATGGTAACCTGCTCCAGAAACAGGCAGCTGTCAGGACAAGGCAGCTACCTTAGCAAGGGATATGTTGGATCTCAAGAGGGCCCTGCCTCACTGCACAGCGAAAGACAGAAACTGCTTGAGAGGGTGATTAATTCATCAGTAAAACATTAATTATCCTAATGACTCCATTCATTAACCTCTGAAGTGAGAGGAACTGGCCCCTCTCCATCTCCAGAAAAATTTAGCCCCTTCCAGCTTCAGTGCTGGAGTTGCAGGTGCAGAAAACTAGATACACAAACCTGTTAAAAATGGGGCAATCTGGGGACCAAATATTCCACAGGCAAGATCATACATGGGGCTGAAATCTCACACAGGCACCAGTGCAACATTATTAATGCCAGCATAACATCTGACTTACCCAAACACCTACGACTTCGTGTCTGAACATCGCTCTTGCTCTCCAGCACAGTTGTTCCCATAGAGCAATCATGGTTGTGATTCCCCAATTCCACACAACCAAGAAAATATCCTGTCTTTTGGCCAGCAGAATATATGTTTCAGTCCCACTGGGACTGCAAATAATATTCCGTTTAAGAGTTGCTTTGAAGAAAGATAGGCTTAAGCACGTGCGTAAATATTTCTTTGTCGAGGAGCTTTACTGCAAAGACAGTTCACAGTCTCCCCTGTGTTTGTAAAGGCCTGCATCTGTTAGATAAAAATAGCTATGAAGTTTGGAAAAGGATGGAAACTGTTCTTCAAAGAGGCTATAGTGCTTCTCCTGGTTCTGACGCTGGCTGGCTTTCAGCTAGACCTGCTTCCTCTCTGTGCCTGGGTTTTCTTCCCTGCAAACTACTTTACAACCTATTAATTAGAAGTGCTGCATGAGAGCTGAAAAATAACATTATTTCTGGGATGCAGCACACTGCTGCCCTTGGGAGACATAATGACTGCTTCTGAAGTCATGTGCTGGTTAAATTAAACTACATGATCTGCTCCAGTCATGAACAAATGCAGCTTGCAGCTTCCAGGGACCTCAGCAATGCATTTTTAGGTTGGGTTAACACTTCACACCTCAGTCTCCTTTTAGCTCCTAGTACCTGTATGTAGGTACATGAACTTTTCCTAGGCCCCGCCAGTGCAGCAGAGGATGTTTCCTCATGTTTCAGCTTGGCCAAAGGGAATGCAGTAGAAGTCACCCTGCTGTGTTCCCCCCACATGCATGTTCCTCCTTGGCACTAATGTCAACGTGGTATCTCCTGCAAACTCTGTGTCCCACTACCCGTGATTTCTTGGGCTGTATTCTTTTTGTGTGTCAAGTGTGTCAAGCATCCCCTGCCATCCCAGCCTGTGTGCTGGATTGCTGTTGAGTTACTGGAGACAGAGCTCTCCAAAGTACTGGATCTGAGCTGGATCCATCCTGGTCTCAAGAGCCTTTCCAGAATCCTTAGCAAAGCCATTCCAGAGTTCAATAATTTCATTTTTAAAAAGCTTTCAATTTCTTTTGACAGGGCTGGAGTGTTTAAAGATGGCAAAGTGAAGGAGATAAATAGATTATTGATCGGACAGGCTTGTAATTCCTTAGTGAATTGGATTTAGCTCCTTCACTGAGATCAGGTCTCTGCCATAAATCTCCCAAGGAATCGATAAGATGGAGAACGCCTGGTGAGGAGGACTTGTGTTTGTTACCATGGCCGCAGGAAAGGACCAGGAGCAAGCCTCCTGTGGGAGTCAAGGGCAGGAACTTGGAGCCACGTGTCTCTGCTGAGCCAACCTTGGCAAATGGTAATCCTGATTGCATTGAAGTGTTAACTGCATCAGAGACTGCAGTCCAGGGCTGCAGAGGCATTGCACACATGGCCTGCATTTGTCACGCTGAGATCATGCTATGTGCCATCATTGCTATAATGAATTATCCTGGCATTAAAAGACAGTTCAGCTGCAGAGGCTGGGGATGGGAGTATGACCTGGCTTCCTGGTGATGCCACAACAAGATGGAAAACTCCCATCAGGTGCATGTGCCATCCATTCCTTGCCACCTCCAGGCTCTGAATCCAAACAGTGGCCGTGTGCTCAAGTCCTACCTGACTGCAAACTGGAGGCAGCTTTGGAGCCTTCCTGGCTGGGCTGGACAAGGATTCGGACCATGATTAGAAAGACAGCAGGAGCTGCCAGCAGAAAAAACACCAAACCACCAAACTTCTGTTAACTCTAGCTAACAGTGCCAGAGAATAAAAACACTAGTTGCAGCCTTTTCAGTATCTCTCAAGAGTCTGTGTGTGCTGTGTCTCTGTGCACCTGGCACCAGCACAAAGTCTGTGGCTGCTGGGAGCTGTATGTCAGAAAATGGTTTGTTATTTAGAACAGCAGTAGGGTTAGAGTTTGGAGCCTGGTGTCCATAAAAGCCTTCATGGCCTAGTGTCTTGAGCTGCTGTGTCTGAAGATTTGTGGATACCTAGATTGAGGATGCATAAATGTCCAATACACTGTGGTGGTGCATAGCTCAGGCTACCAATCCTCCTGCTTCCATTCCTCTTCATCCTCACCAGTAAATTTGGAGCAGAGAGACAACCATGACTTCCCCAAAATTATTCATGAGCAAACCTGCAATCAAGTTTATCAACATTCACATAAAGGAGCATGAACCTAGAAGAACATATAAAATGCAGACCTTCCAGACTAAATTTTTTTTCCAGGCAGGTGTGCCCTCTCCCCACTTCCCCATCAACCCTGCTTTACCCACACAGCTGAAGTCTTTGGAGTGTGTGTGGCATTTCCCAGAAGTTCAGCCACTGTGTAGAACCCCTGGAGCCTCAGGCCTCGACAAAGTGGGCTGGAGGTCTTCCAAAGCTGGGCTTAGTTGGGAGATTTCCAGTACTTCCTGTTTCCAACTGAGCTGGCAAGAGAGAAAATAGCTTTTTTCACTCTATTTCATTCTCCTTCTGGTGCTGGCTATACCCCAAGATGCAGAGAGACAATGAAAGGGGTAGGAAGAGGAAATCAGCTGAACCTTTCACTGTTGGGGGAAGAAACTGTGGGTCCTTGAGGTGGGATCCAGCATGGGGCATGTGCATGAAGGATGATATCTACCCACCTTGTTCACATGTGGAAATTAAGAGACATTTTATTTAGAGCCAGTGAGAAAAACTTGTTGGTTTCCCATCTTCCATGGAAAACCAACATAGGAACTACTTTTTTTTTTTTTTTTTTTTTTTATTTTTTTATTTTGAAGAAATTAAATCCCCAAATTTGTCATCAAGAGTGCTTGGAGGTGGGGTGGGGGAATGGGTGACACACAAGAGGAGTTCTGATGAAAAAGTGCCTTGTAGCTTGGGTTGAACACCGTATTGATTTTTATTTTGGAACAACTGCAATCCAGAAAGAGATTTCTAGGAGAACATAGAATTATAGAATCATTTAGGTTGGAAAAGACCTTTAAGATCATCAAGTCCAACTGTTACCCTGCCGTCCTACCACTAAACCATGTCCTTAAGCACTTCCTCTGCCCTTCTTTTAAATCCCTCCAGGGATGGGGACTGGACCCCTTCCCTGGGCAGCCCCTTCCAGTGCCTGACAGCCCTTTCGGGGAAGAAATTTTTCCCAATGTCCAACCTAAACCTGCCCTGGCACAACTTCAGACCATTTCCCCTCGTCCCATCACCCGTTCCCTGGGAGCAGAGCCTGACCCCCCCACACGCTCCCCCCTCCTGTCAGGCAGTCGTAGAGGGCAATAAGGGCTCCTCTCAGCCTTTTCTTCTCCAGGCTGAACACCCCCAGTTCCCTCGGCCGCTCCTCGTAAGACTTGTGCTCCAGACCCCTCACCAGCTTTGTTGCTCTCCTCTGGGCATGCTCCAGCACAGAGAGAACAGATCTCTTTGCAAACTTTGTATATAGTCATCAAATCTACAATTGATGAATCGTGTCAAGAGAAGTTTTAGAAAACATAAGCTACTCCACCAGAACTCATCTTGTCTGACCGTTCCCAGAAATGAGTGATGCAGAAGAATCTGAGCTACCTAGAGCTGCAAATCCAAACCCAGTCCAACTTCCTCACTGCGGACAAATCGCAAAGCTGTTGTGTGGTGTAATCCAAGCAGTCATTGCTTCCAGCTCTGTTAGCTCACCAAGTGGAAAGTTGTGTTTGCATCTACCCCGTTCAAGCCTTGCTGAGGGGTACAGCCAGGATCAGCCAGATTACAAAGTCGTTCTGCTTTCTGATGGATCAGATGAGATGGACTCCAGAACTGAATGGTTCCCTCTTGGAGTTAGACAGGGGTTAGACAGTTACTGGTGGCTTCAGAAAGCCCTTTCCTAGCCCAGATTCCCCTATCAGCAGCAACAAGGCACGGTGGGAACAATGCAGAAGCTGGCTGAAGAGGCTGGTGCCTATGAGAAGCCAGTGGGGAAAGTCTGAAGGGGCCAGCTGGGATCTTCTGCTTGCTCTGGGAAAAGGAGGTGCAAAGGGAGGCAGAGACTGAGATGCTCTGGAGCAGGGATTAAGATATATGTGTGGGTTGTGTACGCTGGCACAAAACCAACATTTACTAACATAAAGGGGAATGTTCTGCCCTTCCAGGTTTAACAGCCTTTTTAAGATGGTGACTGAAGGAACCAGAAGACACAAAACCAGGCAACACCACAGGCTCTGTATGAGCTCCAGAACACCAACTCTCAGTGTGATGTTAGCTCTGGGACCTGGCCATCGCCTGTGTCTGGTGGGTATGGCATTTGGGTGATGAGAGGTGAGAACTTGGAGCATACTGGGTTGTGTTGGTGGGGGAAAAATTGCTCCTTGCTTGGCAGGGGGACAGCATGAAGCAATGTCAGACCCTCTGCGCTCTCCTGAGCGCTTTGCAAGCAGAGCTGTGCTCCGGTGAGAGGGAGAGCTGCCAGGCTGGCTTCCTTTCCCCAGACGGGATAAACCATCCCCAGAGCTCCATCCGAACCTGTGCACCATCCAGTCCCAGCTATCAGCCCCACTGCCATTGCTCAACATGGGAGCCAAATCCCCACTAACGAGACAGGCTTCCCAGCGCCTGACAATGCCTGGCTCTCCTGAGCTCAGCGCCGCCGTCCCTCACCTCGTTTACATATCTTCATTTGTCAAGCACCATCTGAACACTTTGTAGCCTGCCTTCTCCCTTGCCCTCCAGAGCTATGAAAAGGTCACCTGTCTAACAGGGAGAGGCACTGGAAATAAACTCATGTGTTTTCCCCCTATTCAAACATCAGATGTGACACGGGAAGATGAACCAGCTGCCAGGAACCCGCTTGGCATGTACGATGCTGTGTGGCGGTTTGTCCGGGCCCTGCCTGTCTGCCACAGATCATTAGTTGTTCCTGTTTCAAGGCTGTACCTCTCCATGCTGTCTCGATGCTACAGATGCATTATTTCTCCTTGGAAACTATAATCCGTGGGCGCATACTAAAAACCCCCCAAAAAGCATGCAGACACCCAGCTCCCAGATTACCTGGGAGATCTGACATGTCTAATACCGCAGGCGAGCACACAGAAGGAAAAGAAGGCTCACAAGATCTATTCCTCCCCGTGGGAACTCGGGATGCTGAGCTGTGATGCTGTCTGGAGAGAAACCCCTGCGACGCAGAGGAGCAGCTCCCTGCCTGCAACAAGGGCAGCAAACCCAGCCTGAACTGTTATCTTCATGCGTGCTGTCGTAGCTCCAGGGATTGTGACCTTGCTTTGAAAGGTATTTAATGTCTACAAGGAAGATACAGTCAAAACAATTCTCTTCTACCAAAGTGAAACACGGCAGAAAAAGAAGTGAGGAGAACGAGTGAGAGGAGCCTGGGCAGCGTTTCAGTCGTGCTGAGGAGCAGCCCTTTCCTATTTTGAGGCAGACATCTGCCTGGGGCAGCCCTGGATGCCAAGCTGGCCCCAGGTGCTCAGTTCTGGATGCTGAATCCAAACCATCTCTGAGGATGGCACAGCTGGAAACGGATCAGGAAGCAGAGTTCAGAGGGGACATGGGCAGGCTGGTGGTGGTTCTGGCATCCCCTCTCCCTCCTCCTCGTTTACTGTTTTCATGGTTCCTGTTTAACACTGGGACAAAGCCTGTCTCCTCTAGAGCAGCTATACATCGTGTCTTCCAATGCAGCCCATCCAGCAGAAACAGGACAAGGGAAAAACGCGAGCAAAGTCAGGCCTGACACGTAGCAAGCAGCTGTCCAAAGATATCTGAAGCTTCCTTACAGCATTCTCCCTCAGATTCATCCATCCCTTGCAGTGACGTCTGGGCTTGATTCCTCTTCTGTGTCTGTAAGATGTTTGCACATGTGACACCTTCCTCCACCTAAGCCTCTTGCTCATAGGGTCTGCTGCAGGGAATGGCAGGGCTCTTGCTGGATCCTTAAACCAAAGGAAGAGGCTGAGTGCAAATCCACGAGCTGGACGAAGCTGTGTCCTTCTCCGACCTGTGTAAGTTCATCCTTGTGTCCCCTCATGCTGTATTTACGCTACAAACGCTTTGACTTTTTGCTTTGTCTTTTCACAGTGAGCAATACCAGTGAAATCTCATCCACACCTGCGGTTCTCAGATGTCACCACAATAAAAACGATTACAATACAGCTGTGTGCTTTAAACATTGTGTCCTGAGGCAGGTGGCATCTACTAATAAGAGATGGATTTAATCCTTTGTTGCTGGCTCACCCAGAAGTCCTACATAATAGGAGCATTGGTAGAGAGGGATTCAGGATCACATGCAACCATAATTAACCCTTTCATGATGCTGCTAGTGGCATTTTTGGCTACTCAGAAGATATTTATTTCAGATGTCCATAAGGCAGACTTTACCCAGGAGAAAAATTCCACTTTTCAATATCTGTTTTCATCCCCAAATTGAGAAGAAATATTTTAAATTCCACAAAATATGAAACTCAGCAAAATGTCTGTGTCCACTCGATGAAATCAAGAATCTCAACCCTTTCATTAAAGGTGGAACAACAGCATCTTGAACATTCAAATGTTTGAAATGTTCCCTTGAAAAACTAATTAAAAATATTCTGGTTTTAAATTTAAAATGGAGAGATAATAGCAACATTTTCCAGAAGAGGGGGAATATTTGAGACCATGTATTTTGCAGTGGACAGAGAATCTGGTTACGACTGGAGAACACATCAGGGAAACTGAGGCACAGCAGAAGCCACATGACTTGCTCAAAGACCTAAAGAGTCATTTCAGAGCCGTGGTTAAAATTCCTGAGGATGTAACTTCTAGCCCTGCTCTCCATTGAGTGGAACACACCAAGCAGAAGCTGTCGTATCTGATGCCCTATACAAGACCTTCAGCAGCGCGTGACTCGCTTTCCAGGGTATGAGAATAATCTCAGGTTTTTAACAGCTCCGCAGTGACCTGAGTCCCATAGGCTTTTTCTGTAGCTATTTAATTGCTTGGTTATCCCAGCCTGGGTGAAGTACCCTGAGATGATACCCTCAGGCATTGTCTCGAGGGGGAGCTGTTTGCCTGTAAATGAGAAGAGGACCCATCCTTTTCAGGCGCTGATGAATCATTTCACCTTTTTTTTCTGAATTGTTTTGCACAGTCCAACCTTTTACCAGGTTTGATGTAGAAATCTGTCCCATCCACGTGGCATCTATGGTCACCTTGCTGGTCCCAGAGGCTGGAAGAGCCAGACACATCACACTTTTAAAGACGGAAAGGAGTTTGGTAGATACGTGAGTCCCAGACTGTTTTCCCAGAAGGTAATTTGGATTAAGATGTGAGGGGAGAACCAGGGCTGCCAGGGGACCCAGAGACGTCCGTGCAAGCTCCTTAAACAGTCATGCAGACAATATGCAGATCTAGGTAGATGCGCTGTTTGGATGTCAGACTTGCCAGACCCACTTTCTGTCTGCTAATGGAGACCCTGGGGATGGCTGAAAGGTGCAGGTTCTCATCCTTCCATCCAAACTCAGTGTGGAGTTCGATGATCCATCTGGCTGCCACCAAAAACTGAGGTTTTGGGTTTCCCACCCTGAGCCCTGAAGCCATTTCATCTGCCTTTAAATAGAACAGGGCTTTGAGGGAAACTGGAACTGGAACAAAGCTCCTTCCCCACTGTGGGGCCAGCGGGGTCGATGAAGAAGAAGCTGAGGGTGAAATCAATTAATTCATTCATTACAGAGCTACTGCAGTTACAAAGATATTTCAATTGTGCTTGCTGGGAGGTCCTCATGAGAGATACATCTCATTTTCAGTGGGTCCCCAAGGGGAGGGCATAATCAGACAATTTCATTCCTTCAGACTCACGGGC